>NW_012150952.1:187884-188946 GCF_000956105.1 Propithecus coquereli
CCGACTGAGCGGCCAGGCCACAAAAGACACTGCGGCAGTCATCTCAGTTTGGCCTAAGAAACCTATTGCCTACACAAATGCATTTTCCCTTACACCATTAAAAGTTTTTTTCTCAGTATGTTACAGTCAAATGTATAGATCAGGTAATTATTTTTAGCATTATTTTTAATTGTGTAAGCTTTTGTTAAGATGTGCAAAATTTGTTTTATATCACCAAAATTCAAATTTAGACATTGAAATCAAATTTTTATTACTAGAGGTGATTCTTAAGTGAGGGGTAAGCTTATGTCATCTCAAAACGCCTGGCATTCCGCTTTTCACGGGACAACAAGCTATCATTTAAACAAAATTTCTGTTAAGCAATGCAATCCTTCATAAACAAATTATTTTGATTGCTGCTGGGGTGTGGATGACTGCTCTGAAGACTAGATTATTAAGATAGCACATTCAAAAGGGTTAATATGATTTTAAAATATGCTTAACTTTCTTATATAGTGAAGTAGCTTATGCTATTTGAATGATTATATTCATACAAAGCAGAAAAATATCAGCTTTATTGAAATACAATAATATGTACAAATTTTATTAGCGTGTAATAGTAATGAGACTTGCTGATTAGTTCTATTGTTAGAAATGTCCTCCATGGCTCCGTATTAAGAGTTAGCATTAAGCTAATACCGGAGTGACAATATTAATAAGATATAGGTCTTGCCTTTGACAAACTTTCAGTCTAATGTTTCTTGAAATTTCTCAACCTATGAAAATTATGCAATGTGTGAACATCTATTTCAGGCTTTCCACAAATACATCTTATCCAAATCCTTTGGGTATATTTTTTAATTTTCTTAGCTACTGCATTATTAATCTCCATGTACAGAGAAAGTAACTCAATTATTGAATAAAAATAATTGTGGCTTCTATTCATATTTCGAATCCTAATTTAAATTTCACCCTTCAGAAGATTTTCCCTAAAAAGATTAAAGTAGATACAATATCTATTTTCATCTTTTTCACAGAACTTGATTTTTCTTTTATAGCATGTAATTAGCAATCATATATTTT
>NW_012150952.1:188996-193101 GCF_000956105.1 Propithecus coquereli
TTAATATATTGAGTTTTATTGAGACATAATTCACAGTACATATAATTCACCCAGTTAAAGTGTACAATGCAATGCCTTTTAGCATAATCACAGTGGTGCAATTGTCACCACAATAAATTTTAGGAAATTTTTCTTATCGCAAAAAGAAAGTCATTAGCAGTAACTTCCGACCTTTCTCTAATCCTCATTCTTAGCCCTAGCCAACCATTAATCTGCATTCTGCCTCTATAGATTTGCCTAATCCCAACATTTTATATAAATGGAATTATAAAATATATGGTCTTTTTTTTAAATTTCAGAATATTATGGAGGTACAAATGTTTTGGTTACATAAATTGCTTTTGTACCGTTTGAGTCAAAGTGTGCCCATTCCCCAAATAGTGTACATTGTACCTATTTGTTGTGAATTTACCCATCCCCGCCTTCCCCTTCACCTGCTTGATTTCCAGTAAATGTTATTTCCATATGTGCACATTTAAGTGTTGATTGATTAGTTCCAATTTAATGGTGAGTATATGTGGTATTTTCTTTTCCATTCTTGCGATACTTCACTTAGAAAAATGATCGCCAGTTCCATCCAGGTTAATATAAGAGGTATTAGTTCACCATTTTTTATGGCTGTAGTACTCCATGGTATACACATACCACATTTTATTAATCCACTCACGTATTGATGGGCACTTAGGTTATTTCTACATCTTTGCAATTGTGAGTTGTGCTGCTATAAACATTTGAGTGCAAGTATCTTTTTTTATAAAATGTCTTTTTTACCTTTGGATAAATACCCAGTGGTGGGATTGCTAGATCAAATGGTAGTTCTACTTTTAGTTCTTTGAGGTATGTCCATACTACTTTCCATAGATTGTCAAATTATACCTTCAAATGTTTTATTTGATTTACTTTTTGCCCCCACCAATCCATAATCAGCACTGATATTTATCAATACATTTCGCAGGCATATCACAGAATACTATATTGTTTTTATTTCTAAGACTCATTTAAAATTAATTATTTCAAACCTGGAAATGCTCTATTAAAATACTATACATTATGATTCATCTTCTAATGTCTGTATATAACTATAAAGTCTTATGAGACATTCCATAATTTACTGAGAATAGAATTCACACACAAAAAATAAGTAAATAAAAAATATACACATATATGTGTGTATACATACACATATATGTGTGTATACACACACATATATCAGGCAAACATATATTTCCAGTTGTGATATGCTAAAAAAGATTTCAGAGTTTCAGTAGAAATCACTATTTCCTTATCACTGCTGAAAAGTGTACAGCATTGTGCAAACTCTTTACATATTATGACCAATACAATGAGCTAACAGGCTGCTGTGTGCTAGAGTCAGAAGAAAATATATGATCATTAGCTTTAAGACTCAGTAGGCATTTTGATTGTTGTTTCTTTTTTTGGATAGTGAGGAGAGGGGCAGTTTTATTGTCTCTGCAATGTGGAAGGAAAGCTTTCAAATGACCTCTGGCTTTTTATTCATTGCTATGTCTAAGCATGTGCTACAGCTTTTCCTCCAACTTCTATCAAATTGAGAATAGGCTATTCCTGTAAATTCAAGCTTTAAAGGATTTTGGGATTTGTTGCCACCATTGTCTGTTGGTTGTCAGTACGCGTGTGCATAAGGAAGGAGTGCCATTCAAAACAGAGGTCTGGAGGAACAATAACTACTACAATTTATGTTTTACTCCCTTTGTCTCTTTGGAATGAAGGTTCTCTCTCTGGCTACAAAAAAAAAATCATCAAACTTGTATGAAATAGCACATCACTGACATATAATCTGTAACATTTTAAGTGTTTTGTCATGTACAGATAGTTTTCTATTTTGCTCCGATGCTTTCCTAAAAGCTCTTGCAATCAGCTACAGACCAGCGTAGTTTTGTTTCAATTGACAGAATGTCTCAGAGCCCCACAGAAAAGGACTATGGGGATGATTTTGGCTACAAGCCTCTGACATCACTTCAATAACTTTTAGGTCATGCAAATGGGTTGAGTCAGAACATTCAGAACTTGAGTCTAGAAACAGATAGGTTGGTGAGACTGCTAACCCAAGATTATGCGAGATAAGAATAAATTCAGTAGGACTGAATAAACTGATGAGAAATGATTATGGTATTTATTTGGAACATTGTGGTTTTCTTAACGTGTTATTTTCTGGATACATAAGGCAGCCTTTTCTCTTTACTTTTAAGCTATCTACAACTCATAACAAGTTAGTTGACATTACTGCCAGGTGGATATGGAAGTCCAGGCTTTTTGGAGGGCCTCCAGGCTTTTTGGGGGGCTTCCATTGACCCAGATGAGGAGGCAGTTTGCCTCCCACTGGCTGGTGTGGGGGTCCCACTCTCCAGAATGCCTGCTCTGATACAACCCTAGCTCTCCACCAGGCCTCTACCGACCCATCCCAGAAGAGAAGGAAAGAGGTGCCAGTTTACCTTTGAGTGTGCATAGAAGTGCAGGCTCCTCACCTGGTCTTCACTGACATCAAGATGAGGCTTTATACTGCATCAAAGGGATGAGCGTGCCTTCTTTGACACCAGCAGGTAGTCTGAGGTGCTTCCTTATAATCAGGTGAATATGGAAACCTAGGCTTCCCACTATGTGGGGATGGGGTTAGGGCTGCCATTCTCTGTGATGTTGGCTGGAACGGAGCAGTTATTATCGTTAGGTCACACCTGAAGTAAGCCCATTCTCACCCAAAGCCCACAGCCACTGTTTCCTGGCTACGTCTTCTGTTTATTCAAAGCCCGGGGACTCTTTATCTAGCAGGCGGTGAATCCTGCCAGGACTGTCCTTCCCTTCAGGGCAGCACGTTTCCTTCTGGCCCAGGGTGGATCCAGGAACGTCTTCCAGAAACTAAGACCTGGACTCAGGGGCTTCAGGAGTCTGCTGGGTACTTTATTTTAAAGTTGGTGTAAGCTGGCGTTAAGTGTGGGTAAGCTGGTACCCAAGTTGCAAAAAAAAATCCTCTGAACTCTTCCCCTTCCTTTCCCCGGGTGGAAGAAGACTCCCTGAGCTGCACTGACTGTGGTTGAGAGAGAGGTGACACAGGCACTGACTTGGCGCGGCGTCTGGCGTCTCGCTGGGTCCTGTGCACCCCAAGTCCACTGCCTCCGAGCCAGCACAGAGACAGGAATTACCGAAGGACTGCAGACTTTTGGCCTCACTGGTAACACTTTTAGTCCAGGCTCAGGCTGCTTTTTGTCAGCTGGTTGTGGGGCCATCCAGAACTCAGGTTTCTGAGGGGGAAGATTTCTCTCTGTCCCGGCTGGTCTAAATGATGCCTTCATGGGCACCAGCAGAATCCTGTCCCATGCTGTGTTCCCCTGTCCCAGGGTGCCTCCAGTTTCAGTGCAAAGTCCCACAATCACTTCACTCTCCTTCCCTCGTGCAAAGATTCTCCCTTGTCACGCAGGCGGGCACTGCCGGCGCATGGGGGAGGGGTGGCGTGGGCACTGCAACATTGTCTTTTCTGCCCTTTTCAGTGTCTCTTTCCTTTATATAATGTTACAACCAGGTAATATGATCTCTCCCCTGATTTTTTGGTTCTTCTGAAGTTGTGTGGGTGGATACTTGCTGAATTCGGTGTTCCTGTGCAGATGTGATCACCAGAGATTTCTATTCCGCCATCTTGCTGCGCCCCCTCTCTACTTTGTAACTTTTCATTTAATCCCTCAGAAAGGGCTCTGTGTGCGTACGTATGTGTGCATATTTAGTAATTTAAATCCATTAGCTGAGCATTACCAGTAAGCTCTTAGACTTTTTTTTTCATCTGTGAGGAGGAAGCTCTGTGGCTAGCGAGTGCTCCGGTGCAGGCTTCGAAAATCGGGAAGAAAAGGCGAGCGGCAGCCGGCAGGTGTCTCTATCGTGGTGGGGCTGGCAGGACACCGCAGCGGTGGAAAAGCAGGGTCGAGAACATGGTGAGTGCTTATATATGGCTCTGAACAATAGTGGCAACATGCCATGGGAAAGCGTGATCACATGGGTTCCCATAGGAGATAAGGCCTTGGTTCCTTGAGTATGCGGCCTCACGCTTCCCCAGAAGGCCACCGACTGAGCGGCCAGGCCA
>NW_012150952.1:193151-193727 GCF_000956105.1 Propithecus coquereli
ATTGTCTTTTCTGCCCTTTTCAGTGTCTCTTTCCTTCATATAATGTTACAACCAGGTAATATGATCTCTCCCCTGATTTTTTGGAGTTGTGTGGGTGGATACTTGCTGAATTCGGTGTTCCTGTGCAGATGTGATCACCAGAGATTTCTATTCCGCTATCTTGCTGCGCCCCCTCTCTACTTTGTAACTTTTCATTTAATCTCTCAGAAAGGGCTCTGTGTGCGTACGTATGTGTGCATATTTAGTAATTTAAATACATTAGCTGAGCATTACCAGTAAGCTCTTAGACTTTTTTTTTCATCTGTGAGGAGGAAGCTCTGTGGCTAGCGAGTGCTCCGGTGCAGGCTTCAGAAATCGGGAAGAAAAGGCGAGCGGCAGCCGGCAGGTGTCTCTATCGTGGTGGGGCTGGCAGGACACCGCAGCGGCGGAAAAGCAGGGTCGAGAACATGGTGAGTGCTTATATATGGCTCTGAACAATAGTGGCAACATGCCATGGGAGAGCATGATCACATGGGTTCCCATAGGAGATAAGGCCTTGGTTCCTTGAGTATGCGGCCTCACGCTTCCCCAGAAGGC
>NW_012150952.1:196257-197146 GCF_000956105.1 Propithecus coquereli
TTAGGTGGTCTTTTAGGAAAAAACAAATGTTAAGTATTTAATGGAATCAGAATCAAGCTATTGGGAGTAAGGGGTACTCCCACAGGATTTCAGACATAAGGAAATACAACCTTTGTCTCTTTTTATCCCTCTCAACATTATTCAGAATCTTTCACGTGAATACTAAGATGCCAACCACCTCTCCTTATTATATTGTTACTATAAATAGATAAATGGTATATCACAGATTAGCATTGTCTGATGCCATTCTTTTTTTCAGTTTGCAAGGGCCTCTTTGATGTAATCTCTTACTTCTCAGTGCGTGAACAGGTTCAACAAGAGGAATTAATACAACATTGTCATCTTGATTTAATATCAAATTACTTTCATGCCGTTTCTTTCTCTTTTCATAAGGAAAAAAAATGCAGTCCCACTCCTTCTATACGCATTATTTCTAGTGTACCGGCAACTCATATAACAAGCAGCCCTAGGGGGTTGACTTCAGAGATGATTGTTTCCTCCTTGTGATGGTTTGGGTGATAGAATGTGTCAATCTTAACAGCAAGTGACTTTTGGTACTGTATACATTTTCAGTGCTGCCCTAGAAGGAAGGCTTGTGTCACAAGGTTTAAAGACAAGACAGTTTTAGGATAGAGACAGCTTTAGAAGGTTTTATTTTATTTTCCTTTTGTTTGTTTGTCTTTTAATCCCAGCGTGATTACTGGCTAGAAATTTAAACAACAACAAAAAAAAATTGCTAGAAGAAATTGGTTTGGATGAGAAGAATTTCTGCACATAATTCTTACTCATTTGAAAAATAATGTTTAATCACTTAGAAACAAAGATACTATATGATAATTTTAGTGGATTCAGTTTCATTACTTTAACCTTACAATTAACTCCCCAGCCT
>NW_012150952.1:199611-202112 GCF_000956105.1 Propithecus coquereli
ATGGGAAGACTTTGCTTTGGGGTTCCCCATTGGTCTGGCTGACATTTTGTGAGAATTGCACTCTGCTCAGAGGCTCTTTCCATACAACCCTGATTCCTCTCCTTTCTGCTTCTGAAGGAGTCTTGCATTGAGTTGTCTGAAGGCTCTTGTCACACACCTTTGCTTTCTGTCTTTTGTCCTTCACAAGCACTTGCTCCAAGAATTGTCCTATGCTTCTTCTTCTTCTTGATATCTGCTTCTTGGAAGACTTGAAGCCACACACACACTCACACACATACACTCTGTATAGAATTATAAGCATACCTTGGAGATATTGTTGATTCAGTTCCAGACCACTACAATTAAGCAAAAATTAGAATAAAGCAAGCCACACAAATGTTATGGCTTTGCAGTGCGTATAAAAGCTATGCTTACACTATGCTGTAGTCCATTAGGTGTATAATAGCATTATGTCTGAAAAATGTTCATATGTTAATTTAAAAATGCTTTATTGCTAAAAGGTGCTAACAATTATCTGAGCTTTCATTGGATTGTAATCTTTTTGCTGGTGAAAATTCTTCCCTCAACGTTGATGGCTGCTGATTGATCTCGGTGGTGGTTGCTAAAGGTTGGAATGGCTGTGGCAAGTTCTTAAAATAAAATAACAATAATGTTTGCCACATTGATTGAATCTTCCTTTCACAAAGGTTTCTCGGTATCATGTGATGCTGTTTGATAGCATTTTAACTGCAATAGAACTTGTTTCAAAATTAAAGTCAATCCTCTCAAACCCTGCTGCTGCTTTTATAAAAAAAAAAAGTAATATCTGTCAAGCACAATAAAGAAAGGAACTATGAAACAAGGCATGCCTGTATATAACTGATAAAATGGAGATATTTATCCTTGGAACCTTCATATATTGCAAATCAAAAACAAAAATATATAAAGTACCAGAGAACATTTGTACTTTAAAGCAATTTTATATATTCTTAGCAGACTTTTTGTAATATAAAGGAAAGATAAATCTCAGCACAAACCTGAGCAAATATTGACCCATTTTGAAATAACGTAAGACCCATTTATTCATCAGTATATACTGGATATTGATTTAAATTCTAGAGATACAATAGTAAGATAAGGATGGTCAAAACTTGTCCTCAAATGACATAGTCGAATGGAGGATTGAAATAAATGAAAGTTATAATCCTATTAAAATGTGCTAAATTAGGAAAAGTGCCTGGTTGTGTGGGCTGAATTGTGTCCCCCCAAAATACATTTGTAGAAGTTCTAATCTCTAGTATCTCAGAACATAGCTGTATATGGAGATAAGGTCTTGAAAGAGGTAATTAATTAAAATGAGGTCATTAGAATGGAACCTAATCCAATACGAGTAGTTTGCTTATAAGAAGAGGAAATTTGGACACAGATGGGTACAGAAGGAAGAGCATGTGAAGGCAGAGGCAGAAGAGGACCATCTACAAGCCAAGGAGAGAGGTCTTAGAAAAACACGAAACTCCCAACAACTTGTCTCAAAGTTCTAGCTTCCAAAACTTTGAGAAAATAATTTTGTTTTTATAAGCCACCCAGTCTGTGGTAACTTGTTATTGGCAATTTTGGCAAAGTAGTAAGAAAGATACCTAATGCACATATGATGATCTGGAATGGTCTTTCTTGCAGAAGCGACAAATTCTGGATAGAGGGAAAAGCAATGCATGAAAGCCCAAAGTTCAAAGAGAAAGTAATGATGTCGAAGATACAAAAATATGTAACTTGTTTGAAATGGAAAGTATGATTAGCCAAAGTTGAAGGTGGAGAAAAAGGCAGCACGGGCCCCTATTCCAGAGCCCCATATTATATGGTAAGGACCAAAAAAGTCAAGGAGAAGCCATTTAAAGGTATCAACAATTGATATGTTCAGATTTTTTAATTTTAACACACTCTTGCTACAGTGTGAAAATGGATTGAAAGTACCATTTGGGGGAACATAAATAATAAATATCCTGAAAAAAAAAATCCTTTGGAAAGTTAATAAACATCCTGAACAATATATAATGAACATCTTAAATCCAAAGATTAACAAAAACTATGAATAAATATGCAAAATCTTAAATAACCAAAATAACGAAAGTAAGCTTTAAAAAATCCAGATACCTGATGTTTATAAGATAGAGAGAAATAATAAAAGTAAACAAAATAAACTAAAAAGATTTATTAAGAGAACACTAAGAAATTTTGTGTACCTATATTAAACCTAGAAATAAATAGACTTTAAGAAAATGATGCATAATAGATCATACAATATGCCAGGGAGATTATATTTGTACACCTCAATTAAAATAGTGTCTCTCTATACACATAAAACAAAACGGAAGTTAAGTATAAGAAAAACTTTGTAAACCTATGAGGATTGTAGGGTAATTTAGCATTTTTATTCCAACAATTAATACATAAAGGAAAAAAAAGTGTTAACTGTTCAAAAAATTTATCAACATAGGTAACTAACTCAAGGCAATAACAAACTC
>NW_012150952.1:202162-203243 GCF_000956105.1 Propithecus coquereli
ACTTAAGCTAATAATTATAGGAAACTTGCTACACTTATTTCAGACAAAAATACTGTATAGACTTTACATTTTAACTTTGCAACAGATAGACCATTGTGTTAATTTTATTATTTTGATTGGATAGTCATTTATATTATCTCATGTTCTATTAGAAATTCATATTGCTCATTTAATTAGTTATATATTGTCAAATGAATAGTAAATACTGATTATGTCCAAGATATCTTTATATACATGACCTTAATTTTCTGTGGTAGTTTTAAAATGTGTGTAAAAAAATCTTTAACATTTCTCACAATGAGTGCTGAGGTCTTCGTTTCCTCCCCTTGAAACTGGGCTGGATTTTGTGACTTTTTCTGAAAATGAAACTGGTTCATTTATGATGTAACTGGAACTATGTGACTTATGAGGTTTGGTTATAAATGGTGATATTTACTTTAATATTCCTTCTTTAAGTCTTCAGCCAACATGTAACTACTCCTACTGCCCCACTGCCCTGAGGCCACCATGTTGTAAGAAAGTCCAAAATAGTCCACTAGGAGAGACTAGACTAGAGTCTCCAAGACTGAAAGAGATAGAGAGAGAGAGAGAGAGAGAGAGAGGTGGGGGGAGATGCTTTCAAACTTCCAGCTGTTCTGGCTCATTCCAGTCCATATCAAGTCACCACTTTATTGCAGAGAAACATTGAGCTATAACACCCTAGTAAGGATCAATAAGGCTAAACTAAAATAGGTTTATTTGTTGCAATAATTCCTCATAGACTCTATTAAATGAATAATTATTAAAGACTTACCATGTGCCAAGCATTATTAATATAGAGCAGTGAGTAAAGAGATGCATTTTTTTGCATCATGAAGCATACCATTTATTAGAGAGTAATTTTCCCAAAGCAACACAGAGACTAGGGAAAAGGACAGGATAAACTATTTTCTTTAAGGTGCCATCTCAAGATGACATCATGATATAATAGTGATTTCAAAAGCACTTTAAGTATTAAAAAATTACAAATAAAATCAAGAGCTCAAACTTATAGTCCATATACTCTATCTTCTATAACTGTACTACTTTAAATTCTCCATGG
>NW_012150952.1:203293-204374 GCF_000956105.1 Propithecus coquereli
TAAATCAAAATATCAGCTATTATAATTTTAGATTAATATTTAGAAATAGGACTTGTATTTTACATTGAAGTTTGATTTCATAGTTTATTCTCTAAACCAATGTGTGCAGATTCTTTTCTTGCCTTTGTGTGCTAAAGCTGATGTAATATGTGAGAGATGAAGCTTAGGTCAAAAGTCATAATACTGGACAGATTTTTAGTGAGGTTATTAAATGTTTGTCCCTTTATGTAATATTGAAAAATGGTTTGTTTGTACATCAGACTCACAGGAGTCATAGATCTTACCCAATACTAAACTTTACTAATAATTCAAAAGATACAAGTAGTCCTTGGATCAGGAGAAACATTCTTTTCTTAAAAGAAGTCTGAGACTGTCAATGCAGTTCTCAAAAATTCCCCTTTTCTCCTGGATTCAGAACTATTTTGATTTTAGGTTAAGAGATTGTGTCTCTCCTTGAGCAATGCATCCAGAGGGATTGCTCACATGGAAGGAGCTCTTTAGGTTTTAGAACATTCCTGTTATATGATCCGTTAATTACACATCTTACTCGACTAGCTTCCATGGTTCAGCCAGCCATGCCCCATGAACCCATAAATTCCAAGTTTATTTAAAAATAACTTATCCAATCATATTTTGTATAAGCTGTTTAAATCATTTTAGATAGTAACTCTGATAATTGTCCACTTATCTGCTAGAAAATAATATTAGCACTTTAACCAAGAGGTATGGAGGAGAAAGGTAGGTGGGGGAGGGGGGATCATTACGTTAGAATGTTTATAAGGGGATTTAGTTGAGATCCTATATATTTTTTTCATTTTCCAGTCCCAGATACAGAGTAAATGGTTTACACTAGTACTGAAGTTAAATTTTTCCTTCCAACTGAGCAAAGCACTAGACACTATCTGATTCTAGATCTAGGTACTTTTTGCCCCCTAAATTTCTTGAAACAGCTAACATATATAAGTGTGGCTAGGAACTATCTACTTTTATTGGGTGCTCCATAAAATTCAATTTTCCTGTTCTTAAGTATATAACTACTAATTTCAACCTTGTCCTATCTTTAAAGGGATACTAAGATGTT
>NW_012150952.1:218734-220888 GCF_000956105.1 Propithecus coquereli
TGACAAGTTTTATGATTTGGAACCAAACACTTCAGATATAGATAAATTCAATTATTAAATAGAAAGTTTCTTATAAAGTTAGATATATAAATACCATATCATCAAGCGTATCCACTCCTAGGTATTTACACAAGGGAAATTAAAACATACAGACATATAAAGCGTTTCATTCACATCTTCATAGTACCTTTATTTATAACAGTTAAAAACTGGAAACCACCCAAATGTCCATTGATTGATAAATGAATGAAGAGATTGTTGAATAATCTTGCAATGATATACTACTCAGGAATATAAAATAACTACTGATACATTCAACAATACAGATATATTTCAAAAACATTTGGTGAAATAAAAAGCCAGAAGTGAGACTACATAGTGTACAACACCCTCTCTTTAACATTTTAAAAGAGGCAAAATTATTATGCCAAAAACAAATCAGGAATTGGGGCAGACTATTGAGAGAGGACTTGACGAATAAGGAATATGAAATAATTTTTTATTGATTTTTTATAACATGATTGTGGTGGCCATTATTTCCTGTATACTTTGTTAAAATTCATTTAAATGTACATGTAAAATTGTTAAAAATTTTGCATGTAAATTACATCTCACAGGCTGATTTTTAAATGTCAATTTTGAGAGGTTATACTCTTACTTGACCCATTGCTTTAGCTTTAAACTGAAGAAATTTCCCTATTTTATTTGAATAAAATAAAAAATTTGAAAAGGGTCCTATAAATTTGAGAGCCAAACTTGAATAGATATTCAATATATAGAATTATTCTTTAAAATAATGGTGATGATGCATAACAGTATTGAAAAGTCCAACAGCTGTTAATGAACATTAAAATGTTAATAGGATGATTATTTTTTAATAAAACAGATACATGCAAAGGCAGAGGAATCATAGGACAATGAGCTTTACAGTAAAAAAAAAAAATTAGTCATGAAAGAAAACACATTTTCAATAAAATTAAGAGTGTGAGCATACATTGCCTAGGGGCCTGAGGACTGCCCTACCTGGGACCTGCTGCTGGCACCACTGATGCCCACACCTGCTGGTCAGAGGCTAAAGGACTGGCCCATTCACCATTCCCATCCCCAACAAAACTACTTCACAGCTTCCACAAACAATAGCAGCCTAAGCCACTAAGGAACTTGCAGATACTGCTCATATTAATTACAGCAAAATAAGTCATGTGAGCACTACTCCAATGTGCCCACCCAGAACCAAGCCAAAATACCTTATCCAACTGACATTATAGATACATCTACAGAAAAAAAGTCTTTCCCTATGAAGGCTACTCCATAAAATTGGAAGAAGTTACACCAGGTGTGCAAATGTCAATGTAAGGACACAAGAAACATGAAAAAAAATGTAAACATGACACCTCTAAAGGAACACAATAATTCTTCAGTAACAGATACAAAAGAAAGGGAAATACATGAAATGTCTGAAAAGGAATTCGAAATAATTATCCTAAGGAAACTCAGAAAGATACAAGAGAACATAGGTAGAAAATACCAAGAAACCAGGAAAATCATGCATGATCTGAATGAGAAATGAAACAGAGATATCATAAAGAACCAAATAGAAATCCTGGAAGTAAAGTACTCGATGAATGAAATAAAAAATACTATCAAGAGCTTCCACAATAGACTAGATCAAGGAGAAGAAAGAATTTTTGAATTTGAAAAAAGGTCTTTTGAAATAACTCACTCAGACAAAAGAAAAAAAAAAAAACAAGAAGAAAGCCTACGTGACATATGGGACACCATTAAGTGAACAAATATTTGCATTTGCAAGCTACAGAAGGAGAATAGAGGAGAAAAGGCATAGAAAACGTATCTAATAAAATAATAGCTGAAAACTTCCCGAGTCTTGGGAAAAGATATAAACATCCAGATATAGGAAGCTCAAAGATCTACAAATAGAGTCAATCAAAAAAGTTTCTCTTCAAGGCACATTATAGTCAGAATTTCAAAGGTTAAAGAAAGAATTACAAAAACAGTAAGAGAAAAGTGTCAAGTCACACGTAAGGGAATACCCATCAGACTTACAGTAGATTTCCAAGAGGAAAATCTACAGGCCAAGTAGAGAATGGAATGATATATTCAATGTGCTGAAAGAAAAAAAAGAAAAAAAAAAAA
>NW_012150952.1:220938-223108 GCF_000956105.1 Propithecus coquereli
TTTTAAATTTACAAAGAAATATAGTTTGGATAATAAATTTTTCAATCGTATTTTTTACCTAAAGACCAGGTGCTGCCGATTTTCTATCACCCAACGTTTTTTCAAACATTTAAATACAATAAATTATTTAGATATTGTTTAGTCTTGACTAAGAAACAAAATCATCCAAGATACCACGCGTGCTATACTTGGCTACTCAGGTATTAACAAATCGAGAGGCAGTGATTATTAATTAAGTGCAAAAGGGATGGCAACAGTTCAAATGGAACACTGACAGTCCTCTTAATATATCTGCCAACCTACTTCCATTAATCTGGAAAAAGATTGTATACTTGTCTTGAACTTAAATCACAAAAAACATATTCAAACCATTCTAAAGACAATAATTATATGCACAACACTTGAGTTTCTGAAGAACTTTCCTCCTCTTGTTCAGAATTGTTACCAATTGCCGCTTTTGCTTTTGCATCTCTCCAACTCATTAAACTTTGTGAAGCTGCAATTGACAATTAAAATAGATTTCAGTAGCATTAGCTCCAAATTCAGTAGATTAAATGCTGAGGATCAGAAAGTGGAATATTCTGATTAGGTATATTTACTGGATTCTTTCAGAAGATGGAATGTGGGAACTTAAAAACTAGAGACGAAAATATGTGTTTACTTTTATATCTTACAGTGCCAAATAGTAGATCATGATTCTGAAATGAAATGGCTTATATTGCTGCCTAAAATAACAACAAAAAATTCTTGGTTATTTCTTTTTTTCAAATGAAAAATTAACTCCCATATTTGAACAAAATCTAAATGAATTAGATTGTATATTGCTTTGCAAGTCATGGCCCAGTGGAGGATACAAATACACTTAAAAATATCAATAATGAAGGGACTCCAGGAGCTAGAAATGATTAGGCAAGTGGCAAGGAAATGTCCACTAAGACAGATCACACATATGCCCACAGAATATCAAGTACTCCATAGGTTAAGGTGTTAGGCAGAGGATGACTCTCATGAAATATGGGGTGAGAAGAGTATAGGTAGAATTGATTTACAGGTGATTTACTGGTGATGCTTTTTCTTCATCTCTGAGGATCGGGTGTCTGCTTTTTACTCATGGCGAAGTAAAGGGAAGTAGGTATTACAATGTCCTAGTCTAAAATTCCCCTTGTGGCCCCAAGGGTCAATTACCTTGCTGGTGGTTTACACCTGGCCTAATGAGTTAGCCACCTAGCTTGACTAAAGGCCAGAGAGGCATGAACCCCCTCAAGTATCTGTGGTAGTTATGAGAATATGACACTCAGATCTCCCTTGAAGGGAAACACTACTGGGAGGAGTGTAGTGACCAGATATTCTCCAGCTGCTGCACCTTCAGGATGCACTGCAGAGTCCACGTTCTGCCCCCGTATACGCTGAGCTGCTCCCAGTCAACAGCTAAGCAAGCATGGAAATTGGAACTGGACCATTCCTGACAAATGGGGCCTCTGCCCATGGGAAGACTTTGCTTTGGGGTTCCCCATTGGTCTGGCTGACATTTTGTGAGAATTGCACTCTGCTCAGAGGCTCTTTCCATACAACCCTGATTCCTCTCCTTTCTGCTTCTGAAGGAGTCTTGCATTGAGTTGTCTGAAGGCTCTTGTCACACACCTTTGCTTTCTGTCTTTTGTCCTTCACAAGCACTTGCTCCAAGAATTGTCCTATGCTTCTTCTTCTTCTTGATATCTGCTTCTTGGAAGACTTGAAGCCACACACACACTCACACACATACACTCTGTATAGAATTATAAGCATACCTTGGAGATATTGTTGATTCAGTTCCAGACCACTACAATTAAGCAAAAATTAGAATAAAGCAAGCCACACAAATGTTATGGCTTTGCAGTGCGTATAAAAGCTATGCTTACACTATGCTGTAGTCCATTAGGTGTATAATAGCATTATGTCTGAAAAATGTTCATATGTTAATTTAAAAATGCTTTATTGCTAAAAGGTGCTAACAATTATCTGAGCTTTCATTGGATTGTAATCTTTTTGCTGGTGAAAATTCTTCCCTCAACGTTGATGGCTGCTGATTGATCTCGGTGGTGGTTGCTAAAGGTTGGAATGGCTGTGGCAAGTTCTTAAAATAAAATAACAATAATGTTTGCCACATTGATTGAATCTTCCTTTCACAAAG
>NW_012150952.1:227365-229070 GCF_000956105.1 Propithecus coquereli
TGCTTTACTAGATTTTACAGTTGTATCACTCAGAGTCTGGCAGGAAACATAATGCAGTTCTACACAAGGAGGGCTGCGGAAAGCAGGGATAGAAACTTCAATAAGCCTTTATCACTACTAGGCATAAAGTGGCAAGAAAGTAAGAGTTTGAGGCTCAAAGGGTGAGAAGGGCTACTGGGAATCTTCTAGCTTGTGGATTGAGATAGCAACCTAAGGATCAAAGTGTCTGAGACAAGGACACAGAAAAGAAATAGCCCAACTTCTCTTTCCTCCTACTCTCATATTTCTTTCTGGTATCTCCCTATGGCTGAACCCAAACAGAAACCAGGGGAAAGAGACCCCTGGTGATCCAGGTCCCAGGAGCTCAGCCTATGGGGCACAGAGCAGAGGAAAGGACAGGAGTTGGTCCCATGCAGAATAACCAGTACTACAGGAACTGACAATCAACTTATTTTGTGGAACCAAAAACACCTTCTACTTGTCCTTTCTCTTTCCTGAAAGACACTCAATTAGAGAAAGTGATTATAACTCTTCTCCCTAGAAAATCAGTTAAAGTTCAAACCTACATTTCTGGGTTTTTGTTTTACAATGACATCTTCACAAAGGAAACCTGTTGACTTCTACAGATAGAATGTCTTAAGGAATAAGCTAAATCTGGACAGGCTCCAAAAGAGCTAATGTGCATTTTGTGCTTCAATTTTGTTTGAAAGTGATGATAAGCATGAGTGGTTGACCACTCACATACGTTTTTAACAAACATAGTCCAACCCATCTACAGCCACACATTGCAGCCCTCTTTCTAGCCATGGTCAACTGGACAAGGAATGAAGAGCTAATGTAAAAGCAGCAAATCATAGGCTGGCTGATGACCTGTACCTAAGTCCCAGTAGAAAATGATGAGTTGAAAAAAATAGATCTAACGGTATAGTTGAGTCATACGAAAGGTAGACACATAAAATGAAAATCATGTGCCCTTGTCTACTGTGATTTATGCTCTTTCTGTTACCTCACTACTTCCAATACTACTTGTCTCATTCAATTACAGGTTTTTTTTTTTTTTTAACCTCTTCTAGATTCTGGCTTGTTCTAGGGGTCCTGAAAATATGTGACCTAACGATAGGCAGTCCATTACTTGAGTTAGTAGAGAAGATGGTTCTTGCAAACCAAAGAATTAAACTAAAACAATTCTCTAGAAGACTCTCACTGTATATAAAGCAGGGAAATGGTTGTCTAGTCAGGCATGGTGATTGCAGATGGCATTGCCTACCTCTGCAGCCATCTCAGGAAAATATATACACGAAAAACAAACAAACGCCGTTAACAAAACTATCTATAGATTATTCTATTCTCTATCTACTGCTTTTCCAATTCCTTTTAATTCTTCCAGTCAGTAATTTTTCTAAGTCTTCGCCCTCAACTAATTCCTTCAGAGAGGTGCACTCCTGTCATTCAGTTTAGCATGGAGCAAGAACCACGTGAAAGACACAAGGATGTGAGAAATATCCATGAAATAAGTGCAAAGCATCAAAATGGTCAATCAGAAATTACTCTCTATGCTTTTCTTGGCTGAGTTCTTTGACTGGTTATTTTATGAGGGTAAAATTGAAGTTCTTTTAAGTCAGAACATCATTTATGGTATAGTTCTCTTTTAAGAACACGAACTGAGTTCTTGTTAACTAGGCATTTTGTCTTTATAATATTCTGA
>NW_012150952.1:229120-230284 GCF_000956105.1 Propithecus coquereli
GGACTTCTTTTATTGGGGTAGTCCAGGAAAGCCCTTCTGAGGACATGACATTAAAGAAGGAACTTGAGTGATGAAAGGGGACAGACATGCAATATCTATGTACAAACATCCCAAAATCAGAAACTTCGGGTGAAGATAATGACTTTGGACATATTTAGAGTACTTGAAAAAGTGAGAGGCCATTACAGCCACAGCCCAGAGAACAAGGTTTAGAAAAGACTAGTTTAAGAGTTAGGAAAGAGTCAGTTCTTGGGAAGTCTTAAAAGCTAAATTTGATGGCTTAGATTTTATTTTAAATGGGGATGTATTATATCCAGAATTTATAATAACATATTAAGAAGTGAATAAATATTGCATATTGTCTTTATTTTAAGAAACAGTTTAGAATCTGAAAACAGAAATTGATTAAAATCTGGCTCTGCTAATTATTTTTGATGTGAAAATATGCAAGTTATTACATTTATGTGAATCTCACTTTCCAAATCTTCAAGACAGAAATAATAAATATTATTTCCTTACGGGGTGGTGATGAGATATAAAAGACATATGATCAAGATGTTGGGCATATAAAAGAATTTCAATTTTATGAATTAGTGTTCCTCTTTGTTTCATATATATTTCATCTTTAATATAAAGTTTAACTATGTAACCTGATAATGCTGACTATAAGGTGCTTTGGAGATTAAAGACTGCGTTAGTAGTTTAGAAGTTCAATTTATGAAAATTTTATAGCACATATTCATTCACAAGTACTTGTTATTAAGCTCTCTTTGGCTCTCTAAGTACTTAGTGTACATAAAATCTAATAGGACTAATATAGATACAATAAATCAAATAAAGGAATAAAATAGTTTCAAATGATAAGTAGTAATAAGAAAATCAAACTAGATAATATGGTGGATCATGATCTGGATATGGTGGTGGGGACCTTCTTAAATTTGGATCACTTCTGAGGAGGTAAGAGATGACTTTAGGACCTGCACGACAGACAGCTTTGGCTTTACATAATGATTCAAACTTTAGCAGGTCCAACATTAGAGAGTTTGGACAAATATTCAAAGTAAGACTATGAGACCCACTGTAGACTGCTGCTGTAAGACAATATGGCTAGAAGAGATTCTGTGCAGCAGAGATTAAACAACAACAACAACAAAAAGGGGGGGG
>NW_012150952.1:230334-232562 GCF_000956105.1 Propithecus coquereli
TTAGTTTTTCAGGGTACAAAATTCTAGGCTGGGCATTATTCTGTTTCAGAAGAGTGAGAATGGGGCCCCAGGTTCTTCTTGCTTGTAGGGTTTCAATTGAGAACTCTGAAGTTATTCTGATAGGCTTTCCTTTGTATGTTACTTGTTTCTTTCACCTGACAGCTCATAGTAGGGCCTCCTTAGTCGATATTTTAGTCAATCTGATGACTGCATCACGTGGTGTCTTTCTATTTGCATTGAATGTCCCTGGGGTCCGCTGCGCTTCTTGTATCTGTATATCTAGATTTTTAGCAAGGCCTGGGAAATTCTCCTCTATTAAATCTTCAAATATTTTTCCAGCCCTTGCGTGTTCTCTTCTTCATTTTCCAGAACACCGATCACACGCAAGCTTGGTTTTTTCACATAATCCCACATTTCTTGTAAGCTTGTTTCTTTTTTCTTTATTTTCTGCTCAATCTCTGTTACTGACTTATTCATTTGGAAGGAGCTGCCTTCAATCTCTGAGATTCTTTCTTCTGTTTGATCTACCCTGTTCTCGAGGCTTTCCACAGTGTTTTGTAGTTTCCTGAATAAGTCCTTTATTTCCAAGAGTTTGGTTTGATTTTTCTTTAGTATTCCAATTTCTTTAGTGAATTTTTCCAAGTCCTGGATTTTTTTTGTGGTTTCCTTGTGGTGGTTATCCATTTTTCCTTGCATATCATTGAGCTTACTTACAATCTATGTTGGGAATTCTTCTTCTGTCGTTTTAGTATTCTGGACTTGCGTAGTGTTCATTGCTAGAGAGCTGTTGTTCCTCTTTGGGGGTGTGCTTTCCATTTGATTTTTCATACTTCCAGAAATCTTTCACTGGGTCCTTCCCATCTGGATCTGCTGTTACTTTTCTTTCAGTTTTGTTCTGTGTATTTTCTCTTGATCTGCCGCTAGAGGGAGCTGCTAGTATGTTGTCCAGGGTTCTCTTGAGGTGGGGGATTACTTGGGGAACTTGTTTTGGTTTCTTGCCAGGGTTTTGATTCCCTAGCCATGGGTTTCACTGTTGGTAGCTAACTGGAGGCAGAAATGCAATAGTACCAGATGACCTAAACTGGTCTGGCAAGGAAAGTCACTGGGCTGTCAGCTATTGGTCAGTGCCAAAGCCGCAGGGACTGGCGCTTTTCACAGAGGGGGAGTGGCTTTTTATGTCTGGCTGCTGCAAGCTCAGAGGCCGCACAAAAGATGCTGGCCAGGGGGAGGGGGTGCCTCCCCAGATTGCCCAATGCCCCAGCACCTTCAGCTTCCATAGGTGTCTGCCCCACACAACTGAGGGGGCACTCAGAATTCACTGCTCAAAGAAACAGGCCTGGCTAGTTGACTTTAGGTTCTGCAAGTGCAGAGCTCGCTGAGAGAGCTCCCAGACTGGGGGAAGGGAGCCGTTCCGCACCGTACTGTGACCTGCTGTGGGCCCCGAGCTGGTGTTCACCTTCCCCCAGGGTGCTGGCTCCAGAGGGAGCCGCTCAGGGGCTGCGAGGTACCCGATCAGGGAGTTGAGTCACCAGGGTGCTCCTCCATCTCCTTTATGTCCCCCTCCCCCAATCTCATGCCAGTCCAGCAATAGCTCTGGCTCCTACTGGCCCACCCTGAGAAGTCCCAATTGCCAGCGGCAGTTTCCAGGTTAGAGTCCTCTACTCAGTAATCACCTCCCTGTTCAGGACCTGCTGGGTGCCAGAGACCAGCTTCCTGACTCCTACCTGCCTCCGGAGGTAGCCGAGACCAGCTCCTCCCCTGTCTGGTGCAGTCCTGACACTGAGCTGCGGGAAGTTCAAGATGCTTCCCGCTCGTGTCCCCTCTCCACTGAGTCCCACGTTTCCTGACCCAATTCTACATCCACTTCACACAGGCCCCTGACTCTCAGTGGGCTTGTAAGTCAGTGGGGAAGCTAGACTGTCTCATGAGGGTCTTATCCCGGTGCGCTTACTGGCCAGGCTGGCGCAGCCGTCTCACGCTCCACTCTCTATTGTCTGTCCTGCGCTTTCCAGGTTTTGCGTTCCTATCTCCCATTCACCTTATTCTTTTTCCTGATTTGTGTGTCCCCCACTGAATCTCCACTGATTCACCTCGCTGTTTTTGTGGGAGAGCGATCCGATCGTGTGTAGCAGACCAAGATCTACACCTCTTTCTCTGGAAGCAGGGATCCGGGAGGCTACCTTAACTCTGCCATTTTTTCGTCAAGATAGACTTTCTCACTGAATAAT
>NW_012150952.1:242926-250520 GCF_000956105.1 Propithecus coquereli
CCTCTTTTCATTAATCTAAATATTCATTTGCTCTGACAATATAACCAATGTGGGTAAAATTTTCTGATCCTGAAATCTGTTTCTTAGCAACCACTCAATGAAAGATTCTTTTGATATCCATTGAATGTACATCGATAGCTTAAAGTTTCTTAAGATAAAGACCTGATAATGTGCAGTGAATGTTATTAAAATTTCTTTTACAATGTCATAATTATAACACAAGCAAATCTTTTGTCATAAAGGGATGCTACCGTTCCTAAAGTTGATTTTTTTTTCCCTAATCTAATGCTGCTCCTTTTTGATTGAGCCAAATGCAAGCACTTTTGAAAAACACTTAGGATTTCTCCTGTAGCCTTTGTAATTGCCTATCCTTGCTGCACTTTAAGAGTATAAAACTTAAAGGCCCAATCCTGAGGACCTGCCCTTATTAGAATTTGTCTAACTTTACACTGAGGAACTAGCTTAATGCTGGATTAGAAGTAATTCGTTGGTTAGAACATTTGACAAAAAATTATCAGAGTGGTTGAAAAAATAAATCACCATTTCCACCCAGATCCACCAAAGATAAAGAGGATTAATAAGAATTTTTATAAAAGAGCCAAAGTATGACTATGTATTCCCAAAAATGAGAAAATAGAAAGATGGAAGTGATTAGGAAAAAAATCTAATATATAGCTCCTTGCCTGAATTTTAATGTTTACTAGAATTTTACTGCTAACTGGTGAGTGGTAAGGATATTTTCCACCTGGGTAGAGAAAGACACCAGCTTAGTGGGACTAATAAACTTGTTTCTCTTTGTATATTTTCCAAAAATTTTAAGGAACATAGAAATGATACTTCACATTACCACATTGCCAATTCTGAGGAAGCCCATGCCCCTCTGGTACTGTTGCTTTGACTGAGAATTGAGTAGTTGATTACCATCCCTATCTTCTCATCTCCAAAATATCACCCTGGAATATGCAAAACCACAATGATTTTTTTTTAAAAGAAAAACAGTGCTAGAACAATATGATGAAAATGGCTATTTCCCCTTGATATCTATTCTTCCCTTTTTCCTAAAATTTGATGTGGGTCTAATACTATCTAGAATAAAGATTATATTTCCAGACTCCCTTGAAATTTAATATGGCCCTGTGACAAAATTCCTACCAGTGAGATATAAAGCAGAAGTTTATTATGGCAGTGTCTAGGATACCTTCTATGGGAGGCAATTTTTGTGCACACTTTGCCCCTCTTCTACATAATGTCCTTCATCTAGCTCCCTGAAATGCAAATGCTGCCCTCTTGAAACATATGATGATACAGGCCACACTAGAGATGAAGGTGTTATAAAGAACTTAGTGGGACAGTGCTGCCACACCAATCCTGCCATCTTGACCTCCAGGCCATTGAATAAGTAGAAATAAACTTCTAAATTATTTAAAACACTGTACTTTTTGTTGAATTTAAGACTAACAAAGGTTTCGTTGATTGGAATTAGGACTCTTCTCATTTTAGAATCTATAAGTGTAGGCTTAGCTGAAGAGCTGATAGTTACGATAGCAAAGACTCAGATTATGAAGACTGAGTTGCTAGTTATCCTTGTTATGTCATAAAAAAGCTTTTAGCCAAATGTTACCTGTTGTAACATGGAAACCAGACCATTTACTGACACAGGGAAAATGGGAGGAAAATTTCAGAAAATGCTACTGCTTTCAACAAAGTGAATGGAGAGTTCAACTTAAGCCAGAGGTACCCAGGCTACGCATAGTGCAGAAAGGGGATTTTTGTGTGTTATAGGAAGCACTTTCAGCCTTGGCCAGGGATCTAAGTAGATAGACAGTCCTAATTGAAAAAGCTAACTCCTCTTGTACCAAAAACAGGGCCAATCGGGAAGTGGCTTCAAAATGGCAAACATAACAACAGAAATACTGATGTCCTGCCCCACAAAGGCTGCAAACCTAAAGGCAGAGTTGGGCCATGCTATGGCATTGTTTCAGATAGCATCATGGTAAAGATAAAGATAAAGTCCTGTATATCAAAGACCAGAGTTGAGGATTAAAACTTAGATTTAAACAAGATCTTCTGCTAGGGGAATGTGAATAGGAAATTACTAGAAACAAATAAGAAGTTTATAACGGTATTAGATTATATTGCTGTAGAAATGTGAGACAGACTGGACTGCAAAAGTCAGTAAATTTTCTACCCAAGAGCAATCTCAGGACTCACAAATCTGTGCCAACAGGAGGTGGGCTTCTAAATTTATACTCAGTTCCCAAGAAGGATATATTTTCTGATGAGCACCACAGATGTGGTTGTGGAGAATAACGAAGAACTTTTCAGAGGACACAGAAGGTACTGAGAGAACAACCTAAAATGGGGGCTCGTCACATAGCTCCCATAGTCAGGGGCTGGCAGCTCATCAAGGAATTTACACTTCTGCCAGAGGAGGGAGCGTTCCTTATCCCTGCTTAATGGCGTTTTATCTTTGCTGTGGTCTTGCAACTGCTATTATGTTTTTATTACAGTTTGCTGCCTGTATTGCATCATTGTTTATATTTACCTGATGGAGAAAACTGTGCAACACACAGTGAGGGATACTGAGCTTTGAACTGGCTGCCAAAGCTTGAGAAGATTTTGGGGCATTCACTCTTGGGAAGAATGTGAAATTTTTTGTGTCTGTAGGAAAAATAGTAAACACAGATATTTAGGAGGCCAGGAGGCAGACAGAAGTGACTATTAGCTGACCCTCGATATTAAGTCTCCTCTTCTTTTTGGTCATAGAATTTACAACTGGACACATCTCTCAGTTTCCCTTTTAGTTAAACGTGATTATGTAACTAAGTTCTAGTGAATGGGATATAAACAGATGGATTTCTACACCCTTAAGAGTAAGGTAGAGTGTGTTCTTTTCTTTATTTAAGTTTAATGAGGCATAAGTGGTATACAGAGAACTGCACATATTTAATGTGGACAATTTGATGTGTGGAAATATGCAAACACTTGTGATGCCATCACCACAATCAAGGTAATAGACATATCCAACACCCCTCGAAGTTTCCTTTTATCTCTTTATATTTGGGGTGTGTGTGTGTGTGTGTGTGTGTGTGTTTGTGATAAAAATGCTTAACATGAGATATACACTCAGTAAATTTTTAATTGCACAATAATGTATATTAACTATAGGCACTGTGGCATTACTTAGTAAAGCAGATCTCTAGAACTCGTTCCTCCAGCAAAATTGGAACTTTATACCCATTGAACAGCAACTCTTCATTTTCCTTGCCCCCTCAGCTCCTACCCACCATTCTATTATCTGCTTCTATGAGTTAACTATTTTAGATACCTCATATAATTGCAGCATGTGGTATTTTTCCTTCTATTATTGGCCTTATTTCATTTAACATAATGACCTCCAGGTTCAATCGAGTTGTCACAAATGCCAGAATTTCCTTTTTTTGTAAGGCTAAATAAAAGATATCTACACTCTCATGCTCATTGCAGTATTGTTCACAATAGCCAAGATATGGAAACAGCCCAAAGGTCCATCAACAGATGAGTGGATAAAGAAATATAGTATCTATAATGGAGTATTATCTTTTGCTTTTTCTTCCTCTCTTTTTCTGCTTTCTGGTGGAAAGGCAGATATACTATATGGTGCTGAAGCATCCTCCTTGGAATATAAAATAGTCTTCAAGTATAGACGACACATACATCAATATAAAAGAGACATGGATCTGTGACAGTGTAGCATAGTGTGTCAGTCATATTTTGCACAAAGGAGAAGTAAACTTTTGAACTCCCAGTGGTCCCCAGTTTTTCCACAGATGGTGGGGGTGAGGTGGAGCTCAGGCGGTGATTCCAGCAATGGGGAGCTGGGGGTGGCTGTGAATACAGATGAAGCTTCGCTGACTTGCCTGTGGCTCACTTCCTGCTTTGCAGTTGCACTGGTTCTTAACTTTCATGGAAGGCGATTTTTTCACGGGACAGGGGGGAGGGAAGATGTGGAGCTCAGGCAGCAATACATGGCCCGGTTCTTAACAGGCCACAGCCGGGTACCAGGCTGCAGCCTGGGAGTTGGGGACCACAGGAAACCACTATTATTTTGGGTTTCTTGTCACTCACAGACAAATGTAACACAACTATACTTAACCACTTCAATTTAAAATCTAACAAATATAAATAAAATGTGATTTAATTGGGAATATTTACATCTTCAATTAATAGAAAACTCAAGTAACAGTACATTAATTATAAAAAACTGTTTTTTTCCTGTAACTGCAAGTCCTAGTGGGAAATGATTAGTTTAAACTCAGCTAGATCAGAGGCCTATCAAGGATCTATGCTCTCCCTTCATTTCTGCTCCTGTTGTCTTAGTGTGTTGGCATTTTAAACTTATTTTTGTACTTTATGGTTACATGAAGGCTACCTTAGTTCCAGATCCCATAATCTTTTGAAGCAGAAAAGAGGGTGAAAAGATGTTAGTTTTGTCTGGTCCTTTCATCAGAAAAGCAGCATGCCAGCAAGCTTTCTGTGAGACCTCATCCTTCTGAACTCAGTGTCACCATCATCCTAGCACATAGAGGAACTGGGAAGAGTCCAGATCTCTGGCTTTCACAGTGGGAGGTATCGAGGGAGAAGGGGCTTGAGAACGTTTGTTCCTACCAAGTGCCTGTTCATTTTCAATATACTCATCCTACAACTAACAGAGAATTGTGATACATTCAGTATGGACTTTGCTCAGATTTATTTTATAATGTAAATTAACTGATTTAAAGAACTGATATATTCAAAGCTATATGTGTGGTTAATTAAATGCATACAATAAAAATATTGAGTATGAAAATATCTAGTTTCATAATTTAAAGATAAATTATCATAAAAATATATAAGAAATAACGTTAGGTAACACTTTATAATAATGGACTGGCTCATTTATGCAGAACAAAAGTAGAAATTACATAAAAATATAATTATGTCAATTATACTAAAGTGTTACTAATATTGCTAATATAATTATGGACAGATGACTTCTAGGTAGTTTTTAAGTTTTAACAACATGTTTTTTGCTTTACTGTATGGGCATGTGTCATCAATTTCATGTGAAAAATTTGCAAGCCTTTTCAATGATACACACATGTTTTTTCATAAGACTGTTTTCTAAGGAAATGGCTTCCTTTATTAGCTATTCATTGAATGTTAGGAAATTCACTCTGTCTTACATTATTCTTGGGAGATCAAAGACTTGTGTAGTTTTCTTCAGTTTAGATTGGATATATTCTAAATTGGTTTAGTAAGCAAGAGCCATTTTATTGGTGGAAGAAAAAATCATAAAAACTTAAACAGTTCGTGTTCACATTTACCAAAACTTACTTTATATTTACTTTGCTATAGAAATCTAGGGAAAAATTAGTCAACATTTAATTTGATGACAGTTGCTTATTAGGGGAAGGGTAGAGATGATGGTTAATATATCCTAGCATAATCATAGACAATTTGTAGAAAATATGGGTTCTGATATATAAGATGAGTAGTATAAAGAAGTGATGTGCAAACATATGACTCATGTTTTTCTGTCAGATACCCCTCTGTGTTTTTCTCTATATGATTGTGTTTATAATATATGTGTGTTCATGTGTGAATGTGTAGGTATCAGCTCCCATCAAAAGTAATCTCTTAAAATTTCACTTGACTTTTTAGTCTTCCTTGCTTGAGGAGAAAAATAAAACCCTAGCTGGAAAAAAAATGGTGAATGTTCTTACCTGGATTTTTTCTAGTAGCTTGAGAGAGGCCACATATTTTGCAAACACTGAAAAGGATGCCCAACATCCTTATGAACATAGGTGTTCATAAAATGTTATTATATTACCCTTGCTGACTAACTTTTAAATATTACTCTACAAATAAGATAGTTATATCACAATAATGGCCAGAAACAGCCAGAGAGAGTTTTTATTTTTTTCTTTGCTTTGTATTTTCACCTGGTAAAATTAGCCAAACTCAAATCCAAATGACAAATATTATTTCTGTCCCATGGCTGTAGCTTTCACTCAATGAAACAAAAGAGATACAAAGAGGCAGGAAGCAGGAGATTTGTTTAACCTAACTGGCTTTTTCTTGTCATGCTAATAAAAATCGAAGTTACCAAAGAGAGATTTTGCATTTCCATTGCTACAGTGTTCCTCAGAGGGCAGGCAGAGTATGAAATGAAAGGGAAAGGGGAGAGGGAAAAGAAAAATTGCTCAAGTGGATATTTTTCACTTGGAGTTCTGCTTTGTCCTAGAAAACTAAAATGACCTAATGACCTACTTAAAAAAAACACTGCATAAATATAAATTAAAATTCTTTCAAAGGATTTCATAGTTATGGCTAAACACTGAGCTGGCTTTTGCTTATCTATCAGATTATTAATGGGAGATGGCTAGCACCATCTAGCTGCAACACACATACAAGATCAAGTTAACCTTGAACTCTTAGGCCAATGTAGACACTGGAATGTCATCAAAGAGACTTGGGACCATAATAGCATTAGCAGAGGAGGAGTGCTTTGGAAATACATGTACATATATATTATATATGTGTGTGTGTGTATATGTGTATGTGTATAGCGTTAGCTTGAATTACGGCATGGAAGTTTTTCTGTTATTATTTTTAAATTTTCTAAAGTCTTAAGTGAACATGGGAAAAAAACTACCAACTGGATATTTTGCCCCAAGCTGAGCAATAACTCATTTTGTTATAAATGTGATTTTTCTTCCACGAACTATTGTTCATGACTCTATGCCCACAAATACAAATGCTCTATTATCTTGAAATTCTCCTGGTTATAGTCAATGTGTTTTTCCTAGTCTGATATTTGCAGAATACCTCCTACATCTCTGCAAACTTTTACAATATTTTATGTTTTAACATTGTATAAATTCTATTCCCTTTAGAAAAAATAAATGATTCATGCAGCTCTCCTGTGTAACTAGGAAAATAATAAGGCTCTAAAAAAGGTATAGCAGGTTATTTTATTTGAAACATCCATTTAATGACAATTTACCATAAACTTCAATTGTATATAATGTCTTATGTTCTATTTCCACAAGATTGAAGCATTTGTTTTCCCTGTACGCGTAATAGGCATATTAGGGTAAAATAGAAGTACAGAAAAAAATATATACACAGACTGTTCCTCTTGGGCAAAGTGAAATTTAACACAGGTGTCCCCTGACTGTTTTTACTCATGACACAGGAATGCACTGATGCTAGTAGTTCATGAGAAAAGACACGATGCAGGAAAGGAGTGTTTTTCAATAGGATAAATAAATAGCCAACCTTGGAGTGAATAGAAAATCCCACAATAGAAACTTGGCAAGAATTGGCTAGTAACAAGTTAGCTCAATTGAGAAAGGAATTTGATATTGTTTCTTTTCCAGGAGAGGAATGATTAAAAATCCTCCCTCTACCAGGCGCTCTGTGTGCTCTTGACCTCGAGTGCCGTCTATGTTTGCAGGTGTTCCTCCAGTTTTGCAGGAATAAACACTGTCTCACTATGTCTCCATGATGTGTAATTTTAGGGGCACGCATTGCAAATGTGTGCAGTCACTTCTCTTGCCAATCAGCTAAC
>NW_012150952.1:252260-254290 GCF_000956105.1 Propithecus coquereli
ATTTGGGTAGTATTTTGCTTTCCAGATGGTTGTTGCTCTACTGATGCTCAGTGATAGGTACTTCCTGAACTGCATGATTTATACCCAATTCTGGGATTGTTGGATCAAAAGGTCAAAATTTATTTTTAAAAAAAATGAAGAACTATACATTTAAGTAAAGTAAAATATAAAATTTAGAAAGGAAGGAGTAAATTTAATTACCAACTTTAGTTCGTGGTCCATTAAAAAATAAGAACAACTCCCATTTTGTTATCAAAAAGGACTAAACCCTCCCTTTTATCTTTCTTCTTTCTTCCACTTATCTGTGGACATTATTTGCACACAGAAAGTAGCTGATTTTTTACATCCTGAAGCTGGCAAAAAAAGTATAATAAATATATTGAACCTGAAATATGTTTTGGAAGACAACAAGAATGTACTCAGATTTTACTGGAAATTAATGAGGACAAATAGGCCAGCCTAAAGAGAACTCTGCTAGTGGACAAATATGGGCAGTTTTTACAACAAAAAAGGAAGCAATATTCACAGCCACTAAGAACAAGTAGAAACTTTTGACAGAGTCATAAAAATATAATAATGTTGGAAAGGGTACTATATTACAATTGTAATAAAAGACAATTAAAATACATATGTAAATTTCCTGACATGAATCCTAAATTGAAATTTTAAAAATGTAAGTGGTTTAAAAATGGAACTGGGCTCTTCCACACTGTAGGTGCTCCCCACCGTTTAGTGACTTAGGAGCTCTCTCAAATCAGATTGACTGTAGTGGTATCACAGTGCTTGTGTTCCAGTCACTATTATTTTTCTTAGTAGTGGCCCCAAAGCTCAAGAGTAGTGATGCTGGTGACTCGGATATGCCAAAGAGAAGGCTTAAAGCATTTCCTTTAACTGAAAAAGTGAAAGTTCTTGACATAATAAGGAAAGAAAAAAATGGTATGCTGAGGTTGCTAAGGTCTATGGTAAAAACAAATCTTCTATCCATGAAATTGTAAGGAAAGAAAAAGAAATTCGTGCATAATATATATAAGGTTTGGTACTATCTGTGGTTTCAGGCATTCACTGGGGGTCTTGAAATGTATCCCACACACATAAAGGGGGACTACTGTGGTCCCGGATGCAGCAGCAGAGACCAGCTAAGAGGATGCCACCCTTTAGAAGAGAAATTGAAGGTGTGAAACGTTTGTGTAACAGTAGCTTCATACGGAGAATTATAACGAAAGTGGTGGTGGAACCTAAAAAACAGTGACTGAGTCAAGTTTTCCAGCTAATACTAAGAGGCACAGTCCCAGGAGTGAAGTAAAGAAAGAAAAAAAGGAAACGGAAAGCATTCCAGTACTTTGCTGGCTGCAGCTTCTCAGGGAAACTTAGATGTTTGACGAGTCATCTGTAACATAGAGGTCTCTGCAGAAGCTGCATGGAATCACTATGTCTCAGGAAAGATCATCAGCTCATGAGGGGAGGGAAGGACAGGGTGGCTCAATACAGTGCCATAAGATGTTAACTCCCAATATTTCTGGATTGAATTGTCCATCTCTTCTACCCAGCTGAAGGGTTCTCAGCAATTCCAGCAGTTTCTAATAAGACTGGAGTTCTAGAAGCTCTGGCTTCCCTTGCAAGCATATGAAACTATTATCCTTTTTAAAAAATGACATGTATAAGAGAATAAAACCTCACTGTGTTTCTATTAGAAAAGCACGATCCAGAGTTATGATGTCCATGGACATAGAAGTGAGCTCTTTTACCTGTGGATCCCTATAATTGTACAATGCACTTATTAATGCTGTATCAATACGGAGATTTTCACAGTTCCAAAAATGAAAGTTTTAATGCCTACTCACTTATTAGGTATTTACAACATCCCATATAACATTCCAATAAGAATGGATAATACCTTTTAAAAAATAATTCTGGTCAAAATAAGATCATAGAAATTGATTCTGAAACACTAATAATAAGCAGTGAAATGCAATCTCCATCTGAGATTTTGAGCAGAACCATGGCATGAAATGCCAGAGTGAGGACATATA
>NW_012150952.1:256605-260092 GCF_000956105.1 Propithecus coquereli
TATAGTGAATTCCACCACAATATTTGAAACTACACATCTGGCTATGTTTAGTTTCTGAAAAACAAAAATTTTGTTGTCACAGTTTTATTTTTTCCTAAAAACTGCACAGTATAGCATTAGAAGGCAGGGCTTTACTTTGCACATCTTCTCATTTCCTATCCATAGAGGGTGCAGCCACAATTGTGAGATTCCTGACCTGAGAGACAAGCTCCAGGGCCTCCAGTTTTAACCACTCTGTGGGGCATCTAAGAATCCTGGCCTGGGATTCTAAAACTTACCTAAGATAATATGTTCTATCATTTTCACATATATGATCTTTCTTGAAGTAAATTTTCCCCAATTTACCCAATAGATAGCTTAATTGTTTCCTCTGTTTTTATACTATTGGGTGAATTTTTGTTTACTCCTTGCATTCCTGATTGATTCTTCGTATGTTGCTTTTGTGCTGGGCTACCCTGTTCTAGAATTACCACTAGCATTCATCTCTTACGAGGCTGTGTTTAAGCTTCATTAACACAAATTCTGACAATTTGATCCTTACAAGATCCCAAACTTCCATGTAGATTTATTCCTACAACCCCTCCATATTTCTTCAGTATAAATCTTTAATTACAAAAAGAAAAGAAAATGCAAGTATTTTGGTAAGGCCTACTCGGACCTTTGACTTGAAGCAGCCAGTCTTTTGCTTAGATAAATATGGCATTAGTAAAGATGGTAAAGCTAGGTAAATAGGCTTTGTGCTGTTTTAATGGAATTGTTCATCTGATTTTATTAGAAGCTTCATGTGTATATATATTTCAGTGACAATTGTTGCACCCTTGCACAATGGGGAATTTTAAAATATACAGTTACATAACTGTAAAGGAACTGAGTTCCAGCTCCAACTGAACTACAGCGATATCTGAACAGCCTTAGCAACAACTCTTGATAGAATTTGCTCCCATGCTGCACAGGCCCAGTGTCCCCACCGGCAGGCAGTGTCACCATACAACAACTCTTTGAATTGGCATGTAGAAGAAAGAATACAGTCATGCAGAGGGCAGTTTAGGAAGGTGTGTGTTTTCATCTTTATTGTATAGGGGCTTCAAAGCCAATATTGCAAATTTGAACTTGTCTGATCATTTTGGAGGATTAGCAAGGCAATCTACCAATGGTAAATTTGCAGGATGATTTCAGGGAACAATGGCAAGGGAAAGGAAAAAATGTATGTGAGCTATTGCATGCACCTTAACTTCCATGGGACTGTGATCCATGAGCCATCTCCTTAAACTCTCAGTTTGTACAATGATTAGAGAAGAAAAACAACTAAGGAAAGGTAGGGGAAGTTCGCAAGAAGTATAAAATTATCACGTAAATAGCCCTCTGGCCCTGCTCCTCTGTGCCAGCTTCCTGGAGAACATTGTCTATAAGAGAGCAACAGAGAAGACGATACATCACAAAGTACTGCAAGCATCTTAGATGTTCAGGCATACAGATGAGTGGCCCAGAAATGCAATATAATACAGGTAGGATTGAGAGGAGTCCCGTAAACACCAGTGGGAGACACGACCAAAAGCTACAAACCAGCCACACATGAATGTTATCTAGAGAGACTGACCTTCACCCTTTCCATTTGCCAGAGCTCCAGAGGTGAAGAGGGCTAGGGCTAAACTAAGATTTACTACATTGTTAAGAATATTCAGGCCCTAATTCTATCTTTGACACTCCATCTCTGATACACAAATTGATTATGCTTACAAGAGAATTAGTTCATTGTTCATTTTAAAAAATATTTTCATCTTTCCGTATGATTTCCGTATATGTTGATGGATTGGTGTCATCTTTCAGTTTGAGGTAAGGTAAATCATCTTTTCCCATCTTTAAAACAGCTATCTAACCAGAAACTACCAAATCTTACAGAAAAAAATAGAAAAATATGGATTGTCAATGGAGGTGTTATCAATATCCCAATATTTGCTGAGAGTTTACTGTGAGTTAAGTGTTGTAAACAATAAAAAAATAAAAGGATGTCTTCTGTCATGGGAGAAGGGATCTTACTGAGGAAATCAGTCTAACGGCTCATGAAACAGTTAGAAAATAATTACATATGTAACTATTTCGTGCTGACCAAAATTATAAGCACGTTGGGAACAGAGGAAAAGAAGATAACCTGTATAATTTCTTTGCTGCTGGCAATCTTAGAGGTGACTTGAAGCAGTTGAGGTTAGGAAAAACAGAGAGCACACAATTGGAGATAGCCCATTGGGAGTCGTGGGGAGGCAGGAAAGGGTTCACAGGACATCAGTAGAACACCATTACATCAAATAAAATGTGGCTGTATGAAAAGCAAGAATAAGAGGTGCTTTTGTTTAATTGTCTCCTTTTTTTTCACACTTCCATCTGCTTTAAGCCCTGACATCTCTAAGGGTCTTTTATTCCTTTCTGGGCATCCTTATCTTTCCTAAATTCCTTCTGATGAGACCATTTTGCCCACTCTCCCAAAACTTTTTATCCTGGATGGAAGACATGCTGCATTGGTAGGAGGTGCTAAGAATAAGAAACTTGGCCCGTGTTGGGTATCTGCCATGGCACTCTCTCTCCCTGCCACCTGCTTAGGGCGTGGTCCCCTTGGCTTCCACAACCATTTCTAACACCAGGAGGGATGCTGTTTGAAGGAAAAGGTGAGAATTCATAAGCAAGTGATTTAAAAATTATTTTTATAGGAACTGTTTTGATTCTCATCAAACATTTAGAGGAATTACTTAAGCTGAATATGAGTTATTTGAGGTCCTCTCGGATTTAAAATTAAAGCAAAGCAATAGTTTAAGTGGTGAACATCTATGCTTATAATGTATGTATTTACATGACAAAGCTGAAAGCTAAAGCATCATATCTCATAAACATGCCTAACCAACAAAATCTTGCACATTAAGTTAGTATAATCATGGCCATTTTAGTGGTTTCCTACATGGAGTATTTTCATAGAGAATTTATATGATTTAGATGAACATTATGAAAATCCCTATGAAAATTTAAAAAAATTTGCACTAGTTATTTGAGGTTGATTTTATCATATTTTTATACTTTATAAATGGTTATTTATGATTTTAAAACCTATGATAATAAGTTCTGTCATTTTCACATGTATATTCTTTTTTATGGAAATTTTCCCAAATTTACCCAATAGATTGCTCCTCTGTTTCGTATAGTATTTAGTGGATTTTTGTTTACTGCTTGTGTTCTTCAGTGATTCTTTGCATTTTGCTTTTTGACAGAACTATAGGAATCTATTCCTTAGTACATTCACAGATTTAGAAAAACCAAAACATAGAGACTAAGATTATTAGGGAAGAAGGAAACAGTAGATTATACTCTTGAAATAGATGTTCTGGTACCTAGTCATTTTCTATTACTGTCATATTTAATGTACTTAAAAAACAGTTACAGTAGAAATGGAAGTCTAATAAAAAAAGATAATCTTTGAATCACAGAGAGAGAAACTTCTTAA
>NW_012150952.1:260192-261632 GCF_000956105.1 Propithecus coquereli
TAATTATTATGGGTACATACTTGCTGCATATGTTTATAGGGTACATGTGAACGATGGTTACCAGCAGCTGGGAAGGGTAGCAGGGAAGGGGAGATAAAGTGGGGATTGTTAATGGGTATTAAAACCTAGCTAGATAGATAGAATGAACAATATTTAATAGCATAACTAAGTGAATATAATCAACAATAAGTTAAGGTGTACTTTAAAATAACTAAAAGAGTGGAAATGGAATTTTCCTAACACAGAGAAATGACAAATGCCTGAGGTGATGGATGCCCCAAGTGCTTTCTAAAATTCAGTTTCTACCCTCCCGCAGAAGCTGGGAGCTGGATGTACTAACCTCTTTGACGGTTACATTTCAGAGGGATGGGTCCCAGCTCCTTGAGAAAGACAACCTTGGATTGTTAAAATGGAAAGATGCTTTTAAAAAGATTTAAATTTCAAAGGGACACAAAAAGAATTTACTAATTATAAGTTTTCTAAAGTAAATGTTCTAAGAAAAGGAAGGTCAAGAGTCAGGAAGAAGGCTGTCTAAAGTTTAGTCAGGTGAGGGAGATGTTAAGGTCCACAATCTTATACCAAATATTTGAATTTAGACTTTTGTTTTTCAATGCTTTTTTCCCCCTTTTAAATCTTATTGTAGGTAATCTCATCTATTCCTGTGGTTCAATCGTCTATATTCTAATAACTCCCAAATCTTAATTTCTAGCTCACCATCTTGTGCACTTCAGACCCATCTATTCAAATGCCTAAATCTTTTCTTCACTTTTGTCTTCCACATGCCATTGGGCATGCCCAAATTCTAATCCTAATCTTAACACTTGCCCACATATCCATCTTCTCAAATTAAAATATTTTTCCTTTAGCTCCAAATAAAATTAGTTACCAAGTTCTGTTGATTTTCTTTCCTAAATGTCTCTCAAAAACAGTTTGTTTCCCAATTTGCCACTGTTTACACACCAGGTCAGTCAATCCACTATGATAATGTGTCTTGCCTGCCACCGTTACCTCCACCAGCTGTCAGTACACTTACCCCTTCTTCCCTCCAATTCCTTTTCCTCGACGCACCCAATAAGATACAGTGATGCACCTCATAATCATATTTCAATCAACGACAGACTGCATATATGACAGTGGTCCCATAAGATTATAACAGAGGTGAAAAATTTCCATTGCCTAGTGATGTCATAGCTGTTGTAACATCTTAGGGCAAATACATTACTCATGCTACATGACTTTGCAGTAGTGCTGGTGTAAACAAATCCATTGCTCCGTCAGTCATATAAAAGTACTGTATAGCAGATACAATTATGTACAGTACATAAGACTTGATAATGATCATAAATGACTATGTTACTGGTTTATGTATTTACTATACTATAATTTATCATTATAGTCAATTCCACCACAATATTTGAAACTACACATCTGGCTATGTTT
>NW_012150952.1:265068-268145 GCF_000956105.1 Propithecus coquereli
AGTAAAATATTCCACTTAATATCAAAAATACTTCTATAAAACTATACTCAAGAAAAAATAAGACAAGTCATGATAATGCAGATACTATTTCTGTAAATAGCAAAGAAACCTACTGTATTTATCAATTATTTCCATTCAGATGATTGTTTGAGCAACTTTTACTACCACTTAACAATGTATTTTTGCCTTAGTGGCACAAAGCAACACATTGTAATCTTGTGAGGTTTGTAGTGATAAATCTGTCATTTACCAGTGTTTAGGAACTAATTTTCAGACATTCCTAATGCAGAGCATATCCCATTAAGTTTAAAAATTCATTAAAGTTTCTATGTGCCAGATGGCACAATGTAAGAAATGTTTGAAGTACACAGCAATTAAAACTCTTAAACATAAAATAGCCTGGCTGTCAATTTGTTATATATACTGCATGTTAGAGCACCACAAAATGCTGGCTAGATAATATCCATCTGTTGATACATTGAATTTCTAAGAATATAAGTAAATAGATCAGGCTTGAGACAAATTTACATTCTGATTTCTAAAGACTACAAAACCTTTCATTAATTTTCCAGTGTTACAAGGCACAATTGCATTTCAAGCTGGAAATGCTCAGAAAGATGAAGACATCAAGCATTTGGAAATTTATCTTCAGAGACTGTTGTTTGATTTACCTAGGAATAAAAATCCATTAAAAAAGTGCTCTCGAATACCTATAAGGAGCAAGTATAGTTTGGTATTAAGAGAGCAATCACAAAAATGGTAAACTTCAAATTTAACATTGTATTTAATAGTCTAGATTTTACATCTGAGGAGTAATTCCTTTAAGTCACCCTGATTATCTTTAACCAAATATACTACCTGTTTACAAATGACAATCTGCAAATTACCTCAATTATGTAGTTAAAAAATGTTGTTCATCCAATACACAATTCTAAGACTTATTTGAATTTTCTGAGAATGCATTATTCACCCCACACATTATATTGCTCCCTTTTTATCATTAACTAAAACACAGTTTGCCTTTTAACCTGGTATTGCTAGGTGAAAATGTCCTGCCAAATCCAGAATATATTCAATTGCCTTAAACCCTCTGTTTTACTCCAAATAGGTGTTAAATTCATATTTAAATCTCCTTGATTTTAGGTGGAGCCAAATCTAATTTTGAAGATGTAATTTTCTTCATCTCTGTCAAGAAATAATTTAACAAAATGACAAAAACAATTTAACTGTTTACTTATGTTTAATATCTATTGGCCCCCGTGCAATCATATTTTTATTTTACTTCTATTAATATATCATACCTCTGCAGTATATTTTATTATGCCAGGTTTACAGATGAAGAAACTGAAACTTAGGGAGGTTATTTAGCCTGCTCAAGGCCACAGAGTTAGCAACTTGCAAACTAAAATTTCGGGATTACTATTTAATTTCCAAAGGTGTATTTTTTGAAAGTGGTCTCTAGACTCAGATTATCTGGTCTGGAAGCCCAGATGACAACTATGAGCAGCATCTCTTTGGGCAATGAGTAGAAATTTCTAAAAGCATGACTCTGTTTAAATCTATGTTTATAAGGATGAGGCAAATATCATGAGCTTCCATTAAGGGAAAACTGTTGGGCTTTTTTTTTTTTTTTTTTTTTGAGAGCAATAAACACTAAGGGTATCACTGTCTTGTTGGAAAACAGGAAACTTACATAAAACTGGTTTTAAATATGTCAAATCATAATCATATGCTGAAATACATGTATATGCGTACACACATGAAATTTAGATATAAATATGGTTCTCAAATGACTATGAAGAAGAATTAATTAAAAATCTATAGAGGCACTTGGCTTAATAGCTTGAAGTAGAGGTATTAAAATTTAGTGAATTAGAAAATTAAATTCTGGATTATTTTTCTAGATTATAATTGTCTTAAAATATAGACCATTTGTGAAATTGAAAAAATAATCTAATTTACTAAGGAGCAGTGCAAATTAAGTATTGCTTACTTCACTATCTCATTATAATACCAAATCCATTAATGGTATCAAACTAAGAAAAAACTCATATATCGAGTCAGATGGAGAATGTAAACACTGTTTCATTCAGGGTCTTAGCTAGACTATACTAGGAAAAATTTCCGAGAGCATGTTGAAGCTCTATCCTTTCATATATCCTAAAGCCATCATCTAGTTGTTTACCGTAACTTCATATATAATGCAAAAGTAACCCCTACAATACTATTAGAAAAATTTAGAAAAATGTGTAATAAAATATTACTTTGTAACCCAGACTATCTAAATATTGGTCCTGTACTACAGAAGACATTTTAGTAAGATGTATAAGATTTATATGAGACTACAATAACATCAAATAATATACAATGTATAGTTTCATTGATTCATATGATCTCATGATTGATGTCAAGACACAATGAAATAAAAATAAGATTTAAACAAAAAAGCAAAAACTCAGATGATGATTTTGATTCAATAAAAATCTTCTGTCTTATTTGACCACACTAGTAATCATGCTTAAATTTGAAGAAAAATTCTAGGTAATTATTTCATGAAATATTGTCCAGCTAGATATAATCCTTTCCCAGGATTCATGGCAATAAATAAAAGCATATTTAATTATTTTGTAAAAATAACAAAAACAAAATAAAACAACAAACCCAACCAACCAAACAAAAACTTTCATTCAAAGAAAAGTATTATAGTGATTATCAAATATTCCATAAAAGTAAATACAAAATGGCTCTTTTCTCCTGTTTCTTCCTCTCAGAAGAATTATACTGATTTATCATGAAACTACAATATATTCAATTAGTAATTGAAGTATTTTGTATTGAATTTTAGTAATAACTACTCAGAAATACTGATAGATATCTGGAAATTACACTACTTGTAATAAATGGAATCAACTTTACAGAGACAAAAACTTCACGTGTGTTTATGTTTAACAATCTTAAAAATGGTAGATATTTTAAGATATTTTGAATTTCATAATAAATTCTGAAAAATAAAAGTGGACGGATTTATTTTTCTTAAATCGATAGAGTTAAAATTCCTTTTAAATGAACAGAATCAC
>NW_012150952.1:268975-272634 GCF_000956105.1 Propithecus coquereli
CTCCCATGTTCATTGCAACACTATTCACAACAGCCAAGACAGGAATCACCCTGAGTGTCCAACAACAGATGAATGGATAAAGAAAATATGATATATATACACACAAAGGAATACTATTGAGCCTTAAAAAAAAGAATGAAATACTGCCATTTGCAGCAACAGGATGGAACAGGAGGACATAATGACACGTGCGATAAACCATAAATAGAAAGTTAAACTCCACATGTTCTCACTCACACATGAAAGTTAAAAAAACGTTTGATCTCATAGAAGTATAAGTAGAACATAGGATACTGGAGTCTGGGAAGGGGAAGGGGAAGGTGGGATAGGGAGAGATTTGTTAAAAGATACAAATTACAACTAGATAAAAGGAAAAAGTTCTAGATTCTGCAACACTGTAGCATAACTATAGTTAACAATAATATATTACACAGTTTCAAATAGCTAGAAGGCAGATACTGAGTGTTCCCAACCCAAAGAAAAGATAAATGTTTGAGATAATGGATATGCTAATTACCCTAATCTGATCACTATACAAGTATGGCAACATCACTAAGTACTTCATAAACATGTACGATTATTATGTGTCAGAAAATTTAGAAAGGAAAAAAATAAACATACAGCTGACAGCTGAGCAGAAGAAAAAAAAATTAGAGGTAGATTCTATTTTCCAAAACTGTCCTCAACAGTATTTTTCATTCTACATGCTCTTTCAGAAACTTGACATCCCCCATCAAGACTATGAGTCTATAACCTCTCCTCTTACACTTAGGTGGCCTGGTGCTGGTAAATTATTTTTTTAAAAATTGAACCTAGAGCCTCAAATTTTCCTCTTCTGCTGGTCCTTCACATTCTAGTTACAGCTGTCTTCCTTCTCTTCTCCATCACTTCATGTTCCCTTTTCTGTAAAATTTGATGCTGATGACCCAGGAGGAGGTTTACGGATATTAACTGGCTTCCTCTTACGGTACTGTACATTGCAGTACACACATACATGTGGAATGTGTATTGGACTGTATCAGTCAGTATCTCCATTTTCGTTTTGTGTCAAGTGAGTTCATGATCTATCATGCAACACTTATTGTGCAGTATAATATAGAGTTTATTTTGCAAGCTAATGCCGTGTCCCTGTATTTTACTTTGACTTAATATATTGAATTTGAAGTTGTCACTAAAATTTTTCAATCAAATTGCACTTAACATAATGGAGATAGTTTTGTGCTTTAGTGCAGAGTTTCAATGCAAGGAATATGCATCAGACATGTAAACAACCTTTCACAAATATAGGTGCCAAAGCCAGAATCGGGACCTACCGAATCACATTTGAATGTGAGTCCTGGGCATTGTTCAGCTTAAATAGTATTTTCAACTGCGATGCTCATCCTGGTTAAAAGTCATTTTTTGGTGTTATCAGTGTATTTGAAGATTTGGAAAACCATTCACCATATGTCTCATTTTTATCATGGGTCTAATGTAGAAAGAATTAGTATAAAACAACATTGCTTAAGTTGAAAATAGGAATTGAGAGGTCTTTTAAAAATAATCTATTGAGTTGAAATCCACACAATATAAAACAAATTAAAGGAAACAATTCGGTGACATTTAATTCATTCACAATATTGTGCGACCACCACATTATTTAGTATAAGTCACCTTTTCACTGACTATGGCTTATCTTCATTTAATTCAAAAGGATGCTGTCTTCCTGACCCTTTCATCCTTTTGTTTTCTCTTCTTTCCTGTTAACACCACACATACCTGTCCAATACTTCTGTGTCTGGCTTTATGTCATCACTGCATATTGCATTCTGTATAATACATGGAAAAAGGCATGGCTAAAGTGTAGAGCTTAAGAAACATATTTATGAAGTGGATTTAGAAACACACCTAGTTTTGCTCACAAAAGTAAAAGATAAGAGGAATATTATGGAATCTTATATGAGGACTTTCTGATACAAAGGATAGATTTGTTTTATATTCTTCCTCTTTGGCACAGGCAGGTCACCAAACATGGGCCAGAATTCAGTTTGGAGGGCTCCTTGGGGATAGCCTTACAGGAATTTCTGTCTTATAGCTTATCATTCAACACTTTGAATTCTTAAATTTTCTGTCTCACCTTAAGAAATATGATTTCCTAATCAAGTACAGGTATAAAACTTCCACCTCATTATGGCGGAAGTTATGGGAACAGAAAGATGTTACCCGCCTACTCAATGAGCACTTTGAGAACAAAAGGCATTTGTTAGTGTGAAAATAGTCCTGGACTAAGAAGGAAAGTATCTTGTGCTCTGGTCTCCTTATCTGTAAAAAAGGCATTAAGGGTGTTGCATGATAGCCCTGGTAGTTATAGTAAATATTCGTTATTGAATTTCCAAAAAAAGGATGCTATCCTTGACTGTTTGGGGTTGGGTTAGGTACTTGACATAGTAGCACCTGATGGTAGGAATGTTAGTTTATACTGACACACATTTCGCAGAGAGAAATTCCCCTGATAAGAAAGCAGAAGATTTTCAGGTCAGTGGGAAGTGTCTAGAATTTTTTTAATAGACATTTTTTTTAGCAGTTCATATACTCCTTCGCTTCCCATTTTGGTTTCTCCTATTTTTAACATCTTCTGTTAATGTGGTACATTTGTTAAAATTGCTGAACCAACATTGATGTATTATTATAATATTAAGTAAAATTTAGAGTTTACAGTAGGGCTCACTCTTTGTATTGTAAATTCTGTGGGTGTTGATATGTGTGTAATGATGATAGACATCTACAGATGTAATATAATACAGAACATATTCACAGCCCTAAAAAGCCACTGTGGTCCATGTGTTCATCTCTGCCTCCCTCACTCCTCTCACAATCTCTGGCAAACACTGATTTTTTTACTGTCTTCATAGTTTTGCCTTTCCCAGAATGTCATGTAGTTTTTGCCTTTCCCAGAATGTCATGTAGTTGGAATCATACAGTATGTAGCATTTTCAGATTGGCTTCTTTCACTTAATAATATGCTTTTAAGTTTCCTCCGTATTTTTTAAGTGCTTGATAGCTCATTTCCTTTTTTTGTCGAATAATTTTCCATTGAATGGATGTACCACAGTTTGTACATTCTTGTACTGAAGAACAACTTGCTTACTTCCAACTTTGGGCAATTATGGACAAAGCTGCTAAAAACATTCATGTGCAGGTTTTTGTGTCAATATAAGTTTTGAACTCATTGAAGTAAATAACAAGGAGCATAATTGTTGGATTGTATGATAAAAGTATGTTTAATTTTATTACAAAAAAACTGCCCAAATGTCTTTCAAAGTGTCCGTACCATTTTGTAAAACCATCAGAAGTGAATGAGAGTTCCTATTTCTCCATTTCCTTAGCAGCATTTCGTGTTATCATTAAAAAAAAATAAAATAAAATAAGAAATTAAGTGTGAAGTGGTATTTCATTTTTGTTTGAGAAATTGAGAGGTTTTTTAAATTTTTTAATTTAATGTAAGCTAACTTAATTTTTTAGAGATGGGAATCTCACTGTCACCCAGACTAGAGTGCAGTGGAGTGATCATAGCTCACTGCAGCCTCGAAATCCAGCCTCAAGCAATCCTGCTGCCTCAGCCTCCTGGGAGGCTAGAACTACAGACACTACCACAGCTGGCTAATTTTTAATTTGTGTGT
>NW_012150952.1:276304-276995 GCF_000956105.1 Propithecus coquereli
CAGGGAAAAACAAGAAAGCTGTGCAACCAACAAAAATGAGCAGATTAGTGACTGCTTCTTCCTTATCAGCGGCAGTCTTAGCCATGATCTTTCTCTCCCGTTTTCTAGTTCAAATTATTAAGATACACAACTTTGTCCTTTCGACAAACTTTTTCTTGGATTACCATTTTAAAACTTCATAAAGGAACATTTCTGCTTCAACCTGGGATGTGGTAGAGAGACCAGATTTGTACTCTCACATGAAGCAAACAAAAAAACACATAAAACGTGTTAATCTATGGTTTCATGACATTGGCATCAGACAATAAAGGGCACTGCTCCCTAAGAGCAAAGACACAAGTGAGGTGAGCCCTATGATTCTACCAGTTCACTGCCTTAAGGGAAATTCCAGGAAAATAGATAGGAAGAGGAAATCTAAACAAAAACCAACAGATTACCTAAGGAGATAAATCTAAAAATTCTGGAAATGCAAAGGAGCTAGAGTTCACAGGGCAAAGTAGAAGAATAGAGAATGCTACATAGAGAGAGGACTCCAGAGATATTCAGAGGCTTCACCAATAAATATTCAGATCAGTGCATGAGTGAGAGGTAACTACCCAAAGCCAAGCAGAGAACAACACAAAAGGTTTAGAGGCAGTAATGGTTGGGAACAGGGCTGGGAAGAATGACTGTTCCCAGCAGATAAATGGAA
>NW_012150952.1:277045-277389 GCF_000956105.1 Propithecus coquereli
CCTTGGAGATAGAGCAAGCTCCCATCTAAAAAAAAAAAAAAAAAATTATACATAAGGAGATATGTAGTTGACAAAAGAAGACCAAGCCTATAAAGCAACAAGATGGGCAAGAGATGGATCACAGTGTTTAATGCTATAATACTGACTAATGATATGATATGATATAAAGCTATAATCTGTCTCCATCTGGAGAATAAGAGGAGGGTCACTGTGGAGATACCAGGCCACTGATATATAAATTAAATAGATATGGCCATTAATGTCTAATTAAACAACTGATGTTCTTAATTCAGGAAGTGAAGGAATTGGGATAGAAGAGTTTGATTTTGATTAAGTTTTACAGA
>NW_012150952.1:277439-277703 GCF_000956105.1 Propithecus coquereli
CCAAAGCCAAGCAGAGAACAACACAAAAGGTTTAGAGGCAGTAATGGTTGGGAACAGGGCTGGGAAGAATGACTGTTCCCAGCAGATAAATGGAAAATCTCATGATTCACAATCCCTTGGGTGGAGTCACAGAGAAGGATTTCTATGCCATTAATGGGGAATAATTAGCTTTAGATCACATATTGTCAATAGTGACAATATCACCTGTAAGGGAGTAAATATTGGTTCTTTGAAGGCAAAGAAATCTTAGGTGTCATATTATTT
>NW_012150952.1:277935-278240 GCF_000956105.1 Propithecus coquereli
AAAGATATTAAGAGATAAAAACTATGAGAGTAAAGATAATAAAATTAAAAGATCCATCTATGAATAAAAAAATCTAAAAATAGATATTGAAAAAAGATGATCTGCAAAGAGAGAAGAAATCTATCAAATAAATAATACAACACACTGTCATAGTGCTGAAATACATTAATTTTTAGATTGAAAGGACATTTCACGTGCCTCCCTCTCTCCTGCTAAAATTACCCACAGGAAGCACATCATTACAAAAAGTAAAAATATAAATTATAAATAAATATTATCATAAGTGATATAATGGATCAGAAATC
>NW_012150952.1:278296-278845 GCF_000956105.1 Propithecus coquereli
TCAACCTGGTTTATGGTCAGCTATGAATTAGGAATTATGATGTGCTCATGTGTCCCTGAGATCATCTGACACATTTTTTTTTCAATGCTGGCAATGCTTGCTATTATTTACATTTTTATTTCTGTAAGTTTGAATGTCAAAGGACCAAAACACAGGTGTAAATTTCTTGATGAGTTTTCTGAACAGTGGACATTTATAGGAGAAGAAAATAATTCTTCTGAGGCTTTGCTCTTAGCACATCTCAGAAACTATGGAAAGTCAGATATAAATTAGCACATACTAACGGCTAAGCATAAGATATATATGACTAGTACCAAAAGGAGATTTAAACAACATTTTTGATTAAGAGAAATAAAGATGAAGAAGATAAAATAATCACAAGAAAAGATGTCATATATAAACCATATATCATTATCAGTCTTAGCTCAAATAATTGTTCGTATATACTTCTACCAGAAGTATTTCTGAATCAAAAAAAACAAGCAAATTTTCAAGTACTAGGACAAAATAAACTGCAATAATTAGCAATTATTATTCCTTCCATTTATG
>NW_012150952.1:278895-279447 GCF_000956105.1 Propithecus coquereli
GAGTAAAGATAATAAAATTAAAAGATCCATCTATGAATAAAAAAATCTAAAAATAGATATTGAAAAAAAGATGATCTGCAAAGAGAGAAGAAATCTATCAAATAAATAATACAACACACTGTCATAGTGCTGAAATACATTAATTTTTAGACTGAAAGGACATTTCACGTGCCTCCCTCTCTCCTGCTAAAATTACCCACAGGAAGCACATCATTACAAAAAGTCAAAATATAAATTATGAAGAAATATTATCATAAGTGATATAATGGATCAAAAATCAAAATAGTAGTAGAATATGATGAAAATGTACTTTCCAAATTCAGCTGGAAAATTATTTCCAACATAGAATTTTATATGAAATATGAACCTGGAACCTTATTTATACACAGGATCTCAAAAAAATTTCTTTCTCATGCATTTTTCAAGATGTTACAGGAATATATAATAAACAAAAATGGTGCTTTATAATATGAATGATGGGGACTGCGCATGGTGGCTCACACCTGCAATCCCAGCATTTCAAGAGGCCAAGGCAGGAGGATTGATTGATCC
>NW_012150952.1:292002-292616 GCF_000956105.1 Propithecus coquereli
ATAATCCACACTCATGTGTACATACGGTAGCAAAATTCAACGGAAATCAAGCAGGTGGGGGATAGGAGCGGATAGGTAAATTCACATCTAACAGGTACAATGCACACTATCTGGGTGATGCACACACTCATAACTTTGACTCAAACTATACAAAAGTAATTCATGTTACCAAACATGAATGGTAATAATTCTGAATATTATCCATAATATTCTGAAATAAAAATAAATAAATAAAAACTCCTTCAACATCTTTTAAAAAAAGTAATATGAAGGCCACTGTCAATTCCTGAGGTCCACACTTTATTATCTCGTTGCCTGGAGTTGGGTTTGGTTTGGCCTCTAATGGGGAAAGGTTAATCTTTCACCAAGTTTCAGAGGTACAAATCTGCACAAACAACTTAAACCTAAAGTTTTCATTGGGTTTTCTCAATTATAAAACTGGTCCTCTCCTAGACAAAGCATCCTCTTCCTTTATGTTTTCTCACTATTGTTAAATCATGTGATTCTTTCTAACTGGCACAATTTCACTAGGGATAATTTGGATTCGGAGTAATTGCTTTGGAGAATTTTGAATATCAACAAAATTGTTTATTCCGGAGATGCTTTAGACTAAG
>NW_012150952.1:294093-294489 GCF_000956105.1 Propithecus coquereli
TGAAGACAATTTCGTAAGTGGTGAATATGTTCACTATCTTCATGGCAGACTTTTTTGTTTATGCATATTTATTATAAAACAATAAAACCCTTTAAAAAGTAATTAATTTGTGATGAATAAACAGACTTAAACCTAAGGCATGAAACTGTAAGAATTCTGGAAGAAAAGTTTGGAAAAACTGTTATGAGTATCAGCCTAGGCAAAGAATTTATGAAGAAGACCCAAAGGCAATCACAGCAACAACAAAAATAATTAAATGGGACCTAATTAATTAAAAAGCTTCTGTACAGCCAAGGAAACAATCAATAGAGCAAATAGATAACCTACAGGATGGGGGAAAATATTTGCATGCTATACATCTGATAAAGGGCTAATAACCGGAATCTACAAAGAACT
>NW_012150952.1:296518-297717 GCF_000956105.1 Propithecus coquereli
ATAAATAATACATATGTGTTTTCCCTTTTGCAAAGTTTGCTGTACTTATAAAAAAGTACTTATACTTTTATTGTACTTCAGATCCAAATTGTTACAAAAATCAATCTTTTCTTCCCAAATGAATTTTGACTTATACATATGTCTTATAGTCTATTTCTATGCATTAAAACTTTAAAACTCAGTCTGAAACCCATGGTGCTTTTTCTTAACTCTCACCTTCTGTATCTACACAGAGAATTCAGCTCTTGATTTCTTAGGCATTTTTTTTCCTTCCAAATTTGTCTCTCTTCCCTTTTCTGATCCCCAGTGATTTTTTCAGGGCTTGCTCGGGTCATCTCCCAGTGTCTAATCTTGAGTCACCTCAAGAACTGTAAATTTGTGCAGATTCCTTTTGTCTGGATTCCTTTCAGTGAAAGGAGGTCTTGTGCTTTTCAGTTTCTTTCTTTTCTCTGAGTATTCACTCCTGACCCCTTCCATTGAGTTTCAGCCCACAGAGAGCTCTTCGTTCTCTACATTCTATTACCCTTAAAATCAGTGTCTCACTCTTTATATCTTAATTGGTCTTCACTTCTTTTCTTCAGGTCTTTGCAGATGAAGACACAATCTTGTATTTTGATCATCCATATAGTGCCTTAGCATACTTTTGGTTATAGAGTTTAGTTTTCACAAATACTAGGTGGTTGTTGATTGCCTAACTTGTAATTTTACATATATTAATATATAGCAGTTACTTAACCTACTTAATGCAAGAATTACAACTTTACAGATATATATTTGATATAATATAGATGCAAACTTACTAAAAATTAAGTAAGACATGAGCTCTTTCCGGCCGTTTTCTGCAGGAATGCAACGCTATCTGGTAAGAATATTGAATATTCAATAGTTAAACAAGGCTAGAGCAGTAGAGGGCAATCAAATGGGCTGTAAAACACATATATTTCTAAGAAGATATAACTTATACTAAATTATCTGTAAACCACTACTTAAATTTTATGTTTTGAATTATTTATTAGTCTTGATTTTTGTCCCATCACACACAAATCTGCATATCTACCATAATCTTCAGAATGTTATGGTAAGGTTTAATTTTATGCAATGTTATGTGACGTTGTAATATATTTTTCCATTGAAACAGGCAACTGTTGGTACATGATAGGGAAGGAGATGTTTAAAATGCAAGCTCCAGAATTGAATTT
>NW_012150952.1:300032-301226 GCF_000956105.1 Propithecus coquereli
CTACAATGAATTGTTGGCCTATCCTCCAACTAAGAAATGTGATACCACCGCAAAATTCTGAATTGATAAAGATATTTCACTCAGAAAAGTAAGCTATTAATCAATATTCAATTTTGTTATAACTTAACTTTTTCCTTTTTTTTTTTGAATGAAAGTATCCAATTTTGAGAAGGTATGCTGCTGCCTATGAACTTCTATGCATACCTCATCTTGACTGGGGCAATCCGTTTTATCTTGTCATCTTACCCAGTTATCTCATTTTTGCTAAAATTATAGGCAAGCAGAACAGATCCTTTTCACATGGTTCATCCTAAACTAATTCAATCACTCACAAGGCGTTTTTGCTATTCTATAAACATTCTACATACTGTTACCCAGCCTTGAAACTCATTTAAACTCGCCAAACTAATTTCTCACATTTTACATTGCATATCCAGCTGTAGTCAAGTTTCAAACATACTTCACATGGACAAAATTACACACACACACACACACAAATTCTTTTTTATAAATCATGGACATAAAGATAATTTTATGATTACTGAATGAATCTAGGGAGATTTGTGCCAACAGGAGCAAGTAACAAATTTTGATGACAGCGCACCACATCTTATGTGTCTGAGTTGTACCATAGATACATGGTATGCATACACTTGGAAAATTCTTTTTCACAACAGTCAAAGAAAAGACCTTAATTTTACATGGGGGTCATTATGCAGAACAATTTCAATATTCTAGTTCCATTGGGAGATAAGATTCATGACAATGTTTTTCAGCATGTGAGTGTCATGGCCTGTCTCATTCGCAAACTCCCCTTGTCATCTTTTCCATATTCATCACAGAAGAAAAGGCAATAGGATAATGGGTGGAATTGAACATGATATTTATTCAAGTCTTCCTGAGCCTGTAAATTAACAAGAGGTAGAGCAAAGTATGTTTTTTTTTTCCTTCCTAATACATTTTCTGTAATTGTGTGGATCATTTTAATTAATGTCTAAAGTTCCAGTTATACTTATTTTTAAAAATCTTTAAAAGTATTTGGCAGAATGATAATTTACAGTAACCAAATTTCTAATCTTAGAGGAAACAGAGTTTTTATTACATACTGTTATACAATCTGTGCTATTATATCCAATGCAATGATATAGAGCACATTTCAGCAGCCTGAGTTTATCTGCCTCAATGCAAGATTTC
>NW_012150952.1:301284-301691 GCF_000956105.1 Propithecus coquereli
TTTTTTATTTCAGCATATTACAGGGGTACAATTGTTTAGGTTACATATTTTGCCTTTGTCCTGCCCAAGTCAGAGCTTCAAGCGTGTCCATCCCCCAGACAGTGCGCATCACACTCATTCAATGTGAATATACCCATCCCCACTCCCCATTCCCTACTCCCATCTGCCTGACACCGGATGGATGTTACTACTATATGTGCACTTAAGTGTTGATTAGTTAATACAAATTTGATGGTGAGTACATGTGGTGCTTGTTTTTCCATTCTTGTGATACTTCACTTAGTAGAATGGGCTCCAGCTCTATCCAGGATAATCCCCTCCTCCCTGCTCCCATCTGCCTGACACCGGATGGATGTTACTACTATATGTGCACTTAAGTGTTGATCAGTTAATACTAATCTGATGGT
>NW_012150952.1:303211-304933 GCF_000956105.1 Propithecus coquereli
AGGGCTGCATTTTAAATGGTCTTCAGAACGAAAGCAAAACAAAAGCAAGCCAGAACAGAAACCCTCATTGAATCATTTTTTAAAGTAGAAGATATCATACTCCTTTCAATGTTTTAGCAATTTATTTTAGAAAACCTTGGCTTTCTAGTAGTCTATTTTCTAAATGTTTTCATCTCAAATTCATAGCAAAATTAAAATTCATGGCTAAATATCTTTCCTGGCTGGGGAACTGGGTGAGATTTACACCCATATCAAATTCTAAGTTCTTCAAATCAAGATAAGGGGCTCACTTATCTCCAAATATGTTACTACTGATCTCCTAATAAAGGATTTTTATTTACATGGATAAAATTTCTACCGCTGAAAATAAATACGCTCAAAAAGTATTCTCTGGGGAAATTGAGAATAATAGTTTCTTTTTATGTGGTCTCATTTCCAAACCAGGTGTAAAAAAAGCACTGACAAAGAGACAGAAGAATGATTTGTTTTTAAAAGAGTTTGTGAGAAAACCCATTGGAAAAGATGGTCTGTTCAAGTTTCTTGACTCATTCTTTCAATGATACCTACTGCCCCCTCCTGGCCCATCATGGAAATAGACCCTTACTTTCCTGCCGTAATTTACACAAATGTCTTTAAGTAATTAAGAAGGGCAATGGGAGATATATTCATTAACATTTCAGATTGCATACATCTTTCTCCCCCCATTACTATGTATAGAAAATATTATTTACATACGTAAGTTCTGAAAGACCCCATTCAATTTGCCTTTTGTGTGTTCTCAACTGATTTTCTAATATTCTCCCTTTGACCCAACAGACCAGCTTATGTTGTAAATCCAAAGCTAGTGAAAACATAATTAGAGAAGGCCACTTGAAGTGTAAAGAGATTAATGTTTTAGGGAAATTGAGTAAGGTTTATTCAGTACAACAGAAATATGTGTTCATTGAAAGTCAGCATTATATGGTGTTTCACTTTTGACAGCCTCTTGGACAAGCATCATCCCTTGTCAAACAAAGGTTAAAGTTATATACAGCGGATGCACGTGAATGGCACATTGTCTCATGACTAAGGAGGACACTAAAATATGCAGGTATTAGTAATCATAGATTTTATTTTGCAATTTAAAAATATTGTATAAAATAATTAAATGATTCACTTTTGATCATTTATGCCATTTTCTAGTAATGTGAACTGACTGAGAAAAATTTAAGCTGCTTTGTAATTTATATGAGGACATTTTGTTTCCTCAACACTGATTAATCTGTAAAATGGAGCTTATTTCAACTATTCTAAAGAGATGCTATTAAAAAGAAGATATCCAAATTCAGGCCACGAGACTAATACGGGAGAGAATGTGTTTAACAAATTACTGCTGACACTTTCAATAACTAAGGCCCAGGAGAAATCCATACAGAAAATGATATTCTATTATAGTCAGGCATTCAAGGAGTCAGTCACCAGTTTTTAGTTAAGAATATAATCGCTTATTGTCTCTTTATTCAGAATTGCTAACCACAGGAACTGTTTCCTTAATTGATGATGACCTTTGAGATTATCTGTATTTGTAATGGCTCTAGCTATTTCACCTGGAAAGCTTATGAGACTATGCAGTTAAAAACATGAAAAGAAAACAAAATCCCAGCCATAAAAAGGAAAATAATGTATTAATAGTTATCAAATTTTAAGTGAAATAATTACTTTCACTTTCTTGTAGTCATCATT
>NW_012150952.1:306438-313875 GCF_000956105.1 Propithecus coquereli
TGTGTTTATGTGTGTATATATGTGCATACACACATGTATATATAAAATATGGGAATTGGCTCATACAATTATGGAGGCTGAGAAATTCTTCCATCTGCCGTCTGCAATCTGGAGAACCAGGAACCAGGGGTAATACGATTCAGTTTTTATCTGATTCTAATGGTCTGATAATCAGGATAGGGAGCCAAAGTGGGAGGTGGTGTTAGTGTAAATCCCAGAGCCTGAAGGCCCTAAAACCAGGAGCTTTGATGTCTGACAGCAGGACAAGATGGGTTTCCCAGCTCAAGAAGAGAGAGCAAATTTGCCTTTCCTTCACCTTTTTGTTCTGTTTGTCCCTCGGTGTATTGTATGATGCCCACCCACACTAGTAAGGACAATCTTCTTTACTCAGTCTACCAATTCAAATGCTAATTTCTTCTGGAATCACTCTGACAGACACACCAGAAATAATCTTTTATCAGCTATCTGGGCACCCCTTACCCTAGTCAAGCTGACATATAAAATGAACTATCAGATAGGTACATAGATGATAGATAAAAAGATAGATAATAAATAGACCAACTTGCATAATTATGTACAGAAATAAAAATGTATAAAGTAAACTTGAGAAAACAAACTATATAAGTTCAGGAAATTAGTCCTGGGCATGCATTAAAATAATAAAAATACCCGTTAGTTTGCACCATAATAATTCAATAAAATATTAACAATAATTTCAGTGAAGTTGAATAAAATGTTCTTGGGTTATTTGACTTAAAACATTGGTGCAATTGATCCAAATGGATTGTGGTTGAAATAGATTCATTGTGGTTTTCAGGGACTGAGGTCAGGATAGAACACTCTTCTCAATATATCGGCTTTGCTGTCTTATCTCATAGAATTTCTCATTATTTAAATTATTTCGGTCGTTTAATGGATTTTTCACTTAACAGTAGAATCTCATTACCCTTAATTGCAACCAACTTGAAATTTTACCTTTTTAAAATAGACTTTTCTCTTTACCTCTGACTAATCTTCTCTAAATTTCCACTTCATTTGCAATTCTCTTTTTGGTTATTGAGGATCCCCAAAATGAAGTCCAGTTCATTATGTGCCTCATTATCAATATTACCATAAAGCTAGTATTGTCATTTACTCCAATGACCTTTGATATCTTCTTCAATTCCATCTTATTCAGAAGAACCTTGGAAATGCTACAGCCGGATGATTTGGACCATTTCCAAAGCACAGACTAATTTTATTCTGATAGACAATATAGCTCAAGGCCCTCCTGGAAAAATAGCAATCAACCTGGAAAGTTGATTTTTTTCTCTTCTTTTCTCCTTAGAAGAATTTAAATAAATTCTCTGTAGTCTTTTAGTTCTTTGCTTGATTGGTGCTTTTATTTGTTTGTTTTGATTTTGATTTGGTTTGGGGTATAAACTAATGGAGAATAAAGGTCAAGAGAGGTCTGAGGATTTCCCTCAAATATACTCAGCTATGTACATTTATTCTAGGTTTCTACACATCCTTCTTTTTTTTTTTTTTTTGGTCTTTTTAAGTTATAACAATTTCACAATAGACAAAATAATTTAAATGACCAAACATCATTTAAAAATTATATGATCTTACCGGTAGAAATTAAAATGCTAAACTTTGATAGAAAGGATATTTTTTAAATTTCAAACTATTAAGGGGATATAAGTGTTTTTGTTACCTGGGTGAATTGTATAATGCTGAAGTCAGGGCTTTTAGTGTGCCTATGTCCAGAATAGTGTTCATTTTGCATGGTAGGTAGGTTTTTATCCCTCACTCCCTCCAAGCCTGCCCCATTCTTGGTTTCCAACATCCTTAATGCCTATGTGTAACCATCGTTTACCTTCCACTTAATTAGTGAGAACATGTGATATTTGTTTTTCTATTCCTGAGATACTTCCCTTCAGATAATGGTCTTCCATTTCATCCAAGTTGGTGTAAACATTATTTCTTTCTTTTTTATGTCTGAGTAGTACTCCATGGTGTATACATATATACCAGTTTTCTTTATCCAATCATCAATTGATGGGCACTTAGGTTGATTCCATATCTTTGCAATTGTGAATTGTACTATGATAAATATTTCAGTGCAGATGTCATTTTTATAAAATAACTTCTTTTCCTTCAGATACCCAGTACTGGGATTGCTGGATTGAATCGTAAGTTTACTTTTAGCTCTTTGAGGAATCTCCATACTGTTTTCCGTAGAGTTTGCAGTCCCACCAACAGTGCATAAGTGTTCATTTTTCACTGCATCCACAACAGGTTCTATTGTTTTTTGACTCTTTAACTATGGCCTTCTGACACGAGTAAGTGGTATCTCCTTGTGGTTTTAATATGCATTACCCTGATAATTAGTGATGTTCAGCATTTTTTTCAGATGTTTATTGGTCATTTATTTTGTTCTGAAAAATTTTTGTTCATGTCTTTTGACTACTTTTTGACATTTTTTTCCTGCTGATTTGTTTGAGTTCTTTATAGATGCTGAATATTAGTCCGTTTTCAATATATAGTTTGCAAATACTTTGTCCCATTCTGTAGGTTGTCTATTTACTCTGTTGATTATTTGCTTTGCTGTGCAGATTTTTTAATTTAATTAAGTCCTATTTATTTATTTTTGCGGTATCGCTGTATTTGCTCTGGGGTCTTAATCATAAATTCCTTGCCTAGGCCAATGTCTAGAAGAGTTTTTCCTCACATTTTCTTTTAGAATGTTTATGGTTTCATGCCTTATATTTAAGTCTTTAATCCATCTTGAATTAATTTTTGTATATGATGACAAAATAGGAATCCTGTTTCATTATTTGCATAAGGCTATCCAATTTTCCCAGCACCATTTATTGAATAGGGCATCCTTTTGCCAGTGTATGTTTTTGTCTGCTTTGTCAAAAATCAGTTGATCATAGCAATATGGTTTCACTTCTGGGTTCTCTATTCTGTTCCATTGGTCTATATTTCTACTTTTATAATAGTGCCATGTTGTTTTGTTTACTATATATAGTCTTGTAGTATATTTTGAAGTCACATAAAGTGATGCCTCCTGATTTGTTCTTTTTGCTTAAGATTGCTTCAGTTATTTGGGCTCTTTTTTTCCTTCCAATGAATCTTAGGATGAGAAGAATGTATATTCTATAGTTTTTGGGTAGAATGTTCTGTAAATGTCTGGTGTAGCCATGTGTTCTAGAGTCCCTTTTAAGTCCAGTGTTGATTGTCTGCTTTAATGGTCTATCCAGTTCTGTCAGAGGAGTGTCGAAGTCCCCAGAAATTATTATACTACTATTAATATTTATTTCTTTGCTTAGATCTAGTAGAATTTGTTTTATGAATCTGGGAGGTCCTGTGTTAGATGTATACATATTTAGAATTGTTATATTTTCTTGCTCATAATCCCTTTGTCATTGTTTAATGATTGTCTTTGTCTTTTTTTTTTTTTCACCATTGTTGTTTTAAAGTCTATTTTATCTGATATGAGAGTAGCTACACCGGCTAACTTTTGGTTTTCATTTGTGTAGGACATATTTTTCCATCCCTTTACCTTGAATTCATGAGAGTTCTTACAGATTAGATGGGTTTCTTGGAAATAGCAAATATTTGGGTTGTGTTTTTTATCAATTCTACAGTCTATATATTTTAAGAGGAGCATTGGGACCATTTACATTCAGTGTTAGTATTGATATATGGGATACTGTTCTGTTCATCGTGTTGACTGATACCTTGTTGTTTTTGTTTTCCCCCTTGTGCTGTTGTTTTATAAGAGCTGTGAGCTTTACCTTTTAGGAGTTTTTACACTGCTGGGTATCTATCGTTCTGTTCCATATATAGTGCGCTTTTGAGCATTTCTTGTAAGACAGGTCTAGTAGTGACAAATTCCCTTAATGTTTGCTTGCCTGGGGAAGATTTTTCCTTCTTCATCTGTGAAACTTAGTTTTGCAGTGTACAAAGTTCTTGAGTAGCAGGTGTTCTGTTTAAGAAGACTAAAAATAGGGCCCCAATCCGTTTTGACTTTGAATGTCTCTGCTGAGAAGTCTTCTGTTAGTCTGATGGGTTTTCCTTTGTAAATTAGTCATTGCTTTCATCTTGTAGCTTGTAGGATTTTCTCTTTCATTTTGACTTTGGCCAGGTTGATTACTATGTGTCTTGGAGATGTCCTATTTGCTATGAATCTTCCCAGTGTTTGATGACCATCTTGTATCTGGATATCTGGATCTCTGATGACACCAGGGATGTTTTCCTCAATTATTCCCTCAAATAGGTTTTCCATGCACTTTACTTTTTCTTCTTCTCTCTCAGGTATACTGATGATTCCTATAATGGCTCATTTTATATAGTCCCATATTTCACTGAGTGAGTGTTCATTCTTCTTCATTGTTTTTTATGCATTTTTGGTTGACTGGGTTAATTCGAAAGCCTTGCTTCAAGATATGAAATTCTTTCTTCTGCTTGGTGTAGCCTGTTAAAGCTTTCTGCTATACTTTGAAATTCCCTAAATGACTCTTTCATTTCTTTAAGTTCTGTTAAATCTTTTCTTATGTTGTCTATCTCTTTAGAGAATTTTTCATTCATTTCCTGATATATTTTTGTTTTGGCTTCTTTGTGTTGGTTTTCAAGTTCATCATCAATCCCATTCATTTTATTTACTATCCATAATATGAATTCCACATCTGACAATTTAAAATTTCTTTTTAGTTGAAATCTGTTGCTAGAGACCTATTGTGGTCCCTTGGGGATATCAAACTACCTTGTTTTTTCATGTTGTCTGATTTCTTATGCTGGTTCTTTCTCATCTGAAACCTCTTCTCTCAGCTCAGGACAGCCAAGTTTGTGGTGCACCCACTCTCCTTTGCTGGGAACTCTCCTAGTTAGTGACAAGAAGGAGAAATCTCTGGGTGGCACACTTATGTCCTACTTCAGAAAATTGATCTGACAGGAGAAAGGGGGAAGCACTAAGAGCCTGTAATGCAGCTGTTTTGCTGGGTCCTCCTGTTCCCCTGTGGTTGTCTTAGTTCAAGCCAGTGCTTGGGAATATTTGTATGGAGTGGTGGGTTGGTTCCCACAGGGTGCTGTGGAAAGCTCTGGCAGGGGGCTGAGTGAGTCCCTCTCCATGGAGGTTGGTGGTGTGGGGGATTGCTCTGCCCAAATCTCCTATAGTGGTGGCAGTGTGGATGGGCAAGGCTATCTAGACAGTAGCTACGAGTATCAGAGCTGTGGACATTCACTCCACCCAGGTCCAGGGCCAGTGATGGCACACAACAGAGGGCAGCTCATGGCTAGTAGGCCTGTGGCAGCATGCAGGACCATGGTTGGGGCACTGGGAGGAGTGTGGGACTCTGGGAGTGGTGCCAGGAGGCTGGGGCTCTCTCCCTGAACAGGTCTGACTGCGACTGCTGCTGCAGCACTTTTCAGGTGGCATTGGCAAACACTAAGGGCAGTGGATGCCTGCTCTGATCAAATCCCCCAGTGGCAAGGGGGTGCACAGCTCCCAGTCATGGGGAACATCAGAGCGTCTATCCTTCTCATGCCCTTCCCTGCCTGGCAGGGGTGTTGTGGAGGTAACTGCAGTCGAAAGTTTTTTCTTTAAACTGTTCATATCAACATGTTGCTGATTTGATGGAAATACAGAAAAAAATCAGTTATAAAACTGCTCAATTGATGGTACTGAATATTGTGTTAATACTTCCTTTAAAAAAGATTGAAAATGTAAATCATCAACACTGTTATTGTTTGAATTGACCGGTCTTTAGAGTTGTACTACTTGCAAAAGCCTATATAATATGAATTAGATTTCCAAACTGTTTAGAATTCAATGTTGATGGTATGTATCATGATAAAAAATTTATGATATTTTAAAAAGTAAAAGAAGAATGATCTGCATTAATTTTCTACAACTAGGGAATAATATAACCCAGCATCTTCCTAACAGAAATATTTACTTGCTGGCATTTTTATACTTATATATGATAGCAAAAGGGGAATTCCTAAAATATTGTATATTCTAAATGTTGAATCCTAAAGAAACCAGAAAATTTATTCAAAATATTTTCAATGTTTTTAGTATTATAATAATAATACTCAAACTTGAGTTTATGTCTCAAACTACGTATTATATATACTGACCAAGAGGACCTTAATTTTACCCTCAGGTTGACAGGTTTCTATCTGACTATAAGCTCCTGACCTCCCTCTTCTAGAGCATTTTCTTTAGAATACTTTGAATCAAAAATCCTTTCTCTGTCCCTTTGATATATAAATATTCTACACCCAGGAATGTCTTTCTCAGAGACCTAGAAGCCATGCCTTTGAAATAGAATCGTTAAAAGAATGAGGGACCCTATCTCCCAGTCTGTGGGAAGGCAGAAGCCCAATTTGGACAAGCGCCAATTAGCAGATACTGATGGTCTCATCCCACTGACTTACCCTCTTACTATTGTCCTCTAATACTTTCCAAGAGCTCACCCCAGAGTGTAAAAATCCTCCTGCCTTTTGTTTTAGTGAAGTCGAGTTCAATTTCTCTCCTCCATTGAAACAGTCTTGACCCCTATTTTAATAGTCTTGAATAAAGTCTTCCTTGCTGTTTTTACAAGCATCCACTACAATTTCTCTTTGATAGTGCGATGATTAATAGATTAACCTGAAAGTTTTACTCTATGTTCTTGTTACATAAAAAAATACAGCATATCCTAAAACATATTTTCCCATAGATTCATAATCATCTCAAAAAGTAACATTTTGATTAAAAATCTTGTGCCAAAGCTCAAGCAAATTTTTGATTAAATTAGATCCCCAAGATGTGTATGTAGCTCTCTTCACAGTTTTCCTCTGTTGTCTCTTATGTATTTGGTAAACTACACAAGTTTTTACTAGGAAAATATTTTTTGTATTAAAATCATATACAAATGCTCCCTTATATTTCTCTTTTAGAAGAGATTCTGTTTATTTCAGATTTGCTGTTATAGCAGAACACATTTCTGGTGCGTTTTACACTTTACATTTTTGCTTCACAATAGGGAACAGCTTATTAGTGGGTGACAGAACTGGGATCCAGATGTGACTGAACCAATATGTGTATACCCAGTTAACTGCAGCTATTTTTCAGCCTGGAATACGTTGGATAAAATGACTTAGACACATACACCATGAAGTGAATGAAGAAGGAGTTGAGAAGAGATAGCAGCATATGCCGCCAGTTTACTTGGGCCATATTTCATCTCCCTTCTTAACATTTTGTTAAATAATATGCTTCTATTTTTTAGTCTTTCTTATAATAATAATAACAGTTATTATCATTATCATTCCTTCCATATTCTAACAAATAGGAATAGTGATATTTTCCACTTCACCAAATATTTTGAAGGCATCTTATTTCTAAGCAATCTTTTGGCATCACATATACAAACAAATAAAACAATAATTATATGATCTTTG
>NW_012150952.1:314990-315730 GCF_000956105.1 Propithecus coquereli
AAAAAAAGGCAATTTTAATTGTTTTGGATTGACTTTCAATACAATCTTAAAACACTCTGATTCCAACTTCATTGGGGAATTTGTTCTTCAAACAACATTTCAACAAAGAGAAAAAAATGTGTGTGGTAAAAGAATGAGAGCAGTATGCTTTTTACAGCTGTTGTATGATGGGAAATACTGTGCAGGAAGTATAGATCTGGAAAAAGAAAGAGTGGATTTGAATAGAATCGTAGTTTTGTGCATGATGGGTTTAGGTTAAAGCACTTATTAGCTCCTGGTTCCAAATACCCATTGATTGCACAGTGTACATCTGACTGTAAGTTCATCTTAACTGTAGCTGTCTTTATTCCTCTGAAGGCTTCAATAAAATATGTCTCACTCTTTGCCCACTTAAACTTTTTCTAGCACCTGATATTCTATTTAAAATTATACATATATACATGTATACATATATATATATATATATATATACACATATATATACACACACATACACAATCAATTTTTCTGATTGTGAAACATACAGAAGTAAATTTATATATAATCAACACAGCGGCAGGAGCATGTAATCAAGGAACATGGGTTTATAAAATACATCATTTACAAGACCTCACTTTGCTTATAAGAAATCAAAGAGAGCTTTATGCAGAATGCTTACACAGCCTGGAAGAATGCATACAAGGATAACATACCAAGGATGAGGAGGACAATTTAGGAAAGAACAATAAGTGCAACATCAC
>NW_012150952.1:325035-325374 GCF_000956105.1 Propithecus coquereli
AAGTAGGTCATAGCACAGTTTAGTGATTCCCAAAGACATGGCCTTTCAAAGCAGATCAGCAGCATGGACGTCCCCTGGGAACTTGTTAAAATGCAAGTTCTTGGGCACCACCCAGACCTACTGAGTTGGAAACTCTTGGAGTGGGGCCTGCACTCTGTTTAACCAGCTCTCCTGGGGATTATCATTCATGCAAAAGTTTGAGAACCTCTAACACAGACTTTGCATGTGATTGGACCAACATCATTTGTTGATAAGAAGGGAAATTGCCTCAAGTTTTCCAGATTTTGTTAGACACTGATGAAATTTCTCTAGCTCTGTTATATTCCCTCTCCTTTTATC
>NW_012150952.1:330707-331284 GCF_000956105.1 Propithecus coquereli
TTGTACCCCCTTAATATTTTGAAATAAAAAAAAATCATCCTAATGACAATGTAAACACATTTGTTTACCTGTTTTTACCTTATTTAGTTGGCTTAATTGTTCATTAACTCTCCCATTTTAGAATGACTTTTCCAATTGTAAAGTTTTTATATTAATTTGTCAAAGATTTTGATGCATTTGTGTGTGTTTCTAAAATGCCCAGGTAATATATTTTCTCAAAATTTGAAAATCTGAGAATTACTTTTGGTTACATTTAAAAAGTGTGCTACAACTGGCTACAACATTCTTAAATGACAACCTTGATATTACTCTAGGATCTTCTGCCTTTATTTTCTTTGTTTGTTGTTTTTGCTGTTGTTTTGATGATGTTTTCATATTTTCCCTTCCTTTTTTTCTCTACTAAGTTTCATTTTTTAAATCCAGACATTGGTCATTAATATTTCCAAAACATAATTTGAAGGTCTTTAAGGATTTGTTTTAGGACAGTTTCTTGTACAGATTTTACTTCTGCTTCTGTGCCACTTTTTCTGGTTTCAGGAATAAATAACTTCCATATGTTGAATCTGTGCAATCTTTC
>NW_012150952.1:331334-332392 GCF_000956105.1 Propithecus coquereli
CACCATAAACACAAAGCACTCACTGCAGATTTTAATTTTGTTATTTCCTTTTAAATATCTTGCAGTATTTTTTTAAATACCAATCAGTGCTGGATGTACTTTTTACATACTTTTTCTTATCTTTTCTCCTTCCCATGTCAACATATATATGGGGATTATATCTCTTGATGCAAATTGTTTATGGCTCATGTTATATCCTGGGAGGTATAGTTTCTGAGTAGATAGTAGAAGAAATAAGCTGATGGCTTATGTCACATACTCTCAGATTGTCTTGTATTTTTCATAATTTATAATACCCAGCACATTTGGATTTATGGTTTTAATGTACTCTGCAACCAGACATTAAGCTCCATGAAGATAAGTAGAAAAACCTCATAATTTATGACCATATTTCCAGCGTCTTTCACAGCAGCTAAAACAGCACACATTTACGAATATTCGGTGAATGTAAGGATCGTTGAATAATTGTGGAAAAAGTGAATGAATGAAAAATTAAAGAGAGAATTTCCCTGCTAAAACTAGGTGTCAATTAACCATTTTTCTGGATAATTGAGTCTCTGAGTTATCATCTCAAACGTAATAGAGTGTGAATAAACTTACCATCTACTTACTTTCTTGCCAAACATGTTGATCCATTTCAAAATGTAGAACAAGTTGTATTTCTAGACAAGTTCCATTGCCATGGCACAAAGAAAAAAAATTGCCAAACTTTTGCTTATGTTTAACCATTATAGTCTGATATCCCTTTCACTTTACTCAAGTGTCTTCACAGGTTTTTGCAAAGATAGAAGGAAAAAGACTTCAGGACTTTATAGCCTGCAATCATACTAATAAAGAACCACCTGCATGTCACAGACAATAGATCTTTTTGAAAGTTGTTTTGTTTGCATTAAATGGCCTATAATGAGAAGAATTTTTCTTCAATTCCTTAGAAAGCTTCTCTTTCCTCATGTATGATCTTTTTCCTGAGCCCTTAAACCATAAAAAAGTACATTTCAGTCAAGTGTAGAACAATAAAAAAGATGAATTTTCTCATTCTTTCCAATGATATCTGAAGT
>NW_012150952.1:341897-342652 GCF_000956105.1 Propithecus coquereli
AAAGAATTGAAAATGTCATTAACTAAAGTGTGATAGTAAATCAACATGCTATTATAAGATTCAATTAGGAATGTCATTGACATATTGTAGGCTATCAATGGTTTTTCTTCCCAATTCAGACCCTTTTTATTGAAAAGATGGGAAAAAATCATAAGATAGAAGTAAAATATCACTTTAACAAAGTAAAAATAAATACGTATGTATTTGTTTAATTCAAGAAATAGATTGGATAATCTTTAAGAGCTTAAAACAAATTATAAGAGTTTAAAACAAACTGCAAATCTTTAATCCAAGGAATATGGTTCATGAAATCCTGGTTGATTAATTTAAAATAATGATAAATGCCCGGTGTCTAAGCTGTATATTAAGTAAACAAGTGATCTAAGGACTTTAATTGAGCACACTAACTCAAGTACTTTTGACATGTATGTACATATGACATCTTTTTCTCATTTGATTTGGAATTTGCAATTTATGAAGAATCTATATGCTCTTTTGTATATGATTGGACAGGAATCTCTAAATCCTTTATGCAGTTTTACAAGATAGGTATTATCATTATGACCTGTTGTCACAGATAAGAAAATGAAACTAAGTCTTTAAACGATTGACTTCCCCAAAAGAAGGAATTGGTTTGCATCCAGATATGTATGGATATGCGTGATTGCAGGTCCATGTTTTTTTAATACCACCAGTGGTGTGACTCCCTTTATTAAACAGAGAGCTAGTGAGAGCATGAACAAAAAAGCAAAAAC
>NW_012150952.1:342702-344609 GCF_000956105.1 Propithecus coquereli
AAGATTTGTGGTATTATTGTATGAAAGAATAAAAACCCAGGGAGAAAGAGTGAGAAGAAAGGTGAGAGGAAGAGTTACTAAGATGATGGTGTCAAAAAGGCTGCTGCTAAGTGCTATTAATAATAATAATTTGATAATATGGGTCTGTAAGCTAAACAACCAAGAAATTGCATGTTAAGACAGCCCGTCCAGTGACATAAAAAGAGAATAATTTATTCACTGGTTCCTGGATCTTGTTGGGCAACAGTTCACCTCATCGATTGTTAAACTCCCTATTTTTCTTGGTGCTGTGCACATGGGTGTCGTGCTGGGTCCTGCAGTTTCCAAACCTCATTATCTGCAGAAAAGCAGCTGAGTGGGAGGCAAGAGCTCATAGTCTGATCATGAGATGAAATGCTGTCAGATTGCACCTGCATACAATTGCAGAACCTATGCACAAAATGGTGGCCCAGTGGTAGCTGAAACAAAGACAGCAGAAATAAGAGATCAGAGATTATTTAAATGGGTGCATGAGAGGTAGTTCTTGTAGTTCAAATCAAACTTGATATTTAATTATCTATGTATGATTCAAAAATTGCATTGGACACCACTAATTGTAAGGTATTTTTTAGCTTTATAGAGTTTTATAGAGTATAAACTAATAAATCATTTATCTGTTCATTGAAAATATGAATTGAAAAGGCCCTTTGTATGTACATTAGTTTAAGAGTTTCTTTAACTCTTAAAGACAAAGAGTTCTGTCCTTTAAGAAACTAGAATATAATTGGGAAAACAATGCATGCCATTATGTATACATACATACATACACACACATATATATTTGGTAGTGTTATTTTTTCATAACAGGAGTTTCAAATATTTTTTTCTTTAGTCTTTATTAAATTGGCAAAGTTCTTCCTGACTTCTCATGTCTAGTTCTTAAATGTTGATTTTATTCTTTTCTAACTTAAGAGCTGCATGGTATTTTCCCCCTCCTGATTCAAAAAGGCAAACCTCCAACAATTAAACCAACTCCAACAATTAAACCACCAGTAAAACAAGTAACTAAGTCAAAGTTAGCAAACAGCCACGTATGTGGAGTGGGTTAAATCTCACCAGAGTTCCACCGAAACCAGAGGAGGGCAGCACCCCCTTCCACGAAGTAACACAGTACAGAATTTAAGGACTTTTCATTCCTATTCCAGTGAGAGTAGTTCCTTCATTCTTCCTGACTCTCACCATACATTAATACTTGAAGCAAGAGAAATATTTTCAGGAGATGGTTGTTTCAAGTGCTCCTGTCTCCACTAGCGATTCTCTTCACAATTTCACAATATGCTTTGGGAATCAAGTTCCTAGGAAAGAGAACATTTTTACTTTTTCACAGCAATCTGCAACAGCTTCACGGAAATGAGGCCACTGCTTGACAGATGACTCTTTTCTTGTACTGATGGTGACCTGACGGCAGTAAATATGAGAGAAGGAGCCGTAAATATGGACACCTCCATTGACAGCGGTTACATTTCTTAAGTGGCGGCAGACAAGCAGGCTCTTCCCGACCACAGTAGCGGCTACTGCTCTTTTCTTCCGCCTCTTTTTCTAGGAAACAAAATAGCTTTTTTTTCCCTCTCCTCTGCCCACCTTCTCCTCCTCCTTTCTTACTCTGTTTTATTTTCCATTCATGGTTAGAAAAATATGTCAACAACTTCAAGCCTAAGAAACAGGACAAAAAGATGGAAAGTGTGAGGGAAAGGGAGGGAGAGCAAAGCAGAGTAGGCAAGCCTAAAAGCATTACGCTGAGGGGGTGTCTGCGGGACATTCTGTCTGTGTTTAGGTTTGCTTGACTCACGAATTTTTGCATTTCTTTGTACACTTGATTAAAGTCAACTTCTAATATGCCCAATGTAATTCAGATATGTATTAATTTG
>NW_012150952.1:346672-347148 GCF_000956105.1 Propithecus coquereli
ATTACATTAATGTATCTTCAGAAAGGGATTGTGTAAATCTCTTCAAAGCAAAAGCAGAGGCCACTTTTTTTCCTTCCTCTTCTCTGATATTTTAAGAAACTCTATCAGACATTCAAAATCTAGATTTATTGCTTAGACCTGTCCTCTTGAATGGGGTAAGTTTAGTGATTGTCATGTAAATGCATCTACTCACATGTAAACCTTTGACAAGAGCTGAGAGGTGGCAGAGCATAGCAAATCATGTTTTAGCATTTTGCAGGCTAAATTGCTGTTAACAGCTACAGAAAAATACTGTAGATGGCATGGCTTCAAAAGATGTTTTAAGATAGAATGGAGATAATATTCCAAATGGTTGCAATTTTTAGACCTGATATTAGAGTAAATAATACATTATTAACTGCAGTTAAATAATTTTTGAACACAGTAGAAAATTGCAGGTTCTAAATTTAGAACAAGAGCCTCTAGCTCTGAGTTAT
>NW_012150952.1:348944-349546 GCF_000956105.1 Propithecus coquereli
CCACTGAAGTAAATGAAAGTAAAGGATTTGTAGATTATGACATCATGCATGTGTATAATTTTAAGCTTCTGAAATTGAGGTTCATGGTGTGTTTTATTATTTTCTCCAATAATAATTCATAAATTTCTGTCTCAATCTTCTTATTTACTAAGTGATAATAATGACCTTGAATATTGCTTGAGATCTCTTGAGACCTATTTTCCTCCTCTGCAAAATGGAATGCTGTTAAGTTTAGTACCTACTTTTGAGAGTTGTGGTCTATGTATTAAAAATGTATCTGCAAATTTCTTCTTGTTATGCCACTTAAGACTTTTTGGTGAAATACCAATCAACCCTCTCAAAAAGCCATTTCTTCTCCTAAAAGTGAAAACTGATTAGAAGTCTTTGTTTATGACTGCCAACTTTTTTCTTCACCACTTATTACTGTTTCTCTGCCTTGTTTTGGATCAGAAATGAGGAATTGTTAGAGGAAGAAATGCTCTGTATGTGACTACGTAGAGCATACAGATTCTACATACAGTTCCAGTCTGATTTACCTTCATCCAGATAATCTTCTTTTATTAACAAGCTACTATCTCAATTAGACTTTCTCCTCCAATTAG
>NW_012150952.1:351786-352221 GCF_000956105.1 Propithecus coquereli
AATGTAGAGGAAAAATTGAGTACTTCATCTGTAAAATATGAATATAGATTACACAACCTTTATGGATTTGCAAATAAGATAATCCACATAAGGCACATAAAACACTTTTTCCAGTCTTTGGACATTGAACATAGTGTTTAATAATTATTATCTAATGAGGCTAATGTTGGGAGTCTGAATTCGAAATATTCATTTTGGAAGTTTAGCATATAAATTGCATTCATAACCAAGAGGTCGAATGATATATTCTAGGGAAAATACATAGAGTGAGAAGCAAAGGCGACTTTTCCCTTCTTGTGACTTTTTCTTTTTCTTTGTTTTTTAAAAAATAATTTTGTGCTTAAGAAGTGAGCCACTAAGACACTTAAAAGCTAACTTTTATAAATAGAAACCATGGTTGTTAACTTTTAACTAAACTAATATTTAAATTTAATT
>NW_012150952.1:352894-353861 GCF_000956105.1 Propithecus coquereli
AGAGAGAGAGAGAGAGAGAGAGAGAGAGAGAGAGAGACTAAGTAATAAACTGGCCTTAACAAATGTCAGGAAAACATTCATTGGAATGGTTGTTCTTTTGTATTTGAATAGGCTTGCACATAAATTCTAATCTTCAAATTTCTCTGATGAAGTAACTCTGCTTTCTATTTAACTTCATAGTATCCTTGTCTTCTAGATGGGCTCACATTCAAATGATGACTGCAATCATCTCTTGAAGCTAAGAAAATAAAGTGCAGGTAAGGCAGTTATTCTACAAAGAATCCTGACTGAATAGCATAAGAAAGCAATTAAAAATGTGAAAGCAGTTACTTCTGTGTACATAATGATGACTGTGTACATTTGCAACTGTGAAAAGTCCAAAATGGTGGAAAGTTTTATAGGCTATTTTTTAAAAGATTAGAATTGCTTTAGTATTTATATAAATATTCTTTAACAAATATGTTACAAATGGGTGAATTGTATGTATTCATAAAGGTGTACTATAATGATCTACTGTTAGAGTAAATGAAATTGCATTCAATTTCATTCTTGAATTTCATAAGATGTGAGAAACTCTGCTCACCATTCAGAATAATGAATTTATGTTTAAATATACATATGTATGATAGGAGTAAAAGAGGGAAAAATATTACATTAAAATCATTTATGTATTTCATAAGATGTGAGAAACTCTGCTCACCATTCAGAATAATGAATTTATATTTAAATATACATATGTATGATAGGAGTAAAAGAAGGAAAAATATTACATTAAAATCATTTATGTATTTTCTCCTTTTCTACCTCCTTAGAAAGATATAGGTTTTATATTTTCTGGGTCAGTTTTTAAGCTTCTTCTGTTGAGTAAAATCTGGATTATTGAGTGACAGGACAATTAAAATAAGTGAGATAATTAAAGTATTGTATATATTCTAAAAATAAGAGAAAATGTAGGGAGGGAAAGGAT
>NW_012150952.1:354253-367810 GCF_000956105.1 Propithecus coquereli
AAATGGGTATGTAACCCATTTTCAGCCTACAAGATACCAGTGCCAATTTACTGGGGTTTTACGGAAAAGTTTGATAAATGCTAATAGAAACCATGTAAAATTTGTGTTCTTCTTTCTCTTCTGTTGTCATGTCTTGTGAATTCTGAAATAAAGGTACCTATGTTGCTATAAACCTGAGGGTAAAGAGAACACTGAAAATAACAGAGCCATGTAATTGAAAAGAATCAGGGGATTTTAAACAACGTGCTGGATGCTAAATAACCAGCTTTAAAATCAGCACTACCTCTGGGTTTTCTAAAATTTTCTTTATTATTTAAAGCAGTATGGGGAAAAAAAAGTGCCTATTACTTTTAGTCGGAAGCTTCCTAATTGAATATATAGTTTATATTTTGGGAGCTATAATGTGATGTTTTGAAGCTAAATTGCTGTTGTTAGAATTATAATCCAAAGGAATGCAATTTTACTTGACATTGTAAAATTCAGATTGTTGGTTAGCAATCATTCACTCCCCCTCCGCTCTCACTGTAGTGGGGTATATTTATATTTTTCTAGCCTATTAATTTGGGTTTGGCCAAACAACTTGTTCCGGCCATGACATGTGTGCCTGTTATAGGCCAAGGCCTCAAGTGAAAATGCACTTCGGTTTGCTTTCTTGAGCTTTTGTGATCACCATGATAAGAACATTTCATGGTAGCCTGTGATTTTAGAAGAATGAAAGACATGTGGAGCTGATATAGACCAAATTAACTAGGACCCAACTTAGATCAGCTGTTCCTCAGCAACCGACATGCAAGTAAAAATAAATGTTTATGTTGTACGCTAGTGAGTTTGGGAGTAGCTTGTTATAAAGTGTTAATTTTTGGCCCACTGAGATAACGTGAACTATGTTGGTTTTAGAATAATTCTACAAAATTAAAAGACAATGATAAAAATCACTATAATTTTGGGACTACTGTAAAAAAATGTGACTGGATGCATTTCTCTGAGAATCAAATATACCTCTATTGGTTTCAGTTATTGAAAAAAGTCTAAAAATTGCACAGTGACATTGAGGATTTAAAATAAATTTTAGTGTAGATACCCTAATTCTTAACAAACAAGGCTTTCTGGAGTTGGCTCCTGCTGTGCCACTTGCAATTTACATTTTTGGAACATATCGTTGTTGAAAACAAAGAAAGAAAACACTGGAAACATTTTGGGATTTATTGTTCCATTGCCTGAAGAAAAGTATAGAGAACCATGCTTAATACTTCGTACGGAAATAAAAATAAAGTTAATTAATTAATTAATTAAAAATAAAAAGAAACACACTTCAAAGTGAAAAATAAAAACAAAATCTTAAGACCCCTGCCAATAGACTGAATGGACACCCTCTTGGCCAGAGGGACATCAGAGAAACCTTAAAACTGAGTTCTTAGCCATGACTGGATGGAAGATCACACACACCTTGTTATGCCCCACTCCTGGCTAACCGCCATCAGTCTTTCTTCCCTAAAGGGTTAAACAGAAACCAGCCCTTTGAAAAGACTTTTTCCATGGCTGATTTCAACCATTGCCTAATGCTGCTCCTACCTTTTGCGGTTTCTACACAAATCTGACCAGCATTCCATCCTGATAAGAGATCACTGATGGTGGTCCTAGCCAGTCTTCACAGGATGTGCAGTGAGGGTTTTCCTGTCCTCTGCTTGACTTTTGACATCAGAGGGCCAAAAACTCCACCTTCAGATCAGCCATTTTTTGTACCTGGGACTCATGTACAAAGGGTTGTTTCTTCTTCCGTAAATATTCACGACTCCTCTTATAGCTTATTAAATACGCATATTTGGCCACCCCAATCAGCATAAATTCCTGTTCCTTTATCCCTCCTTGGAAGTGCTTGCTCTCAGTTTTTGCCCCAGGCTCTACTTACCAGCCTACAAAATAGCCAGCCTTCAGGCTGCAACCCTTTATGAGAAACAAAGCTTTCCTTTCTAAATTTATTAACCTCGTCATTCTTCACTTGACAAAGGGTAGAGAAATGCCACCAGCTATGTGAAGTTCAGTAGTCTGTGCCATTGACACTTTTTATGGACACAAAACCACCAGGAACCCTAGAATCTGGAGCGAATATGCAGAGAGGATATGCAGAAGAGCAAAGTATTACTACTTGTTACTGAGATTCATATGAAGGGTAGAAATACTCAGATTCAGTAACTTCTACAACTGTTCCTCTTCCATGGGGTAGTTGTGTGAAGCTTGCAGTCTCAAGACAAGATGGAAGAGGAAGAATACAATTGAAACCAGAATGAGGTAAGTTGATCAGTATGACAAAGAGCTAAGCCACAAGTACTGGGGTAGAGAAGTAAGAGAATTTCCTTGGTCTAGCTTGGGAGTGATTTAATAGAGATTGGAATGGATATGATGGACAAGTGACGGCGACCAAGACATCTTTCATGAACTCTTGGACCAGGTACGGTGGCTCACATCTCTAATAACCAGGATTTTGGGAGGCCAAGGCAGGAGGATCACTTGAGGCCAGAAGTTTGAGATCGACCTATGCAACATAGAGAGATTTCATCTCTATTAAAAAAAAAAAATAGGGGGGCCTGGTGGCATGTACTTGTAGTCCCAGCTTCTCAGGAGGCTGAGGCAAGAGGATTGCTTGAGCCCAGGTGTTCAAGGCTACAGTGAGCTATGATGATGCCACTGCACCCCAGCCTGGGTGACAGAGCAAGAACCTATCTCAAAAAAAAAAAAAAGAAAAACAATTATTTTAAAGAACTCTTTCGTGTATTACAAATTTACTCTCTCTTTGATGTTGATATACAATTTTTGATGCTGAACTAGTATTTATTTGTGTTATTTTTGTGGGATATACACGGACTTTGGGCTTCATTGGAGTAACATATTTTTTATACATGACAGACACTATTTAACATTTTACATAATGATATATAATTCAGTAAGAGAACAAAATGGGTAAAATATCATCAGAGTGTTGAAAGCATGATTTCCTGACATGTAAGTAAGGTTGTAATTAATTTGCAAAGGAGAAAACACAAAATTTCCTTATCTTCATTTCTATTCCTATCTAATTTCTATATTTAACAGGATGATCTATTAAGATCCATAATATTTTTCCTTTTTCCAGTCATTTACTCTTGACTTACCTCAACTCTTTCATATTATTCAAATAGTATGAAAAGAAATGAAAAATAGTTACAACTACAATTTACCTAGATGTTTGTCACAGACATCCAAAAGAAAAGGCAGACCTAAAAATTACCATGTTGAAAATCTTGCAAGAAAAAAATTAGAAATGAAGTAACACATTATACTTTATAGAATCCTTTCTCAGTCATGATCTAGAAATGCTGTTTATTATACCTGCTGTCCTTGAATGTTGAACTGGGAAGAAGTAAACAAATAATATTCTCCTATAAGCTATTAAATCATCTTTAAAAATTTTGAGAGTCCTGCTGTATTTCAAAATATACAGTATGTACATAAATTACCATGTCAGGAATTAATGTTGCAAATAACAAGATACAAGAGAATGACATGGCACAGACAGAGCTGAGAAGAGATTCTACAGGGGAGGACAAAGATGATCAATAGAGAAAACCAGCAAGGCACACATCATTGAATCATCCCCTTAGGATCCTCAGAATTCCTAAGTCAAAATACTGACCTTCTAACAGTACTTATAAGAAAAATTTTATCTGCATATTAAGGAAAAAACCACAGGAAAGTAGGAATTGGAAAAACTTCAGTTATTTGAGTAAGCAAAGCCCCAACTATTTTGTTAATTAAACTAAACCAATTGCAGAATGGAGAGAGAATCCAATATCAACATACTGTTACTCTGCCTGTTATATGGAGAAAGATCTTCAGGTTTGGACGAGAGTTCAGAAATCTTTTTATTCCAGATCAAGGAAAAAAAAAAAAACATGGTCTCCTTTTAAAAGCCATCTTCACTTGTTATAAAATTCACAGAAACTCTTTTGATTTAGTTCTCACTCTACCTTGGCATCTTTTGTCCTTAATCCTAAGAAAATTTACTTCCTGAACTGGGTCCATCATACTTTTAAACTTTTATAGTGTTTGCTTACACAAATCTTAATCAGATTATCCAGAAATCTAGCCTAATCACTTTTCCTCATTGTTATCCACTTGCATTTCTAATGGTAGGAATTCATCTAATCACATTAGCAAATAATTCCCTCTAGACATTAGCTTATCTAAAGTTCCTTTGCTATTATAAATGCTTTTATTTCAGTAAAACAGAATTAAGCCAGACATAGTAGTTTCTAGGTAGAGTTGGTACTTATAAAAGAAAACAATTGAAAAAACCAAAGAGTTGTCTTGACAGGTTACTGAAACAAAACTAGGTTAACATGGGAACAATCATATTGAAAACTGAATGATCATAAAAGCCATTTCTATTAATTTATATAATGATGAGGCATTTCATTCTATATAAAGCCTAAAAACAAATGAATATATGTTATTACTAAAGTACACAGAGCACACTAAAATTTAAATTAAGACAAACTAAAGTATAAAATACCATGTTTTCAACCTTGTTCAAAGTATACATGTGTATATTTACTTCATTTACATATATAACATCAATAGAATTTACACAAAGGTACGAAAATCAATAAATCATTTGGTTCTGGTTAAATATGGATATTATAAGCAATGGCTATTTAAAAACAGTATTAATTATAACAATGTGTTGATATGGATATCAATAATATGATATAAATCTTGGTAATCACCTTTGGTTCAAATATCCTATAGCATATTAAATTATAGAAATGTATGATAAATGTATACTTTTTAACAATTAGGTGCTTAGTTTGTTAAAGGAACTAGTGAGTTAAAATTGTAGTTTCTACAACATGCATGATTAGTTTATTCTGTGTCCATATACTGAATTCTTAAGATTAGTCAAAGATTCTCAGGAATGCACAATGCAGCCATGAAGAACAATCAGGCAAGACTGAAAATCCCTTAAAGGCAGGACTATAATCTCATTTATGCATTTACTTCTCCATGTGCAGCACAGTGTCTATTACAGACAAGCACTTGTTAAAGAAAAGTGAAATAAAATGTTCTTACCCATACACGCATTTAAGACATATTTATAAATCATGCCAAGAAAAAAACATCAAAGCTTGCTGATTTATGTCAGGAAATCTATACTCATGAAAGAGTGCAAATATCTATGCCCATATTAAACCAATTTTCAACACTCAGCTTGGTATTTCCAATAGTTAACTGTAGAGTCAATCTTATCATTAGTGTAAAATATGCATTTTAAAAATTAGTAAATTATACTACTTCTAAATTCTACATTTTTAAACAATTAATTTCAAATAAAATTTGTTATAGATCATAAACAGTAATACATTCAATAATTTAAATTAAGAAGATTTAAATTTTCTTACTTTCTAAAATTTTACGTGTAATATATATTGTATTAGCAAATATTTAAAATGTAAAACTGAATAAAACCACTACACTATAAGGTATGTTGTAATATAAAGATAATAAATTCTTAGTCACACTCCTATATGAAATGCATTTCATTGTTTAATCCAATAAGCGTCATGGTACCTAAGAATGTAATTCTAATTTTCATGAGACTACATTTTCCACAATATATTCTGAATTTCTTACTAAAACAGAAATGTAGGTCAAAGTTTTAAGATATCAGTACATATTATAATTTTGAAACAAAGTATTTGTGTATTATATGGTAGAGGTAATAATTGGAAGAAATTTTAAAAACTAGTGTACACATAAAAATATTACATGTAAAATTTACTTAGTCCAGTAAAGTGTGTAAAATTGTGTTTCATGATATCAAGTCTTTCAGAAGCAACACAGAATTCTTCATGGTCCAGGCTTGTTTGATACCAGTTTGATCATAGTTTTCCTGAGGCAGTTTGTGAGAAATCTTCCACTTGCAAACTGTGAACAATTCTTTTTATAAATCTTTGGAATAAAATGTCTCTGTGTCTATTTTAGAGTTACTTTCTCTCCTCATTCAATGGTAACAACAAAGAATTAGCTACACTCAGTAAGATTATACCAAAGAATTAATACACTTTATACTTCAGAGTAAATAAAAATGATAAACTATGAAAAATATAGTTATTCACTAAAATTATGATTTTAGAAACATAACTAAAGCTTTGATGTAGAACTTGGTGATACAGTAAGATTTTTGCATATTATAAAGTCAGTTACTTCAGCTTGACGTTTTATAAGACAATGTGATAAATTAAATGCTGTTGTTAGTCTGATGAGCTGGAAAAATTTTTAGATCTTTGCATGCTGCACACTTTGCTGTTGTAAAGGGAAAATAATGACAGGCCAACTAGTAGGCCGACTAATCGAACTTAAATGCAATGGATGGGTTTTTAAATGTGGGACTAATTATTCAAAATATTTATATTTGCCAGTTCTAAGTAGATAATTTGGTCTTTAAAGGGAAAAAATTCAGAATTACTGTCTTTAGGTTAATACAGTTCTGTTGCTGCCTATGGGTATTAAAATACCATCCAAAAGATAGGTACTAGTCAGTATCCAAAAAGACATATGATATCACTAAAAATATGCAAAACATTAAGGGAGCTGGTATAGATTTCTTGGACAAATATTCTGTGCCTACCCAAATTCCAGACCATTAACAACTTGTTCTGACCTAGCTGCCTCTGTAGTTACTTCTCCCCAAATTGATGTTCTCATTGATTCTGCCACCTTGGGTGAGCAGTCACTTGCCCAAGACTAGGAGCTCAACCCAGGCTGTTACTGCTCTGGCAGGCCAACCAGTCACATACCCTGACTTTGCGTCATTTCTGATCCCTTCCAGATATGGAAGAAGCCCAACACTTTAGGGCATGGGTGGGACTTCTGGACTAACTGACAAAGGATAAAAGTACCAAGAAAGTAACTCTGAAGCAAAAAGGAATTGATTCTTCTAAGATGTACTCTGACCAGTAAGAAACAGTAGACAGAACAATAAAACTTTCTTTTCTTTCTCTTCTTGTGTCCTGTTCTGGGACATTTTCTCTTAACTGCTTCTGTGGATATGTCCTGTCATTTCCTTACCAAAAGAATGTACCTGTAACACAACTTGGTATGAAGCAATGGCCAGTAGAGTAACATGTCACCTTGCATTACTTTCCATTACTTTCCATCATTTCCTTAGACTCTGTTTTAAGAAAGTGTGATTTTTCTTGCTGATTTGCTTGAGTTCTTTACAGATTCCAGTTATCAGCCCTTTATCGGATGTATAGCATGCAAATGTTTCCTCCCATTTTGTAGGTTATCTATTCACTTTAATGATTGTTTCCTTGGCTGTGAAGAAGCTTTTTAATTTGATAAGGTCCCATTTATTTATTTTTGGTGTTGCTGTGATTGCTTTTGTGGTCTTTTTCATAAATTCTTTGCCTAAGCCAATGTCTATAAGAGTCTTCCCCACTTCTTCCAGAATTCTTACAGTTTCATGCCTTAGGTTTAAGCCTGTTTTTCATCATGAATTAATTTTTATAAGTGGTGAGAGATGTGGATCCTGTTTCAGTCTTCTACATGTGGCTATCCAATTTTCCAAGCACCATTTATTGAATACAGATTCTTTTCCCGAGTGTATGTTTTTGTCTGCTTTGTCAAAGATCAGAGGGCAATATGAGAATGGTTTTATATCTTGGTTCTCGGTTCTGTTCCATTGGTCAATGTCTGCTGTTTTGGTTACTTTGTAGTATAGCTTGAAGTCTGGTAAATTGATGCCTCCCAATTTGTTCTTTTTGCTTAAGGTTGCTTTGTCTATACGGGGTCTTCTCTTGTTCCATGTGAAGCATAGAATTACTTTTTCTAGATCTATGAAAAATGATGTTGATATTTTAATAGGGATTACATTGAATCTGTAGATCACTTTGGATAGTATAGACATTTTAACAATGTTGATTCTGCCGATCCATGAGCATGGTATGGTTTTCCATCTGTTTACATCCTCTGCTATTTCTTTCCTCAGTGTTTTGTAATTCTCCCTGTAGAAGTCTTTCACCTTCTTAGTTAAATATATTCCTAGATATTTTATTTTCTTTGTTGCTATTGTGAAAGGTATTGAGTCTTTGATTTTGTTCTCAGCTTGACTATTTTTGGCATATATGAACGCTACTAATCTGTGTACATTGATTTTGTAACCTGAGACTTTGCTAAATTTATTTATCAATTCCAGTAGTCTCTTGGCAGAATCTTTGGGGTTTTCTAGATATAAACTCATATCACCAGCAAAGAGCAATAGTTTGATCTCTTCTGCCCCCATTTGGATACCCTTGATTTCCTACTCTTATCTGATTGTTCTGGCTAGGACTTCCAGAACTATGTTGAATAAAAGTGGTAACAGTGGGCAACCTTGTCTAGTTGTAGTTCTAAGTGGGAATGCTCTATGGAAAGTAGTATGGAGTTACCTCAAAAAACTAGAACTACCATCTGATCCAGCAATCCCATTGCTGGATATTTACCCAAAGTAAAAAAAGTCATTTTATCAAAAAAGACACTTACACTCAAATGTTTATTACAACACAGTTCATAATCTTTGTATTTTATTTTATATTTTTTTCTTTCATTCCAGGTACTACCTTTATTCCCCTCCATTAGAGCTGGAAGATATCATAGAGATCATGTATTCTAACAACCTCATTTTAGACATTTTAGAGAGGAAGATTCAAAAGTACAGAGACTAACTTGATCAACATCGCATCCTAGTTTCATAGATTTGGAAGTAAAACTCAGTCACCTTATCTGTGACCCAGTGCTCTTTTCTTTCATAGGTGACACTGACTAGCATATTAGTATAGTTTTAGTGTAGAAAAAAACTTTTTTCTTGGCCAGGACCAACAGTCATGTGTAGGAGAAGTATAATTTTTTTTTCAGCAACCCCCATAGGTTCCTAGGTGGAAAGACCATCTGTAATGAAAGACAGATTAACAACAGAAAAAGAAACAGAGGTTTCTTAACCTTTTACATATACAGCAGGGACACCCAGGCAATGAGCAGTTCTCAAAGAGGTGGCCTCAAGTTCTGGCTTACATAGCATCTTCAACCAAGAACAGTACATTTTTAGAGAAATGATAAAGGAAAAAGACTTTTAGCCCCTAGGGGCTATGACTTGTGGGAAGGCAAATAAATGGCAGATAAAGGCCAGTTAGTAAAGCTTGTTAATGTACATTCCTCGGGTAATATCTCCAGAAGGTAATGGTCTAAAGTTGTCTTCAGTATTTAATGTTTGTTTTTTCTGGTAGTGGCTCTGGGGCGGGACAGACAGGATACGCTTTGTCTTTGTAAATCTATGTTCTGCTTTTAGGCAAATAGAAGGAGGGCAGAGAGCTTCCCTATATCTGCTGCTTCTTAATTGCCTTCGACTCAACAATTCTTCATGGTTTGAGGTGGCATATTCTGGTCTCCCATGCAGATAACTCTTTTGGCTTCAAATGTTTCATATGTAAAATTAAGAAAACTAAATTAGATGAAATACAAGGTCCTTTCAACTTTAAAATTATATGAGATTATAAATACAATTCTATATTAGTGGGAATTAAAGAAAGACAAGAAATATCAAACAACTTTATTTGCTTTTATTTTCTAAAATGCCAAATCCATTCCAATTTTGCATAAGGATAGTCTTCTAAATTGTCTTATGTAGTCACATTCTAAATGAACCAAATTTGTTTCAATAGATCAGGTAAAAGTGGACCTATTTTCCCTTTCCATGTAATAAATACAAAATGTTCCTCAAAATAAATTATCACTGATTTGGTGACAGATTAAAAAAAATCTCTTCTATGAACCTCCTTTATCTTTAGTCTCAGTCTGTGTATAAGAAAGGACATATTTGCATAACAATCTGAAGAGCAAATCTTAACAGCTAATTGAATACTCACGATTAAAATTTTAATCCTAGAAAGTAATTAAATTTTCTTCTGAAATGATTTTTGATTGATTCTTTCTGCAGCCACACTGAGAAAATGCTTAGAAAGTATTAAAGCTTTAAAAAAATAAGTGCGTCTTCAAGAAGGCTTGTTATTATCTTACTTATTGGCTATTCAGATCCTAAGGGATATGTTGCCTTAATAATTTGTTTTGCTTTCCACATAACTGGAAAACATTGAAAATGTCTCCCAAACTACATTTCCATGATGAAGAAAGCAAAAGAAGGCTTAGTAAAACAACTAAAATCCTTAAGGAAGAGAGCTGATCATCACATTAGAAAAATCTGAAGAGTAAATGGAAATTCAAAAAGCACAGTGTTATTGAAGGAGCAAAGGATTTGACCTTAGAAAATCAGCGTTGCAATCCCAGTTCTGAGATATTGGCCAAAGCTACAACCTATCAGAATGTCTTTCTACTCAAAGAAAAAAGATAATATCATCTACCCCACATACATCATTAATACATTTAATTGCTTATTCCACAAAGAATGCAAATGTGCATTTTAAATTGAAATGACCATATAAAAATAATATCTGTATTGACAGAACTAGAAATGACAATGCAAAATAATAATAATTAAGGAAGAAGAAATGAAGGGAACATGAAACTCCATCTCTCTTTTCTATAAATTTTATGAAATAAGTATCCATACAACATGAAGAGAAGAGTATTAATAATGGAAAGAAGTTATTTAAAAAGAGCTAACACTGTATCTTCAGAAAGGGCATGTATGAGATTTGCTTACTGTGAAATTTAAATATTGACAGGAACCTTGCAATTTCATAAATATTTAAGTTGTGGCTAATTGTAAATCAATTATGAATTGTTTTGTTTCAGCATTTTGATATTTAAAATAACATGTTTAGTATCTGCTTGTGGCTAATTAATTACAATAAATGGACTCTGCGAAAGTCTACATCTTTCTTCTTATTCTAAAAATATGATGTCCCTTGTGTCCTTATCACAACATACATCTAAAGAAACTGGAAATAAAATACTTTCCTCAATAAACTAGTCCAGTAATTCTAAGAGACATTAAAATCTTAAAGAAACTAACCTGTATCCAAAGCCAAATGCTAAATTTTCCAAATAGAAATCATGTCATGTTATAAAATGGTGATCAAATAAATGGCAACATCAGAGGAAATAATATAAGAACTTTTTTTTATAAAAAGACTTTCCAGCAATAAAATCAGATTGGGAAGAAAATATAATTCTAATGTGTTAAACATAAGAGGAAAAAATAGAAAAATATTTATTATTTTATATAGAAAAGATAATAGAATGGATTTAAAAATGCATTGCTCATTTGTTCTCTATTTTTAAAATGTCACATCTATCATGTAAGAGAGTACAAAATAAAACTGTGTGATTAGGAGAAAATGAGAAAACTAATATTTATTGAGCATCTTTCTATAATAAGTGTTGACGTATTTTACTCTTTTTAATCCTCCTGACCATCTCATAAGATATCCATATTTTATGGCCAACCAAAGTTAGGCTACATAATTTGTCTAGTAACAATGCTTTAAAAAACAAAAGTAGCTAGATTAAAATCCAGGTATTCCTTTACTCTAAATGTTTGTCTTTACCATGCTATCTGTAAAAGCAAAATTGAGTATTGTTTCTTTTACAAAAATGACTGAAAATTTTTAGTTTGCCAGGCCCAATAAATATAATATCCTTGAATTAATTACTGTCATTGATAAAAAGACCAAAAATATTATTTAATAAAAATGTTTAGAGAGCAAAAAAAAGAAAGAAAAAAAAAACTCCTAAAAAGATTGATAAATATATTCTCCCAGTAAAGAAATGTAAATGGTGGCATGCATTCAAGAAGTAGTCAATATAATTAATGATTGGAGAAAGTCAGTGTGAAATCATCAGGTTTTCAAAATTTATGAAGTGAGGTTAGTGATGTAGTTGAGGAGACGCATTTAGCTATTAGTGGAATAGAGTGGTAAGATCCATGACTTGTAGCAATTTAGAATTTGCTAAAGCACCTATTCGAATTAGCCACACTGATGTGTTGAAAGAGTCACTTAGCCTTATAAATTATTTTAGTAAAGCATTTATAAAATCATTAAGAATCCAAAGGGGTCACTTAAGGGCTTCATGTTTTACTGGATTTTATGAGAGAAATTATATTCTATAATATTTATCAGGGGTTTTAAAGATTCATGAAATTACCAGCACAGGTCCCTGGAGGAGAATGTCAGTGATCTAGTGTAAAAGAAATGCCATTTCTTAGGACTGAGGCTCTGAACCCTCACTCAACAGCAAGGAAATCAGGCTAGATTGCTTTCTTGAGACAGTGGCTCACTGTGATGCTTCTGCAAAAAAAGACCATCTAACTAACTAATGAACAATACCTGGAAAAACTAGCAGGAAGGAATGGAACACATTATATTAGCCTTACAGATTATTGGTGTGTTTGCATTTAACACTGGGTGCGATTTTGAATATTACTTCTCACTAGAGGAATTGCTGGTATGTATCAGGAACTTTACTTACATTATAATCATTTAGCATAATAAGGTAATATAGACAAGCTCATTACTTACATTAATGTAAGTAATTACATTACATTAATCCTCATGGCAATCCTATCCGGTAGGTATTAATTTTATTGATTGACTGATTGACTTAACCATTTTAAAGGGAAAAAAAACCCAAGACCTGGAGAGATGAAGTAATTTACTAAAAATTCCCTTTTTTATACAGTCAGCCTGTTATAACAGGCCATATTTTAAAAAAGTGGGAGGACGATCTCAGAAAATAAATCTGAAATAACAACATGATAAATCTTCAAAGTTGTGGATAAGGTAAATACAAAATCACTAAAAGCCATTGACTACTGATAGAGTTATATTTATAACAAAAATAAGAGTTTTTTTAACATTAAAACTCTGTCCAGATGAACCATAGCTCCCAATGTGCTATCTATACTATATCTGTTTAGAGATATAATTGGACAAAATTGTGAATAATAGTTATATGTAGGCTATGCCTCCTGACTTTTTGAAAGTGACAAATAGGAAGAAACATGCATACTTTATTTGAGGACAATTTTTTGTTATCATTCAGAGATAGAATGTCATGTGCATGTGAGGATTGCCAGACGCTATCATGGTAATCAGGAAATTTGATGAATCTAGTAATTGTGGTATAAAAATACCCACTTTACATTATAAAGTCTGTAAAAATCCATTTCTTTTCTGAGCAACCATTTATTAGACTTCCTACTAAATGCTAGGGACTGTGTTCATTGTTGGGGCAAAAAAGTTGAAGAAAACTTCCTCTGGTTTCTTAGTGTCTATTGAGTAGTTGGGTAAGTCACAACATGCTTTTAGTATACAGGCCACACTCACAAAGTGTAAGATGGACACAGAATACAATCTTAGATGGGTAATAATAATAATAATATCTTCACAAAGAAGTTGATATCTAAGTTTATACCTTCATGCATTAGTTAAACAAATATTGGTTGGGAACCTAATATTTGTCATGGGCAATTCTAAGAGCTAGAGATAAAACAGTAAACAAGTTACTTTTCTGTTCTTTATTATT
>NW_012150952.1:379918-381632 GCF_000956105.1 Propithecus coquereli
TACAAGAGGTGCTATATCACCATTGTTTCTTAAAGCTGAATAGTAGAGTACTCCATGGTATACATATACCACATTTTATTAATCCAGTCATGTATTGATGGACACGGTTGTTTCCACATCTTTGCAATTGTGAATTGTGCTGCTATAAACATTCGGGTGCAGGTGTCTTTTTTAACCGGGAACATTAACTGGGAACATTTATCCTATAATTGGTAACTCTTCTTGGAGCTTCCTTCAGTCCTTACTTCCTCTAATATTTTTTCAAAATTTAAATCATTTATTGAATCACAGAGTTATATAATCTGAGACGTAGACCCTTTGAAGCCATCTGTAGTGGCCTCAATGGTAGCTCCTCAAATTCTATGTTTATAGTCTAAACCCTGGAACCTGTAAATTTTATCTTATATAGCAAAAGATGTGCTTAAGGTAAGGCTCTTGAGAGGAGGATCTTATTTTGGTTTGTCTGGATGGACCCTAAATACAATCACATGTATCTTTACAAGAACTTTTGAGGCAGACACACAGAGGAGAAGATGATGTGAAAATGGAAGCTAGTTTTGGAATGATGCCACTACAAGTGAGGGAAGGCCAGGAATTGCCAATAGCCACCAAAAGCTAAGAGAAAAGCGTGGAATGGAGCCTCCCCAGAGTCACTGGTGGGAGTGCAGCATAGCTGACACTTTGATTTCAGACTTCTAGCCTCCAGAATGCTGAGAGGATAAATTTATGTTGTTTTAAGCTACCCCCTTTGTGGCAATTCGTATGGCATCCACATTAAATTAATACACCATCTATTACAATCTCATATAACTTCAGAAAAGAGGTTTATTTGAAAAATGGATGTCCAGCTTCCCTTCGACCTGTTCAAGTGTAAGCTGCCTTCCAGGTAACTAAAGAGCATTTTCCAGTATTATCTGACGATCATCAATAGCATATTCTTTATACCAAGCTGAAATCTGTCTCTTGACAGTCCCTTATCCTAGATCTACAACATGTAAAAGATGATACCTTAGTTCCCTGGTATAACATAGACCAAGTCTCTTCTTTTATGAAATTCCTTTGAATATTTAGAGACAAGGTTACCCCCTCCCTCAGTCCTCCTTGTATAATCTGAAATGTTACTATCACTCATGATCTAGCTAAAAGTGGCCCTATGAAGTTCTTCAAATTGTCTTTTCTGCAATCTGAGACTGAAGATATACTTGATTGTCAATCTATATGTTCATAGTTTGCATAGCTTGGAACATGAAGACACATGCACACATGAAAAACAACATGCTGAAGAATCTGTAGACTTCAACGGGTGAAACTAGAGGAAAAGTAATCTTAGGAATAATGCACAACAGAGACGCAGAGATAGAGATAGGTAGATATGAGAGAAAGAGAGAGAGAGAGAGAGTACAGATAGTAGGCACATGGATATCTTAGTAGTGCAGAATTATTGGACCATGATGAGTAGAAATAAGGAAAAATAAAAAATAGGAATGGAAAAGATTTGCTAAAAAAAGATTGTTGAAGAATTTTATTGTTTATTTATTTAGAGACAGAGTCTTGCTCCGTTGCTCGGACTAGAGTGTAGTGGTATCGCCATGGCTCCCTGAAACCTCAAACTCTTGGTCTCAATTGATCCTCGTGCCTCAGCCTCCTGAATAGCTGGAACTACAGGAATGCACCACCACACCTGGCTAATTTTTCTAGTTTTTGTAGAGATGAG
>NW_012150952.1:381682-383766 GCF_000956105.1 Propithecus coquereli
GCGTTCCAGCTCTATCCAGGAGAATACAAGAAGCCTATTTTTAATAGGGGATGTAATCTTCTGAGACAAAAGTTATCCTATGGGAGGAAAAAGGTTAATCATGATTATTTCACCTGAGTAAAAGTAATTCAATACATTCTAGGCGGAAAAAAAATAAATCTGGGTAGAATTTGGTTCATAATATTATTCTTTTTTGTTTTATTGTTCAGCTTCTGAGGAACATATAGTTAGAACTTACGTAAAAAAAAGAAAATGTAAGAAAAAACTGAAACACCAATTTCTTTTAAAATACTTGAAAGAGATTTGGGCACAAATATCACAGAATTGATATCTCCCAAAGAATATATAACAAACACAAAAAAAGGGAAAATCCTTCATCCGTTGCCTACTACTACAAGAACATTGTGTACCCCACAGCTACTAATTCTCAGTTGTGGCGGGTTTCCAGCAGATACTCACTGAGTAGCACATGGTAGGATTGTATTTATTAATGAGTGTATGTAAGACGAGCTTGCAGGATCCATGAGATACTTGAGGGAGGATCACTTCAGGACATGGAAAATTTTTTGTGTGAAGGTGAGGGCCAAACTTATGACATTGGAATTATTACTTTTTTTGTGACATTGTATTCAAAGAAAAACTTGGCACATATAGATTTCATATAAAATATCAAACATCATAGAAGAATTAGCTGAGATTGTGGACCGTGAATTTTTAGTGACACCGGTCTGCACTCTTTCTGTTTTGTGATTCTCAAGAGTAGCATAGATTAATTCCAATGTAGGTTTTATGTTTGGGTAAGTGTTCAAGAAAATAAGATAACCTATGTAAACTAGTTGGCTTTCTTTATAGATTATGTTCAAGATCAAATTATAAATAAGTTTTCAGCAGATTACAGATAGTGCAAATCTATATCCTTGACAGAAAAAAAATGTAGTACCAACTCTACAGATGATGGATTAGTATGAAATTAATAAATAAGGTAGAGCGTATTAGAGTTATACACAAACATTTCTCATTTGCACTTCACATATGTTAAAATCCTTTGACATTATTTTTTTGAATTAGAACTTTTGGTAAGAGAAAAAGTATTCTTACATCTGAGAATTCCTTTTATTTATCCCTTCATCACCTGCAAACCTTCCATATTAATCAATGTATGATTTAAACTGTATTAAAATGCTCAAAAGAAAAGAATTATGAATTTGGACTAAAAACATATTTATTAATGACACCACAATCTTCAAAGCTAAGTAATCACTTTCAGGACACTACTGAATCTCTTTACTCTATACAGGACTTTGAGGTAGATGAAAGAAACTGTGTGACTCACAAAATGCCTCATGAAATGCCAAATACATCAATAGATGCCAATATTGCCTATGAAGTTAATAAACATATGAACACATTGTTACAGTCTAGATGTAATACTCTGTTTTATAAGCTGCTTTATGTGTTTCTTCTGAGTTTTCCAACTTCAAACGCACCTTTAAAACAAAAATTCTTTCATATCTAAGTCATCCTTTGGCAGTCACTATCATAATAACTGCTTTTCAAGTAAGATTTCTTTTCAGTTATCATGAAATTATTACATGGAAACCATATTTACACGTTAACAACATTTATATGCAAAAATGTTTTATGTCAAATGAAAATATTTATTTGAAAATTCATATATTCAGCTTGCTGCATTACCCAAGAAGAACATATTGAATGTTTACTCTATTAGGGAATAAAGTACAAGACACAATCATAAGAGTAAATGATCAAATTTTGTTTTTAAAAATGAGCTAACTCATATAAAACTGCTTTTATCTGTCTTCTTCAAATTCTGTGTAAAGCACAGAGGGATCATTTAGGTAAACAATACTAAATTATATAAACATTCAAATCATTTAAAAATAGCTGTTAGAAACTTTAAAATTCCAGAAAAGCTGTTATCCGATGTTCCAAGATATGTGGCTCAGTGCTTCTTATCAATCTGTGTGAATATTAAAACAAAAAAGATCCTGTGTGTATTATAGATATTGAAAGGAGAATTAATGAAATCAACTTCCCTTACTCTTTGTCTACATACAAGTCTT
>NW_012150952.1:383816-385203 GCF_000956105.1 Propithecus coquereli
TTTGTGATTTTTCCGAGATAATTGTCTGGACTTAACACTTTGGTGTGTCTGGTCATTCTTCGGCCAAGAGCACACCAAGAACTGAGGGAAGACTGCCGCCCTGACAACAAGACTAAAAATTAAATTGGACAAATGTAAGGCAGAGGAAGAAATTGAGAACAATTTCCAGGTATTGGCTTGCACATGATGATGTGACTCAAATCTGAGATACCACTGTAACATTTATTATGTATATTCAGTAATGTCTGGACTATGCCCAGTTTAGGATATATTGCATTTTAATTAAAATGCTTGTTACAAAGTTAAAAGTAAAAAATCTGGGTTTCAAGGGGAAGAATCAGAGCTAGATATTGGGTGAGATATTTGCAAGTTATCACTATTTCTAAAAATAATTGATATGAGAATAGCTGACAATATTAAAGCAGAATGCATAGACAAACAAAACAGAGCTTACATTTACCTGTTATGTGGAAGGGGCAAAAAAGGGTCGATCAACAGCACAAAGAAGGAAATCCAGGTGGGAGGGATGATATCACGGAAACCAAGAAAAATAATTTTGGAGAGAAGGAAATTATCAGTAGATGCTATGGAGACTTGTAGGGTGAGGAATTTTTTTAAAAAAATTATCCTTTGGATTTGACAAAAAGGTGATCTGTGGTAATTTTCTTTAGAGTAATTGCTATAGAAAATGTAATGATGAAGCTAAATTGTTATGGTTGAAAACTGAACGAGTAATGTGAATTTGGACAGATCATGTGGAGATGATTCTTTCAAGGGGATTAGATGTAAAAAGAGAAATGAGATGAGACAATAGGAAAAGAAGTGTTTTCATTTAAAGATGTATTATCTTACAGGAAAGACTTTGTGATGAAATGCTGTGTGAAATGAACCAGCAGAAAGGGGCTATTTGAAGATATGAGATCATGGGGTAATCTGGTTGTGGCTCCCCAAAAATCAGAAATCAATGAAGTCCCAAGAAAAATTTAAAGTTATTTATTTTTGACAGAATGAAAGATACCTCTTTTATTGTGAGGCAATATTGTGCATGACTGCATGTAGAGGCAGGATGAAAGGTTAAGAGGGAGAGTACGTTTGACGGCTTATCTCTCTGAGCTTTAAAGGAGCCTAGATTGTTGCGTGGGAAAAGGTAGGGGAGGTTTAAGAAATGTTAAAAATGTCTGAAATGGATCCTTAGGTAATAGTAATGCTGACTAGGAAGAGAGAGAATTATAATAGGATACTAGCTTATAGGTAAATCAACTTCTGACATGCCAGAGAATGTCTAAAAATAGGTGGTAAAAATCTGCTAGAAGCCTATTTTTTTATTTCAAGATAGTATGGGGGTACAGATGTTTAGGTTACGTATGTTGCCCTTGCCCCCGCTCCC
>NW_012150952.1:391843-392722 GCF_000956105.1 Propithecus coquereli
GCAACCAAAGAGCCAAAATAATTCTGAATAAGGACAATGGTGGAGAATTCATATGACCCCATTTCAAGGCTTTCTATAAAGTTACAATAATTCTGGTAAAACAAGACTCCAATTTTTGCTTGAGAGACAACCTCATGCATACTTTGCCATGGGGTTTAAGTCTCTTAAACTTGCTTTTGTTCCAGAAACAAGGCCTTATAATTGCATGTAAATCAATATACCCTGTTTTTAGTAGGGTTCCTCAGAAGCTAACCCTGAACAAGATTTTATATGTAAGTTATTTATTACAGAGGACGATCATGGGGGACTGTTACAGAGTGGTGAAAGCAGGACTCCAAGAGCTAGCTTAGATGAAGTCCTGAAAATGGTAGTTTCAGCCATTCCCTGCAGGAAGGCCACAAAATTGTCCCTACTGAGACAAGCTAGCTGTGCTGTCATATCCCATCCCCAGTTGCAGCAGCGCAGTGAGTGTTGCTCTGTTGGAAGGGAATGCATTAGAATGTCTTTCCCATTGCAGTTTGCTGCAATGAGAATTTTCTTGGGCATCTGATACAGCCTTTTGCTCTTTCTTTAGTGATTGAAACTTAGAAGATACCAGCTTGCTTCAAACATCTATCTATGACCTTAAGTGGGGATATTTAGAAATCAAGTCAATAGAACACAAGGTAGAGCCAAGAGATAGAAAGTAGTCCTGTGACCTTATTTTAATCCTGAATACAGCTGTGCCTAAAGCTAGATTCTTCCCTAATGCTTCAGGTATTCAAAGTTATATGAACGAATATATTCTCCCACTTTCTGTATTCTTTGTTTAAGGCATTTGGATTGAGTTTTTGGTCATTTCACAAAATAGTGAAAACGAATACAGAGCCTCAGAGAATT
>NW_012150952.1:394147-401224 GCF_000956105.1 Propithecus coquereli
TGTGTGTATCGGGTATGTGAATTTAGAATAGACCCCCAGTTATGGGGCTTCAGGTGAAAAACACTTTAAAGGTGATAAAATTTATTTTATTTTATTTTTATATTTAATTATTATGGATACATAGTAGTTGCATATCTGTAGGGTACATGTAGTATTTTGATACAGGCATACAATGTGAATTAATCAAATCAGGGTAATTGGGGTATCCATCACCTCAGGCATTTAACATTTCTTTGTGTTAGGAACATTCCAATTCCACTTTTTTAGTTATTTTAATGTACCCCCTAACTTATTGTTGATTATAGTCATTTTGTTGCACTATCAAATATTGTTCATTCTATCTAACTATCTAACTATATTTTTATACCCATTAACCATCCCTACTTTATCCCTTTTCCCCCTTTATACCCTTCCCAGCCTCTGGTAACCATCATTCTACTCTCTGTCTCCATGAGATCAGTTGTTTTTAATATTTAGCTCCACATATGAGTGAAACATGTGAGATTTGTCTTTCTGTATTTGGCTTATTTCACTTATCATAATGTTCTCCAGTTCCATCCATGTTGTTGCAAATGACAGGATTTCATTTTCTGTGGCTGTATAATATTTCATTGTGTATATGTACCACAATTTCGTTATCCATTCATCTGTTGATGGACATTTAGTTCAAGTCTATATTTTGGCTATTGTGAACAGTGCTGCCACAAACATGGAGTGCTGATATCTTTTTGATATACTGAATTCTCATCCTTTGGACATATACCCAGCAGTCGGATTGCTGGATCGTATGGTAGTTCTATTTTAGTTTTTTGAGGAACCTCCACACTGTTTTCCATAGTAGTTGCACTAATTTACATTCCCATGAACAGTGTACGAGGCTTCCTCTTTCTCGACATCCTTGCTAGCATTCGTTATTGCCTGTCTTTTGATAAAATCCATTGCAACTGGCATAAGATGATATATCATTATAGTTTTTATTTGCATTTCTCTGATGACTAATGATGTTGAGCATTTCTTTATATACCTTTTGGACATTTATATGTCTCTTTTTGAGAAATATCTATTCAAATATTTTGCTTATTTTTAATTGGATTATTTGATTTTTTCGTATCGAGTTGTTGGAGCTCCTTATATATTCTGTTGTTAATCCCTTGTCAGATGGGTAGTTTGCAAATATTTTCTCCCATTCTGTGGGTTGTCTCTTCATTTTGTTGATTGTTTTCTTTGCTGTGCAAAAGTTTTTTAGCTTGATGTGATCCCATTTGTTCAGGTTTGCTTTGTTAGCCTGTGCTTTGGGGGTATTACTCAAGAAGTCCTTGCCGAGACCAATGTCCTGAAGCATTTCCCCAACATTTTATTTTAGTAGTTTTAGTGTTTCAGGTTTTACATTTAAGTCTTTAATCCATTTTGATTTGATCTTTGTATATGGCAAGAGGTAAAGGTTTAGTTTCATTCTTCTGAATACAGATATCCAGTTTTCCCAGCACCACTTATTGAAGAGACTGTTATTTACCCACTGTATGTTCTTGGCACCTTTGTCAAAGATAATTTCACTATAGATGTGTGGTAAAAGTGATATAGCTTCTAAAAGACCATTTATTCCTGAAATGGTAGACGCATCAGAAATACTCTGTAATATCAACTCAGATCATTCTTCTAGCTACTATTGTATCCACCCTCTGAAGCTCCGTATGAGGAAAATCTGTGATCTGCTTCCTCGTTTTCTACCCACACTTTTTTCTAATACAAACAGACAAGACTGGATCTATAAATGAACTACAGGCACTGTGTGGGAAACCGTGATAAAAGAAAAATAACCACAGACATTCAAAATAGATCTGTGTTCAATGAGGATCATCTCTCCCTCTATCTCTCTACCTCTGGAGAAAGAAAAAATTCTTACCTATAGTTTTGGTCCAAAAGCACACACTCAGGTGTAAGTGCATGTATGACAATTATACTGTAAAATACAAATGCAAGATATAAAGCTTCTCTTTACCAGTGAAACAACTGTGAGTCTCTAATATTGCCTGTAGGCTTTTTTGAACTTGTTTACCACTGAGGGTTTGTATGTAGAACAGTCAAATACTCAAGTATTAAGCAGGTGCCCGTATCATAGGCATCTTAAATCAACTTAACATCAATTAAAGTGCACTTTCATCAAGAAGCTTGGGCTTTCCATCTAGGCCCATTCTGCAACTGATGTTTCCAGGTTAGGGCATAACTGAGCCTCAGAAATATATAATTTCCTTGACTTCTCAAAGAGAAAATGGAGGAGAGAGCCAGGAGGACATGAACATGCACCCTGAGATCAGATTTTCTTTGGGTATCCATTTGTTTATATTTTTGTCATTTTATCAAATAAAGAGAAGGAAGGTGATAGGGGTTATACTTTGTCCAAGAGAAAGAGAGAGAAGGCCATAATTCTGTGAAAAAACAAAAACATTAAAAAGCCGAGCTTGGGCTGAAGTGTTGAACCAAGGAGCAGGGAATTGATGTGAAATGAGGCCAGAAAGATAAGAACAAAGATATGTAAATTGGATTGATTAAGTCTCACCTTTCAGTGACTGCTCTTGGAGGAATGAGAAAATAAGAGAGCAAGAGTATAGGTCATCCTGAAAGTCTGTAGAATGATCACACTACACACTGCCTTCTTCTGGATGGTGTGCAAGAGGAAAGAGGAGGCCAGAATACTTAATTATCAAAAATAGCTCCATTTGAATCATAAGATTTCTAAACCTTCATTTGAACCCTTTGTGGGGCTTTCTTTTAAAAACATAAGTTGTGTTATAATTCATTCAGTCAATGAATATCTATTATGTGCCCAATATGTCCCAGGCACTGTTTGAAGTGTTTGGGATATGCCAGTTAAAAAAAAAGTTAAAAAACACAAAGCTCTACTACATTCATACAGCAGACACTCTAGTCAGAGAATTCAAGCAGGATACGATGTTTATGACAAGGATAGTAAAAAACAAAAACCTAATTAATGAGAAATATGCATTGCATGTTATAAGACAGCACATGTGGAGAAATATAGACTCAGGTCAAGGTAAGGAGATAGATTGTGTCAGAGTAAACCTCAGTGATTGGAGCAAAGACTTGCAGGATATATTGTATGAACTGGGGAAATGGTTCTAGAAAGAGCATTCCAGGAAGTGAGCATGAACAGAATGAAAGGCCTACACAGTATCATGTTGGATGTATTCAATAAACAAGAAGTCCATGTGTCCTTGAACTCAAAGGACTTGAAGGGACAAATACTAGGAAATGTAGTCTTGGAGGTGATAGGGACCAAATTATCTATGGCTCTGTCAGCCTTTGGATGTTCTTTGGCTTCTGCTCTGAGTAAAATGGGGATTGTTGGAAGGTTTTGAACATGCCTTTTAAATAAGTAAAATTTCTTGCTATCAAATTACTAGGACATCCCCATCCCATTAATGTTTCAGTAAGATATGTAAAATTCAACTTGCATTTTCAAGGATAGAATACACTCTCAGAGGCTTAAACTATTTGCTATTCTATGTCAGTTTCTTCATCAGAATTGTCAAGTTTTTCAGAATCCATGTCTTCTGAGTGGTTGACTCTGCTTTCACTCTTTCTTTACACTCATCCTGACTTCTTGATAAGAAAAATTTATTTTAAGGAGGAATTCTGTATTCTTGAATGCAGGATCTATTAGAGGATTCTCAATGGCACTAAACTTGCCTTTTTGGTGACTGAAATTGATTTCTTTCTTTTAAACAGAATATTATGTTTAATTTATGTTTTAAATGGATGAAAATTTGATTTTCTATCAGTGTGCCATTTAGAATCTTATTGATATTAAGGTACTAGGAAATATCACTGATAATCTTATTCATGACATGACAAAATCACTGACTCTGAGATGTTTATTCTGTACCCCCAACCTCCCACTCTGTTCTCAATTACTTTCTTTAGATCACTGTAGGACCACAAACAATTAAGAACAATGCGAATATTCAAAACCATTGGCTATTTTTCTGTCACCTATTTTTTGCATTTATTCTCTCTGCATAATTTTCAGCAAAGAGCATCAGTCCAGTGATGGTAGGTGTAGTCCCATTTCTGAATTCAGTTAAACATACTGATGTAACTATCGTCAAAATATTACCTGAGAATATCCGAGATATTGGAAATGCTGATTTTTTCCAAATTTTATGCAATTTTTTTTCCGTCAACCTAAAAATTTGGTGTATCATGTTCTTCATTTCAAACTGGCATAAGATACTCTTAACTAGGAGCTGATTAGAATTAAGAACATGTAAGGGAATACATTCTCCCACTGGAAACCAAAGCCAACACATTCTGAACTCTTGGGAAATGTTCATGTCAATGATTTGCTTCTGATCTAATGTTGCTGAGAAGACTTACATATGAACTGATCAAATGTGATATAAACTGTATAAATATGACTCATGCTTACTAACATGGAAGTATTTATAATTAATTATAGAACAGTATATCTCGAAATAAGTCATGTAGATTATATTTACAAGTTTAGTTAAGACATACAAATTTCAACTAAAATGTATTGATGGATCAATTATAAATATACTAACTGCTCCCTAAGTAATATGACAGAGTTGAGTTTAATCTAATAATTAATCAAATAATATTTAAAATAATTCTATACCAGGTAATAATGACATGATGCTATTTTACTCCTAGCTATAAGCAGAACACATGGGTAATGAGCTAGCCAGATTACACAATATTAGTTTGTTGCAAGTGTAATTGTGGTTTTAGCATTGTTGAAATTGGTTGTTTGATACTGGAATACATCCTTAAATAAATGTGGTTATGTTATACATCATTTTAATGCATATTTCTCACTTTATGTTTTTTGCTACTGACTTATTACTTGCTGCTTATTTTATATTTATTTTAGACTATGGAAATGATGTTAGACAAAAAGCAAATTTGAGCAATTTTCTTATTCAGGTTCAAAATGGGTCATAAAGCAGCGGAGACAAGTTGCAACATCAACAATGCGTTTGGCCCAGAAACTACTAACAAACATACAGTGCGGTGGTGGCTCAAGAAGTTTTGCAAAGGAGACCAGAGCCTTGAAGATGGGGAGCACAGTGGCCAGCCGTTGGAAGTTGATAACGACCAATTGAGAGCAATCGTGGAAGCTGATTCTCTTACAACTACACAAGAAGTTGCCGAAGAACTTAACGCAGACCACTCTACGGTCATTCTGCGTTTGAAGCGAATGGGAAAGGTGAAAAAACTCGATAAGTGGGTGCCTCATGAGCTGACCAAAAATCAAAAAAATCATCCTTCTGAAGTGTTGTCTTCTCTTATTGTACACAACGATGACCCATTTCTCAATCGGATTGTGATGTGCAAGAAAAAGTGAATTTTATACAACAACTGGCAAGACTGGCTCAGTGGTTGGACCGAAAAGAAGCTCCAAAGAATTTCCCAAAGCCAAACTTGCACCAGAAAAAAGTCATGGTCACTGTTTGGTTGTCTGCTGCCGGTCTCATCCACTATGGCTTTCTGAATCCTGGCAAAACCATAACATCTGAGAAGTACGCTCAGTAAATCAATGAGATGCACCGAAAACTGCAACACCTGTAGCCAGCATTGGTCAACAGAAAGGGCCCAATTCTTCTCCACAACAATGCCCAACCGCATGTCGCACAACCAATACTTCAAAAGTTGAACAAATTGGGCTACGAACTTTTGCCTCATCCACCATATTCACCTGACCTCTCACCAACTGACTACCACTTCTTCAAGCATCTCAACAACTTTTGGTAGGGAGAACACTTCCACAACCAGCAGGATGGAGAAAATGTTTTCCAAGAGATTGTTGAATCCTGAAGCACTAATTTTTATGCTACAGGAATAAACAAACTTATTTCTCATTGGCAAAAATGTGTTGATTGTAATGGCTCCTATTTTGATTAATAAAAATGTGTTTGAGCCGAGTTATGATTTAAAATTCACAGTCCAAAACCACAATTACTTTCATAGCAACCTAATACAAAGCAGACTAGATTATTCTAGAAAAAAAAAACCAATGTCCTGGGTGTACTTTAATGAAAGTTTGAAGGATTCAATTTTCTGTACGGTTCATCTAATAAACACCTTTTACACATGCCCCTTGTTTTTTCCTTTGTTAAGCAATCTATATCTTTTTTGCATTTTCATAGTAAAATAATATAAGATGTTCTATTTTTAAAGGGTATTTTTTTGGCTTTGAAAATATGGAAATGTCAGAAAAGTAATTATAAAATACAAAGAAAGGTTTGAGTTTCTGATAACATCAGAAAATATTTCTTTGCAACTTGTTACCCACAATTTTAGTGACAATAAATTAAAATGTCAATCCAATACTTGAAAAAAATATATGAATAATAAATACAATCTTCAAAAGCATCTTCTCCTGAAAAAACAATGGTCATCACCACCTGTCAGTTTGTTAGAGAAGAAAAGACTGCTAGTAGAAGGGGAACTCATTTTTCTTGCTTCTAAAAAAATTATTTCTTAATGTGAAGGGAAAAAGATACTTCAAGCCTAAAGACATGCCGTTTGAAATTACCCCATGGGAAGAAGGGAACTGTAAAAATGTTCTCTGGATAGATTTTGATCTCTGCAAGGATATGAACTATAATGATCAGAGGGCATTCTAAAATACTTCAAAAATTGTTAAACCAAGGAATAACTCAACCTGGACACGCTTTATCTTGTAAAGATTGAATGCTAGTGAGCGAGAGCTGCAGGCTGTTAGAGCAATGATCGTTTTCAAGGTATAAAGATGAGACATTAAATAATTGGAGTCTGTTGTCAGCATGTTGTTAAGCTAATTGTAAGTCCTTCGAGGTTTAGCAAATAATCCATGTCTGTGTGCAGCCACATATGTCATATTATGTTATAATTAGGTAAGACCAAATTTTATCAATTGAATAAGGTCTATAAGTCTATATTAAATAAAAACTATAGTTCTGAAAAAAAGCTAACATGGTGTATTTCCTAAATAAGAGAATTCTAAATCTTCATGTAAATGTATAATTTGTTGATGTTTTATAATTATTTTTGTAT
>NW_012150952.1:403996-411041 GCF_000956105.1 Propithecus coquereli
ATAACTCCCCACTGCTGATCAAGCTAAATTTCTATTTCTTCCCCTAAATTAAAGATTTTTCCCCTGGTCTATGTTAGCTTCCTCTTTTGTTAGGGGCAAGCTGACTCTTCATCAATGTCTCATAAAAAAGAATCTTCTAGAAAAGGTATGCTATCTGTCCTTAGAGTGTGAGGCCCTGCTTGTACTTCTCAATCCAACAATAAATTATTCACAAAGGAATCGATCTCAAGTCTCACTTGTTGCATAAAACTTTCCACAATTTCCAGATGAAGTTGATGGCGCCAACTGCTAATCTCTACTGTTGCCTAAAAACACAAACATTTCCAGTCCTATGTTATCAGTTAGCTTTCCCTAATTGTTTTCTATTTATAACTCCAGTATCCCAATTGACACATTTAATTTGAAGATCCTTATTGTAATAACCACGAGGATATATGTTTATACCTTCAAGACCTTATTGGATAAAGGATTGAAAGATATTGGACAAAGTCCTACAATGTCTCAGCCTCACTGCTCACCATGTCGCTCGTCCTTCTCTGGACACCAATTTCCCATCCCCATCCAGGTTTACACACATGCTGTTACCTCTGCCTGCTTTGTTCTTGCTCCTCATTTGGCTGGCTGATTTCTACTCAATGCTTAGTTGTCAACCTAGGACCCTTTTAAAGGGAAGCCTTCTTTGAACAATTTGACTATGTTGAATATCCATTCTTTACACTCTCATAAAACCAGGCATATGATCTCTGTAGATCTTAACACACTTGGAATTTTATGTGGGTGGGTGTGTGTGTGTGTGAGAGAGAGAGAGAGGGAGAGAAAGAGAGAGAGAGAGAGATTATATGTTTGTCTTCCTTTCCCCCTCAATTAGAAAACTTCAATATTTGATATCTCAAAGTATAAAAGAGTGCCTGGCACACAGTAGACACTCAATAAACATTTTTAAAGTGAGCTATAATTCTGGTAATTGAATAGTATTTAGAAATATGGTAGCTATAATATCCTAAATGAAAAATCTCAAAATAAGAGATATATATCCCTATTTGGTAGGTCACCAATCCCCTATGTTTTTACTTCAATTCTCTTAATTAGATGAAAAGATCATTAATAAAGGAGTAATTAAAAAACAAAATAAAAGGCACTAGGTCTAAATTCTTACTGTATATTCAAAATGATTTTCATCTCATACTAACATAGTTCTACCCTAAGCTTGCATTTCCTCAATTTTAAGACTATAGCATCAATCATTCTTGCTGTGAGAAATAAAAATATATACTTTAAATATATAAAGTATTATAAAGCATATATAAGTAAATATATATTTAAAGTATATATACACTTCAAATATATAAAGTTTTATATAAAGTATATTTAAATGAATATATATTTTAAAATATCATTTAGAAAAATTAAAATTATTATTATATAACATGGTTCTCATTATCCATTAAAACTTAAAAATGTCTTTTGGATTCATCAATTACCAAGAATGATGCCAAAACTGATCTTTCTTAAAGCAAATTCTGCTCTGTAGCAAAAGGTATTATAGTGATTTTCTGGTGTGTTTGATGCTAAAACAGAAACTGATAGGACACCAGGCTAAACACTAAGAGCAGAGATTTTTAAACCCCATTAGACTGCAATACCATTGACAGTAGGGAGCAAGTATTTTATTCCCCTAATAATCCTCTACCACTCACTGCATAGGACAGGGTTTTGCACAAAGCGGATGTTCAATAACTCTTATTGTTGTGGTGACTACTAGATAATGAGTCATGAAGAATAGCTAAATTAGCGTCAGAAAAAATCTGGAGAGCTGTAGCAATCATGTGTGTTGCAATGAACATCAAGAGACTAGCCAAAGAATGACAATGAGAGAGTAAATTTTGTACACCTGGTAAAAATGTCGCTACGCGGCTATTCAGGAAGTAACTCACTGACTTAATCTGATGTGAGTGTGAATTCAGGAATATAAAGTAGAAAACTCATGATCAGTTATCACAATTTGCAAAGCAATAGTCACAGCTAGAAGAAATAAAATCTCACTAGGTACCTTTGAAATTATATCTTCAAAAGACTTTGCCATCTTCTCCTTTGTACTCACATGTTTCAAATAACACTTTTAGTGAGTTAAACTGAAATTTTTCCTGTAGGGATGATGATATAGAAAGTATTTATATAGCCAAGTGAAAGTAGAATCCAGATGTATATTTTTTCAAGGCCAAGCAGAGTACTAGCTGTCTTTGTATTTTTCAAACTCCAACAGCACTATTCATTTTGGTCTCCTAGGCATTTCATCTTATATTTATGATTAATAATAATGTCAACACTACCAGTGAAATGTGGGCAATGTATTGGAAAATATTAATGTGCTCTTAATAACATATCGGTTAAGGTGATCTTTAAATGTGTTCACATCTGTTTAAACATTCCAGGGGCAGAAGGCTCTAAAAGATATAATTTTGAGTCATCTTTCTATCATCCTGGGACTCAGGCAAGTAACCAGGTCAAATTGAGCCTGGTGGAGCAGCAAGATTATGAAAAAAGAAGCCCTAAGTTTGAGATTCTCCCCCTAGCCAGCCAGGAATGTCTACAAGGGAAGCCAAGACTAGATCATAAATTCTACCATCAGGGAACTTGTCCTTAAATGCCAAAAAGTGACCAGAGGACAGAAATATGGCTGAAAGGAGTAGAGGAGACCAGGAGGCCATGTGATCTCTCAGGGCCACCTTACCCGCTAAGTTTGGCTGGATGAAATGTGGGGAGCAGATGTGAAAGAAGAGGGGAGGGTGCCAGTTCACTTACCTGATTCATCCTGGCAACAACGGAATGTCCTAAAGAAAAGATAATGATTAAATTACACTGAAGTTACCAGAGGAGAATAAAATTATTTTTTTCCCATTATCCAACAGGTATGGGCTGATGAGAGAGACCTGAAAATTTTTTCACGACTTAAAGCTATGTTATAGGACATGTTCACATCTGAATATTACTTACATTTGAATTCTTGATCACCCTTTAATCCTAAAATTCAATTGTTATACACCATCATTCCATACAAAGTACAGAAAGATTTGTACATATATGTGTTTCCAAGTTGAATGAGCCATGAAGAAATAAAGAAGATTCCAGAAATATCTTTATAACTTCTTGATATTCCAGAAAAACAAAAAAAATAAATAAAATAGAATAAACAAAACCAATTTCCCACAACATCGATATCAAACACAACGGATAAATAAAACCATTGGGATTACTGATAATTTTTGCAGATTCCTTGTTTGTATTTTCTTTCTTCATATTCTAAAATGAATGCGTAGTTATAGTTTAAAAATTTAGAAAATGAAGAAAATAGTCCTAATAAAATGAAAATTACCCATAACCACTTGAAATATATCTGTACATTACTTTATAGTATTTTTCAATAAATAATTAGGATCATATTGAATATATAATAACCTATTAATTTTATTCTCAAAAATAATTGTAACTATTATTAAAAAGCAGAATTTATTTTTCAACTTTTATTTACCTACTTTCATTTTGGTCTGATACTTCTATTGTAATATTCAGTGGGGGCATTATCTGCCTAGTAAAATAATTGCTCTTATTTATAAGATTTTATATTCTTTCATTCTTCCCTGAACAGGAAAATTGAGAAGGTTTAAAGTGCAAAATTTTGTGAGTCTTAATTTTTTTCATTTTGGTTTTCATCTCACTTACCACCTATCCTACTCTTGCAATCCATTACTCACTTCCTATTTGAATCTAAACTTGATAACTTGTTTTTGAATCAGAGTGGTAGTGAGCAGTATTCTCTATATGTTATTACATTTGACTCAAAATGTACTTTTGCTAAAATGGCACTAAAATATTCTTTGCCCTACTGCTCCTCCCAGTGAAATAGACAAAGAGATGCCCCAAAATTATGAAAATCTAATGAGTCACTTGAATCCGTGTTATTTTAGCATAGGTAATCGATAATCATGATATTTGTTTAGGTATTCTGAGTTCTTCCCATGCTTACTGATGTGTCATTATGTGGTCATGCACAATCTACCTTTGTATCAATCAATAATGTTTATCTTTTTCTACTTTGCCTTATTTCTCACATTATACTGTGTTAGAATTTCATTATAACTTACTGAGCATTGATTTTCATTTTTAATTAGCTCAAGCACTTAGAATATCAAAATTCTCCACTATACTTGAAAAACTTTCTTGTGGTTATTTCTCCCATCACAGTTGATAATGTAACTATGTGAGGGTACTTAACAGGGAGAGAAAACTTCTAATTTGCCATTATTTCTGGTCCACGATACCGAAATATAGTTGCTCTATTTTAGCATGCCTGACTATTTCTTTGTGAGAATTGTATGACAGAACAGCCGCTAATCTCTTGGCATTAAAATGAATTTTTAAATGCTAGTTTTATGGTATTTTATGTTAAATATTTGGTCTGGTGTGGTAATATATACCAAACTATTATTCATGCTTGATATGCTTAGCACCATTGTTTTTGTATGCTTCTTCGTGGGAATATGTTACCATCATTGAAGTGTAACATCACTTTATGGGGTTTGGTTTCTAGTACACCACAGTCAGAAGTCACACTTCATAAAGAAACTGCACAAAGATTATAATGTGCTGAAAATCAACAAAAATTCCAGTTATAATTCACTCGTGTTTTCCATTATGATTAGTTTTAAAATGAATAAAGAATGTGTTTGGCAATAGGGAGTGGAGGGAAAGAGAGATTAGACTAAATGAAACTCTATTGTAGTAACCACTGTTTAGAATCATTCTTTTCAAGTTTATCTTTCTGTTTATCAAAATTTATATTTCAGTCAGCAAGCATAAAACTTAAAAAAATAATTTATTATGGACAGTTAAAGGAGAAGCCAAGATCATCAGGTAGTTTTCTGACACATTGGGGTACAGAAAATACATTATAACCCACAACAACCTAAGAATGAAAAGCCCACTGCCATGTTTCTTGTTTCCAAAGACATTGTCCATTTAAGAAGCTAGAAATTTTCAAGGAGATCAGGGTATTAGACTTTTTAATATCATTGACTGAATACTTACTATGTGCTATTCACAGACCCGCAAAAACTTTTAATAACATGGAACTCTTATGATCCACTATATAAAGTGAAAATCTCTACATATTTTCATTCTTGTAATTTGGCAAGTCTTTGGTATTTCTAAGATTATTTTTTCTTGATTCAAATAAATCTGGCATCTCTACTCAATTCAATTTCAATGAATTTAATTTTTTGAGGAAAAACTATAAGAAAATAATTATGCTGTCCCTATAAGGAATGCAACAATTTATCTTTTCCCTCTAAAGATACGTTTTGAAGAATGTTATTAATTATGTAATTAAGATTAAGAGGGGCTTTTAATTTAGACAAAAACTGTTTCATAAAGAAATGGCTTTGAACTATATACCCTGTAAAATAGAGAACGTTTTGACGGAGGGAAATGTGGGAAAGAGTATTCTGAGTAACGATTGAGCATGAAGCAACATATGGTTTGATTAAACAGATGTGAGAGACAGAGAGAGAGAGAGAGAGAGAGAGAGAGAGGAGGGAAATACATCTGAAGTCAGAGGCAAATAAGGGAGTCTACTACAAGCCAGTGACAAGGATTGATATTTAATTAGGTAGAAAATAGGTTGTCAGACAATATGCTTTTGAGTACATTGATATGTTGTTAATATGGTGGGCATTATAATTTAGAAGTTTAATATGGCTTTTAAATATTGTGACCATGATCTTCTAAAAGATATCATTTTATTACTACATTAAACCCAATCCATTTGTATATACTATGATAAAATATTTTGTAAAATATTCTCACTAGCTGCAGAGAACTCTGGTATTTTCTTTCCTGTTCTCTTCCCTTTCTCTTCTGTTTTGTGACAAAAATATTGGTCTGCCCCCACTACATTTACTTCCTCATGTGTTTCTGCAGTTAATACTGCTGCAGCAGTATCAACTACCAGTGGTATGTGGGAAAGATTAACATACAAGAGAGCCCATAGATGGGAAGATTGGTCGTGGATAATAATAAAGGCAAGAATTAGATTGTGGTGAATTTTAATGCAAGGAAGGAAGTCATGAAATACAAGAGAAAACATAGACATTTAGGAGGATATGTTTGACTAAGACACTAGTGATTATTGCTGATGGAAATAAATGAAATTTGCTTACCTTTGTAACTCTGTCTGTCTCTTGACCTGTCCCCTTCATCAGAACAAAAGTTTCACTATGGCAGACACTTTACCATTCTTGCTCACAGCTATACTCCACCATCACTAAAAAACTATCAGGCACGTAGTATGTGCTGAATTAGTATTTGCTGAATGAATAAGAAAACCAAGTAAGATAACCACACTCTTAAAATAGCAAACATTAACAGCCTAAAAACTCCAAAGGCATAGCATTCAGCAGGTCAAAGTATGTTGTATGTTTTGTATGTTTTTGTTCCTAAATACAGTTTAAACGCCTTTAATATTTCAACTAATTAAAGAGATTAAAGTGGAAATTGAAATTGTGTATCTCAGTAAGAATTTTTAAGTTAATCCTGCAAGTTTGTTTATGTGTTGTTCTATGAAAAATTTTGTATCCTATTGATTTCTTCATACTAAATAAAAGCTTACTAGCTTCCAACTGTGATGAAAATGTACTATGATATTTGAAAATTAGAAGCTGTCATATATAGTCTCAGAACTCCGCATATGATAGTGTAGGTAATTAAGGTGCTACTTTGAAAAAATAAAATGTATTTATAAAGAGGCAGAAACAATATCTTAATTATTTTAGTATCCTCTAGACTCAGCATAGTACCTGGCACACAGTAGGGGCTTAAAATATTTCATATTTGAATAACTAAGTAATCTTTTACTTTATTTTTTTCTTGTTAAACGTATCGTATATTTTGTAGTTCAAAAAATACAAATGAACAAGAATAATAAAATAAATATCACTCTACAATCAATTACACGAGTGTCTGTGTGTATAAACACATGCTTGTATATTTT
>NW_012150952.1:413581-414745 GCF_000956105.1 Propithecus coquereli
CTTAAGAAGAGTTTCTTTTACTGCTTTGAACATATTTAGTTGCTATTATAAATTCTACATCTAGTCACTCTCACAAGCAATTTCCCTTGCCTTTTTTTCCCCTTAGGTATAGGTCATATTATCCTCTTTCTCTGTATTTCTTATAATTTTTCTTGAAAACTGGACATTTTAGATAATATATTTTAGTAACTCTGGGTTCCCCCACCCCTGAGCTTGTTATTGTTATTTGGGTGTTTATGTGTTTAGTGATTGACTAGATTATTTAATAAAGTCTATTTCTCCTCAGTATGAAGACTCTGAAGAACAGTACTTTCTTTCACTATCACTTTCCCTGATAAGGCACAACAAATAAGTTCCACTGATTGCTAGCTCATTGATATTTTTTTCAATAGTGCCCTCAGGCACAATCTAGTGCACAGACTGTTCCAATTATTAATAAATATGGGCTTCTTTGCAGAGACAGTTTTTGAGATTTGCGTTTCATGTTTGTTCTGGCCTCAGGAGGGCTCTCCTGAGCTGTCTCTTTCCCTGATTCTCTTAGATAAACTAGCTGTCCTGTGGCTTAGTATATATCTCCAATAGAACTACCAGTCTCCTCTAATTTCTTTCCACCAAAATCCCCATTGTTATTGAAAGTACCTTTAATCTTGAACTTACTCCACAGTTTATAACAAAGTGGTTTATTTTGGAAAGAGCTTCAGAGATCGCTGTTTTACCGTATCCATCCCCCCACACACAGAATTTTCTAATCCAAGGCTCTGAAGGTGGGGCGGAGATAATGGCCCGTTTGTTTCTTTCTGAGAAACCGTTTCAATAGGAGCTGGGTGCCGAGATGGCATCGATAGCCTCTGGTCTTCTCAGGTTGCCTCTCCCAGTGTAGAAACATCATTCTTCAAATGTGTCAGGATGATGGCAATGGGTTCCCAGTATTCTCAGTGCATCACAGCAGAGGTGGAGCCTCCACTCCACCAGTGGGAGTTGAGCAGAGGAGAACTTCTGTACTCTTGGGTATGTTGGCCTGGAGCATACTCTGTAACTGGAAGGTGTGTGGTGTGCTGAGAAATGCTGATGTCTCTCCTGTGCAGATGCTGTAGTTATTTATAATGGTAATTATTACCTCTATTAATATATACCATTTTAAAAGTTTCATTTTATTACTAGAAA
>NW_012150952.1:415204-419139 GCF_000956105.1 Propithecus coquereli
CTAATCCATATTGCTACGCCTTCTTTTTAATGCTTGAATAGTATTCTATTGTATGGATATGGCACAATTTAATTAATCATTCATCTAGGTAAAGAAAATTTAGAAATCAGACCACAGAGCAACTGGGACCCTTAGTTAAGAAGAGAGGTAGGAAAGATTGGGTGTAGGAGTCCTAAATTGCTGTGTGGTCTAAAGAAGTTCAATGAAGACACTCAGAGAGTCTTGCAACCAAAGCTGGATGTCAGAGGTGTTCCAAGCCCCTGATAAAGAGCCTGTCTTAGCAGTCCTGCTTTTCTGAATCACTGAAATAATGTCATAGAAAGCATGATGTCAGGGAAAATTCAAAGGCGGTTTTCAGGGCAAAACAATTGAGGTCCTTAACCATGTGGTTAGTTGAAGCTCTATGAGGTGCATTTTAATTATTCAAACACACACACACACACACACACACACACACAAAGCCACACACACAAGAAATTATAAATTAAAGAAAAAAGTTATGCATTCACACTTAAGTGTGTTTGCACCCAAAGGACAGAATAAGAAATTTATAGAGAGATTTTGACTATTTCTCTATTTTTGAATTTTTATCTTGTGCATATATTTGTATTATATTTATATATTTTAAAAATCCGTACATACATAACATGTACTTATTAGATACAATTTGTTCACAAGAAAATATACACAAAATATTCACAATTTCTATTGTTTATTGTTGTCAAAAACAATATTCAAAGAACGTATTCAAAATTTCTTTAATCACCAAATTTTCTATCATGAACATATATAATTTTTTTAATGATAAAATGAAACTTTTAAAATTGTATGTATTCATAAAGGTAATAATTGCCATTATAAATAACTTTTTTTCATTATGACTTTCTGGTGATGGATTCTTCTTGATGGGTTTTCTTTTCCATTTGGATGCATACCCCAAGCCAATCCATTTTCAAGTATAATCACTGCATGGAAGGTCATGTAAAGTAACCAGTATTCAGACCAAATTCTCTCTCTTGCAAGATCCACCATAAGAATGTGGGAGGAGGCATTAAGTACTGCCCCTAGACATGACAGTGGGGATGCGAACTCAATGAAGGATGAGGCTTGATGCCAATCAATTCCATAATGTCTTTAGTACCTCATACGATGCCTTGGGCATATATACATACTATATACCAATAGCATAAATAGGCTACTTAGAGGAATGCATGACTAGCATTAATTTCAGAGCAGAAGAGTAAATAAAATCATTATGCAATACATTGCTTCTTCCTTTGCAACCACATTCAAAAGGGTGTCCAAAGAAAGGCATGCTTTGCCTGCAATTCTAAAACATATAATGGCTCTGGGGCTATTAAGAATTGAATTCCAGTGAAATGAACTGAAGGGAAACTTACAAAGTTTCCACTTCATATCCTGCTTAACTTCAGTTATTTTTCCCAAATGGTGTAGCAACTGCTTTGAAGAACTTCCAAATATTTTCTCCTGAGAGTCAGAACTTACACACTTATAACAAAAGAAAACTGATTCAAATATCATCTTGAAAGGACACAGATAAAAATAAGTACCCACAAAGAAATGGACCAAGATCCTGAAGTAGCCTAAAGAGGATTTATTAGTTTACATGCTCATTTATCCATTTCGTTCATTAAAAAAGAGTGTTATTTAACTTGTATCACCCATGAGCTTAATATTTGAACCATGACAGCCCATGTATTTATCTCAAAAGCATTTATTAATGTACTACTATGCATCATAAACTATTCTTTTTTGAGTTAAAATAATCTCATTGATCTTATATTCTCATAACTAAACAGATAGAAACAAAAGAATTTCAGATTCTAATAAGTTCAGTAAAAAATATAAGATATGATAATGTAGTGGAGACCTGGACAGATAATGTAGATTGGATGGTCAAAGAAAGTCTTTTTTGAAGAGGTAACATTTCAGCTGAGATTCAAATGACAAGGAAAGGCCTCTCCTTGTCATTTGATGGGATGTGTTAAATAATAACGCAGTAGTCAAGGAGAATCAGTGAAAATATGTGATCAAAGAGAATCCTTGGAGGAAAAAGAGGGTGGATTTAAAAGCTAAGTGCCAATAAATTGTAGTCAACATCAACATAAGTATCAATCAGCATGGACAATCAAGAACTTGAGTATTACAGATCTATGAGCTGTGTGACCATGGGCAAGTGACTTATCTGAGTTTGCTCGTTTGTGAAATGGGAATACCAATATCTATGTCACAGGGTAGTTGTAAGGTTCAAAAAAATAAGGCAAATAAAGTGTGTAACATTTTGCCTGGCTGACAGTAAAGGTATAATAAATGCTATCCATCACTATTATTTAAGTGAAATAGGTAAAATTTAAGTAATAAAAAGAACATATATTTCTGTTCCCATTTTCTATCTAAAACAATCACATGAAACAGAGCTCTATGTAACTTAATCCTGCCTTGAACTGGATTTATATTTATTTATTTTTGTATTCATTTTTTGTGTTTTTCACTATGTTAAATCCGATTACTCTTGTAATTCCCTGCTCTATAACCACTTTGCAGCAATTTTGTGTGTAAGGCCCTATGTGGATTTATCCTAATTTGACTACATTGTACTTGGAAGGTTGCAGAAAGCTACAGACTCCCAGTTTTATCTTTCCTCTGGGCATTGGCCAACACAATACTTCTTTTAGTTTTACAGCCACAGCTATGTTTTCTCTTCCTGCCTCTCAAGTCATTCGACTGTAGGACTTGCATTCTCTGTCTATTTTGACTGTCAAATCCTTCCTAATTTCTTGCTGTCTTTGTGCTCAGGAGAGGATGTAACACTGGTCCAACCTCTTATTAGCAGTGAGGCCTGGAGAGAATGATTTGCTCCAGAGAATTACAGAAGCCAAGAAAACATTGATTTCTAGTCGTAGACCTGAGTATAATCAAATTTTAGGAATATCAGTCCGTGCTCTTTTCTCTGAATAGTGAATTTTGCACAGCTTAAACCCCCTGCTCCCCAATCACTTTATGTCTGTCTTTGCTTTCTACAGCATAAGCACTGGAAAATTTCAAATGCTTAATTGGGTATATTGGAATTTGATCATGCTTTTGCTATATGAAGAAAAAGTATATTTGTCTATTCTACACATTTTAAAAGAAATGTTTGTTACTGTGTTTCCTGTTTCCTTCTTTGACATGGCTAGTACATTCAGGAAGATTCCAGTGAGTCATCATACTCATCCCTTGAAATTCCCAACATGTCATTTAATAATGCTTCTTTCCCTTTCTGAGTGAATGCACTGATAGCAATTTCATTTACAAGTTATTATTTTTCTGTTATTAAACAGAATAGAATAAAACTCCATCTGTTCGCATTTAACCTCAGTACTTTATGTTCTTTTAAAACTCGTCTTAATTAAATCTAAGAGATCTCTACAAGCAAAGTGAATGCACTGGTTCCTGGTACCATATGAATACCTACTCATTAAATCTGAAAACTTAAGGTGATAACATTTTATCACTGATATTTATGGTTTTTTATAATAACAAATTAGAATTCTGCAGAAATAAGGTCTCATTTAACATTTTGCCTGTTTAGAAAAATACAAAGTTGCCACTAATTATATTTGACATTCTGAAAAATAGCAAGTTTTCCAAGACAGTGTATATTGATATATTGCTGAGTTTAATACAACCTGTATTTTTATGAATTTTTGTAAGATTTTCTTACAGTTGCATTTTAAATAATCATCGCAGTTGCAATGACGATCATGGGAAAGCAACAAAATTTGGAGAACACAAAATTATAACTAAGACTTCATAAGTAAAACTGCATATTTTTCATTTCACTTACACATTTATGTTGAATAGCTATATACCAAAAATATTTAATTTTTCTCAATAATATGCAATAAAATATTTGGGCTGGGCGTGGTGGCTCA
>NW_012150952.1:419214-439870 GCF_000956105.1 Propithecus coquereli
CTGGACAACTAAAAATATATAGAAAAAATTAGCCGGGCATGGTGGTGCATGCCTGTAGTTCCAGCTACTCGGGAGGCTGAGGCAGAAGAATCGCTTGAGCCCAGGAGCTTGAGGTTGCTCTGAGCTAGGCTGACGCCACGGCACTCTAGCCCAGGCAACAGAGTGAGACTCTTGTCTCCAAAAAAGAAAAAAGAAAAAAATGCAATAAAATATTAAACTGTATTCAAAATGATAACAAAATTATAATTGTCTATTACAAAATATTACCTTTTAGAATTAGACGTCTAATACCTTAAACAGATACAGTAAATCCAACATAACTTGTAAATTCTTGTCTTTACTAGGTATACCCCACACTTTATATAACATAAAAATATTTTTGAAAAGACTATATATAGAATTTTTTTAACTAAAAGATACTTTATTGTTAAAAAGATACTAACAATCATCTGAGACTTCAGTCATCATAATCTTTTTGCTGGTGGAGGGTCTGGCCTCTGTGTTGAGGGCTGCTGACTGATTAGGGTGGTGTTTGCTGAAGGTTAGCGTGGCTGTCACAATTTCTTAAAATGAGACAATAATAAAGTTTTCTGCATTGACTGACTCTTCCTTTCATGAAAGATTTCTCTGTAGCATGATATGTTGTTTAGTTGCATTTTACCGACAGTAGAACTTCTTTGAAAACTGGAGTCAATTCTCTCAAACTGTGCCACTGCTTTCTCAATTGTTTATGTGATATTCTCTATCCTTTGTTGTCATTTCAGTAATTGTCACAGCATCTTCACCAGGACTAGATTCCATCTCAAGAAACCACTTTCTTAGATCATCCATAAGAAGCAACTCCTTGTCTGTTCCAGTTTAATCATGAGATGCAACAATGAAGCAGCATCTTCAGGCTACACTTCTAATTCCAGTTCTCTTGCTATTTCCACCACATTTGAAGCTACTTCTTACACTGAAGGCTTGAATCCCTCAAAATCACCCATGAGGGTTGGAATCAACTTCTAAATTCCTGCTAGTGTTAATATTTTTACCTTCCATGAATCATGATGTTCTTAATGGCACCTAGAATAGTGAATTATTTTCAGAAGTTTCTCAATTTATTTTGCCAAGATTAATCAGAGGATATACTTAGAATTTTTGTGTTATGATTCGATGTCAAGCTTAGTCATTTCCCCAAAGTTAAAATTATATCATCAACTCCTAGTTATAGGTTTTTAGCACCACCTCCAAAAAAAAAAAAAGATATAAAATAAAAGAGGGTAATAAAAGTTGGCTTTATTTCTAGTGAAAGAAGGCTGTTGGATTTAGGTCCTAGCATGTAAATAAAGAGAAGATCTGATAAAATTATAATTTAAATATTCCAGCTTTTTATGCTACTGACATGACTGTTTTTAATCAAAAAATATAACAAGTCTCATTTATTTCTTCCCTTTACTTTTATCCTCCTTAGTAAACATATAGTCTCTGTACATTCCACACAACCAACCCATGATATTAATAGCACATTGCAAAGCATCCTGTGAATTTATAATGGTGTAATTTCAGTTTTCTACAAGACAAAGGGATATTTATTATTATGTCTGCCAAGATATTATTATTACAATTCCTTATACTTAAACATAGTCATGAAGAATAAAACAGAACATTAAAATATGCCCCAATGGAAGGTTTGACTTTTTAATAATAAAATTCAGTTGCTTTACAAATATCCAAGATTCACCAGTTTTCTATGAATACAGATAAATTTTCTTGAATGGTACATGAAAACCTTGTTGGAGTCAAGGGGAGAGTTCCCCTTGGCCTTCCGAAGGCTCACTGAAAAATCAAATCACAAAAGAAAGATTGACTAGGGAACAGGTACACCAATTTATTTAACGTGTGTACCCAGGAGCCTTCAGAATGAAAACCCAAAGATACACAGTTTTATGCTTATGTTCAACAAAGTCCGGACATCCATGTAGAAATATTGGACAAAAGGGATATGAACTAATGCTAATAGATTGAGTGGGGAAACCCAGCAAGGCCTTTCTGTCTAGAGTCTTCTCGGCCTCTCTGAGCAGCAGTCCTTCCTTCTGGGTATGAGACAGGACCCTCTCTGGAATGAGGGTCTTATGACCTGCAGTCAAACAGGGTAGATCAGATAATTTCTTTATTGCCAGTTTTTATAAAGAAAGGTGAAGGAAAAGTTAGAGTAATATTTTTAAGTTTTATTGCTGGCTTTGGGGAAAAGTGGTTCTGTTTTTCTATGACTAGCATTGGGCAAGTTTCTAGTTTCTATGGTTAGCCTCAGGGTAGAATGGGATGAGAGACAGGAGGGCAGAAGATCAGAGAAAAATCTTTGTTTCTGAGGCTGCTTCTGAGGCTTTCATTTTGGGGCACTGTTTTCTGAGCTGCAACAACCCACTGATACTTCTATGCTATGGTTTTTTCTTTCTTATGGAGAGCAGTTGGGGTTAATAGACTGAGATTATTCTTAGTCTAGTTATGGAAAGACCTATGTGCCCTTTGTTAAGAAATCTTTTTTCTATCATCACTGTAGACGATATATCTTACAACTGCTGAGATAACTTTTTTTAAGTTCTCTGTTTGGTATGACTATGTTTTGCCTAAAGATTCTATGCCATAATTCACTCTTTGAGAATGATTATTGGTCTATTATTAAATAATGAGTCATGAATTTATCACATTAATTTCCTAAATTAAGAAAAATCTTGTTTCCTAATGTTCCAAATGAAAATAGGAGAGTTGTGATGGGATGTGAGAGGGGCCCCAGGGTCCTAAAGTGAATCTGAGAATGTATTTATAGAAGTTGTGTTGCATGGTGCGGGCAACACCCTCTGTCATTGTAATTCTCTTTCATTTTCTTCCACTTTTAATCATTTCACAACATCTCAGGAGTTAGATTGTCAAAATATTTGAAAACTTACAACTTTAGGCAGAAGAATGAGTTTGGGTAAAGCCAACATTTGAAAATGGAATAAATTTAAATAAAATTCATACTGTGATCTGTTTCATTGTTAGCAGAGGATATAAAATGATTTTTCCCAGGGATGGTGGAGGGATTCCCTGCTTATTTTTTTATTTATTTATTCATTTATTTATTGTCAACTAACCATGCAACTAAAGAGACAAGAAACACAGAAGCATGTTCCATTTCTTCCACTGCCAAAGATTGGTACAGTCAAGATTTTCTCAAGTCGGTAGTGAAACACTTGTCCCAATAATCTGTGATCATTGCATATGACAGAAAAGCAGAAAGAGTTGAGGAAAAAGTAAAACAAAAGTAAAAACACAACAAAACAGTGCTCAGACACATAATAACCTGACAATTCAACTTTGTAGAATCTACTTCCAATCCTGGCTCATCATTTCTCTTGCCAAGCATCTCCAGCTCAGTAAATTGTAATTTTTGTAGTGCTTTGGGGGGATGAGGGGAGGTTATAAATTGCTGTGATAAACATTATCTCAGATACAGCCCCTCACCAAATAAATTTTACAATATGCCATTATTAATTAGATTCCCCATTTATTCAAAACTGTAAATCTCTCCACCTACTCAGGTGATCTCAAAAGAATATAGATATGTCCTAAATCAACAAGGAATATCTGCACTGAGTGCTAAACAGAAAACTCAACCTTAAGGTATCTGCAAACCAAATCTTGTAATACATGATGGAAGAAGTAAGTAGTTTGTTGTTGTAGAAAAGTAGTAAAAATAGAGATCCAATAAACAGACCTTGTTTTCTCATCACATTCTTTTTTTAAAATTTTTTTTAAATTTCAAAATATTACAGAGGTACAAATGTTTTTGTTACATGGATACCTTGTATAATGTTATAACTTTCTTCACGTGTAAAATACTCAACTGGGTAGAGCTTTCAGTGTCCTATAATACAAGGTATTTTGTAAAGAGAGAGGTTTTTTTTGTTTAGTTAAATAATAGCATTATTATGAAGGAAGTTTAAAAACTGTTCTAAAGACTACTAAAAATATTTAGCTGACCATATAAAAATGTACAGGCTCTTGAATGGCACATAATTGAATATTATAAAGATATATTTGTTATACAAGAAAACCTATGATTTAATTTAATTCAAATTAAATTTCAGTTGGATTTTGTTTTAGGAATCTGATACACTCAATATAAAACATAGATGGAAGAATATAATCTAAGAATAGACAATTTAACTTTTAAAATAAGAGGTAATAAAAAAGGGAATCAACTTTCCCTACTTAAGAGGTTTAAATCCATAATAATAGAAAGAGTGGTTTGCTACTAGAAAAACAATTGTAGGTAATGGCAAATAAAAAAAAAAAAAAAGGAGGAGAATACAGAGCTCAAAGACTGGCCTTAACTTAGGCAGCTTAACTTAGGATACAAAAGATAGAAATAATCAATGGGAAAAGGACGGATTATTTTGGAAATGGTGTTTGGAAATACATCACTACATAAAGAAAAATAAAGCCATATCTTACATGACACTATACATATGGGGGCATAAGAGTGAATCAAAGATGAAAACCTAGTGGTAAAATTATACAATTAATGCTTTAACATCATATGTTATCTGATATAGTATTGATTACTTTTTGTTTTACCTAAACTAAGAATTTATCTTCTACAAAGTACACCAAGAACAGTGTTCCCATGGAGATGAGAGAAAGGAGGAAAATATTTTTAATTTTAAAACTTTCTGCAATGATGGAAGTGCAGCTGTTGAACACTTACAATGAGACTAGTGAAACTGAGGAATTAAAATTATAATTTTATTTAATTTTAAATGATATACATTTAAGTTAAATAGCCATATGTAGTTAGGGGCTACACCATTAGATAGTGCAGAACTACAATATAAAATTGTCCTGAAAACTGATAAGAATTTAAATAAAAATCCAAATAGAAAAACAGGAGAAACATATGAACGATTTAGAGACTAATAAAACTCAAAGTTAATCATGCATATTGAGAGACCTTCCAACTCATAAGTAATCACTGAAATGCCAGTTCAGATAAAAATGAGATTTTGGAAACATAGTAAAATGAGACAATTTCAAGAGTAATTGGGAATAGAGGAAACTCCATGCATCGATGATGAAAATGTAGATTCGCATCCTTTTCTGGAGAGTGATCAAGAAGAAGCTGGGTAATGTCAGTGGATGCATATTCTACATCCAAGTCAGTCTGCTCCTCAGTGTGTATATAAAGAGAATATCTAAATGATGGGCCCATTTAGATGTGAGGATGTGAACAAAGATATCCTCTGCAGTGATGTTTATGATGGTGACATTTTGAAGGCAACCTGCAGACCCAATCCTGGGAATGTGGATAAATTATATGTAGCAGATGCATATATAACACACAATGATGCAGCAGTTGGAAGCAACAGATTAGTTGTTCACACAGCAACATGGATAAATCTTAAAAATAACACTTCGAAATATAGCTAAAATTTGATCAGTAACTTAGGTCCAAGCCAGCATCATTCCTGTGATGGGCTGTTAATTCTCTTTCTTCATTCTGCCCTTGTTCCCAAGAATATTCTCTCCAAACCAGCCAGAGTGATCTTTTAAAAAGCATAATGTTGAACTTTACTTGGGCCCTGTGATCCAAGAAAACAGTAGCATTTAACAAATTACCCACCTTTTTGTGTTCCAGGAAATGGGTGCTGCAAAAAACTACACTTCCCCATGTGACTTAGATAAGAGTCACAGATGCCCTCCTTGGTTCCCTAAGGCAAGGCTAGAAGCAGATCCTCAAATTTTCATTCTTTGCTTCATTAATAATAAGCTAAACTCTTTGTAAATATACCCAATCTAGACAAAATATATGACTAGACAAAACTTTAGTTTTACTTCTTTCCTTCCCCCAGGTCTCTGAACATTCACACACCCTCACTCTGTTCCAACATAAAACTCCTCCTTAAAATATCTTCCTGACAATTGGCTCATCTCAAGGAAAAACATACCCTGGTCATCCCACTGCTCCACAGTTGGCTCTTCCTAGCCTCATTTATCCCTTCCTGTAAAAGAAAATTCCTCTCTGCCTGACCTTTGAGTTTCCCTCCCCTTGTTTCAATAATCTCTTTTCCCTTATTATACTAATCTTTTCAAATAAAGTCTCCTACCTAAGCCCAGATTTGTTTTAACTTGACAAAGCATACATCAGATCAGGGTTGTTGTGGATATAACTAAGGATCTGGTGATGAGATCATCCTGAACTATCCCTGTGGGCCCTAAACCCAATGCTAAATGTTCTTATAGGAGACAAAAGATGAGTAGACAGACATGGAGGGAAGACATGGATGGAGACTGGAGTTATGCAGCCATAAGCCAAGAGATGCCTAGAGCTATCAACAACTAAAAGAGGCAAGGAAGAATTCCCCAAAGAACCTCTGGAGGGACCATGACCCTGCTGACACATTGATTTTGGACTTCTGGCCACCAAGACTGTGAGAAAATGCATTTCTGTTGTTATAACATAAACCATCTGGTTTGAAGTAATTTGTACGGCAGCTCTCAGAAACGAATACATGCACTATATGAAAACTTTCTAGTTTCTAGTTTCTAGTTTCTAGAATGGCTCGATTTAGTAGAAGCATATTACTGCCTTCTTAATTATATTTTTACACTGTTCTTACACTTATTTATTTTTACACAATATTCCATTCAACTAAGGGGAGTAGGCCTTTTAAAAACTGATCTGACTGACTTCCCATTTTAGGCACAAAGAAGAAAAATAGATAATGCAAATCTTTGGAACAGGATATGCAGATAAAGACACTAGGTGAAAGTGTATCAGAAAATATTCTACCCGTGAATATATACCCATAAAATATGGAGGAAAGCATTTAAAAGTATTGAAGGAGCATAATCTAATGCCTAAACCTAAATAAATGCTGGGGGCAGATTTAAAAAAACAAGATTATGGCATAACTCCAGTCCCGACTTACTCAAAAGTAGTACAAATGATTCAGTAACATCTGAAATCCTTCTCACTAGTTCCCTAATGTAAGCATACGAGTGTGTATCTTTATGTTCTCCATCTAGGAATGAAGAATAGTATATATTCCATCTTTGCACAAACAGATGAAATGAGGGAAAGAACAATTTCACTAATCTTAGTAGAAAAACAGTAAACAGTTTTCAGGATAGTGGGCCACCTTGGAGGAATTTTCTTAAACCCAAGGATTTCCCACACTAGCCTATGATACACCCCCCAAAAAGTAAACCTGAGCTCCCTAAATTTGACTGACGGAGGCCCGGGTCAACCTATCAGGATACCAATTCGGACAGCTGATACTCCCCTACCATAATCTTAAGTAAGGGTAATCAGAGGGAAAGAAATTGATTTATAAATGTAAAAACAGCCTAGGAGTCTGTACCTGTGACCTTTAAATGAATCTACATGTTCCTAAGGATGTTCCAAGAATTTTCAACATATATGCAGGCATGGAGCATTTTAAGGGAAGATTTTCAAATTTCCCAGGCATTCGTTCAGAAAATGCTTCTGCCTCGGAATAGCCTATAGTTCAGGTATTATGCTGGTTTTCTTTTCTACCTTTGCTTTCCTCTTTAACTCCATCCCACAAACAAAAAGTTATCACTCATCTAATTATGGTGCACAGTCCTGTGGCACAAAATTTTCCAGAGTATTGTAGTGATAACTGTAATTAGGGATGCCAGTGAGGAACACCATTAATCAAGGATTCATAAGCTCAATCTTCACCCCAAGAGTTTTTTTTTTTTAAAATGTACCAACAACACAATAGTAAGATAAAAATGTGTTATCAAAAAAAAACATTTTATTGGGTTAAAGATGGTACCTTTAAGAAAAAGACTAGCATAAAATCATTTAATACACCTTGTTAAGCCATTTTAAGTAGATTTTCTTAAAATTGAGAAAGAGACTGAATCTAATGACTGGATAACATATGTTCTTGCAAGTCAAATGTTTTCCAGTTACTTACTTTCCAAAAATTAAAGAAAGGAGACTTCTGGTTTCTCTAAGATGGGATATCCCCAATCCTCCCACTCCCTGCCAATCAGAACTAAAAAACTCTGGATAAGTACAACAAACAGGCATAGGAAGAGTCTGGAAGGTGGACTGTCTAGGATCCTGGGTTTTCTTATTGCCTCTCATATATGCTCATCAGAGCACTGCAGAAGTCTCCAGCCTGGAGCCACCAACAGGCACAGACAATAAAAGCTCCAAGGAAGCTCATTTATCTAGCCAAAGGAACAGGAAAAGGGTGGCCTAACAGCAGAAGATCTTTTTAGTAATTCCTACCTTACCCCATGAGCAGAAAATAACTCATCACCACAACCACTATTTCAGCAGGATAGTGCAAAGAGTTGATTTTCTACCCACTACTGCACCCTCCTTATCCTATTCCACCTCACTGGGGTGAGGGATGCTGAGCAGGGAGCTGACCTTCCATCCTCCATCAGGCAGAAGAAGGTGCTGCTCAGATTCCCATGCCAGCATGGTATCAGTGGGGTCCAGCCACAGATGGTACAAAATGGAGCTAGTCACCAAGAAGCACCAGGTGCAGTGGGGATCTGAGCCTCCAACTCCATCTCACATTAATGAGACTGAGCAAGGTGCTATAAGTCAGGGCCAATATACATTCCATGTTCTTCCACTCCTGATATCAGCAAGGGCCAATGGGGAGCTGTACTTCCACCTCCACCTGCCATCAGCCTATACTGATTGGCATATTGTTTCTTCTCTTCCCTCTCCTGGTGTCAGCAGAGGCCAGCAGGGAACTGAGCTTCCTCCCCACCCTGCTGCAACAAATAAGACAATAAAATGATGAGCTCTGCCTTTGCTTACCTTTGCTTGTTGCCAATGGGGACCTGATCTTATACCCACCCTCACAAGTAATGAGGTGGTGCAAATTTTTTTCCTACTTCATCTGGGAAAGAGAGAGGAGCTGAATTTCCAGGCTACCTTTCTGCAATAAAGCACCAGGAGTCAGTGATCTGAACATATGCACCCACCCAACTCTCGTGCTGTACTCCAAAGAAGGAACCACAAGCTAGAAAAAGAAAATCGAATAGAATCCAGCTTCGTAATATAATATCCAAAATGTCCAGAATACAGTGGAAAAATCACTTTTCATACCCAAAATCAGGAACATCACAACATAAGTGAGAAAAGATAGCTAAAGGCCAACACCCATATGAATGAGACTTTAGAATTGTTTAGAAAGGATTTTAAAGTGCTCAATATAAAAATGCTTCAACAAGCAGTTAAGAATTCTCTGGAAACAAAGAAATTAAAGAAAAACCTAATCTGGTTGTCAGCTGATAAATCATTAAAAGTAATTTTTGATGATAGATCATTATGATTTTTGGCACATAACTTGGATGGAGTTCAAATAATTAAGTTACACTTCTATAATAAAATTGCTTCCAATCCCATCTATTTGTTAATGTGAACAAATTCTCTCAGAGCTTACACATTTAAAAGGAAAAAGCAAGAATAGAATTGATGCTAAACCATTTTTCATCCATGCATTGAAAAATGTTCATCCTCAAACAATTAAACTAATTAGGAGAAAATTATGCCTATTGCATCTTATTAGGAAGTTCAATTTTAGAAATTTTTTATGTTCAGTAATCACTTATCAAACCTTGTAATATATTCTATTGTTTTGATCAGTTGTATACTCATAAATATTGTAATGAAAACTCAATATAGAATAGCTTTTAGTACATAGACCATGAAATGCTTCCAATGTATAAACATAATATTATAAAGAAGACTGGCAAAGTAAAAATAAAATAATTTCAAGCATAAAATATATTACACTAAAATAAAATTGTATGGAAAAATTTAAATGAAAATATGAGTTTAAAAAAAAAATAATGTAAACATTCTAACTTGCTTTTCCTAAATGGATAATATTGGGTATCAAGAAAAGCTAATATCAATCTTTTTCAAACTCTTCCAAAAATTGAAATGCAGGGAATACTTCCAAACTCATTTTCCGTTTTTTTCTTTTTTCTTTTTTTCTTTTTTTTTTTTTTTTGAGACAGAGTCTCACTGTGTTGCCCAGGCTAGAGTGCCGTGGCGTCAGCCTACCTCACAGCAACCTCAAACTCCTGGGCTCAAGCAATCCTCCTGCCTCAGCCTCCCGAGTAGCTGGGACTACAGGCATGCGCCACCATGCCCGGCTAGTTTTTCTATATATATTTAGCTGTCCAATTAATTTCTTTCTATTTTTAGTAGAGACAGGGTCTCGCTCTTGCTCAGGCTGATTTCCAACTCCTGAGTTCAAACGATCCGCCCGCCTCGGCCTCCCAGAGAGCTAGGATTACAGGCGTGAGCCACCGCGCCTGGCCTAAACTCATTTTCTGAGGCCAGCCTTTACCCTGATACCAAATCTAGACCAGAACACTACAAGAAAAGAAAATTACAGGCCAATATTCTTGATAAGCCTGTATGACAAAATGCTATAATTTTTAAATGCCAGTGGACACACTTAAGAGTGTGCTAAAAAAATCCATGTTAAAATGTCAAGATCTTATAATATTTTACAAATAACATTAATTGCAACTCTTTAAACAACTTATAGATAAATTTAAAAAGTCTGAGAGAGTGGACAACTTTTCGAAAATTTTAGGGGTATGTGGGATAAATATAATAATTACTGACTTTTACTTCATAAGAAAAAGGTAAAGGTTTAGAAACCTTTGGCCATAGGAAACACGGGCCTAATGGGAAAATGAAAGCAGAATGTCTTGTATAAACCAACTTTAAGAAAGGAAGGAAGAGAGAAGAAATAGAGGAAGAGAAAAATGGAGGAAGTGAGGAGAAAGGAAGTTAGAAGGGAGGAAAGAAGGTTGGAAGAAAATAATTGAAAACCATTTATATAGTGCTAAATAGGTGCCAACCACTATATACCATATAATCATCAACATAATCCTATGAGATAGAGAGCATTAATTATAACCTTTATTTTAAAAATTAGGAAACTGGAGCACTGAGTATATTTGCATGGCTCTTAAGTAGTGGAGCTGGTTTCAGACTTAGGCTATTTGACTCTAAACTCTGCTCTTAATCTCTGTTGCATACACAGAGGATTCAGAATGAACAAGAAAAACAATAGCAATTACGTACTAGTGGGTGAAATACATAGTAAACGAATGAAGTATATGGTTTTAGGTGGTAATCATAAGTGCAAACAAGAAAAATAAAGTAGGATAATGTGTAGAGAATGAGTGTACTGATGGGAGGTGTTAATTTTGATGGTGGGACAGAAAAAGCCTTTTTGATTTTGAACCTGAAGGAAGTAAGAAAGTAAACCTTATCAGTATCTGCAGGAAAAAAAATAGTAACTTTAAATATTTACAACCATTTGAAAACTTTAAGGCATAGTGCAGGAAAATGAAATTGCATCACAGTTGTTCCATTATTGGCTTCTGCTCTGAGATCTCAATTTCCACCTCAACCCCTTTATCAGGCTATGGTTTTTAAAACAATCTAGTAATATCCTTAATATTTGGTGAACTCAATAGTCTGTATATTATTATATCTATATTTGTATATTGGTAATATAGAAACATATTTTCATATATTTTATTTAATAGAAAAAGAAAGCAGAAAGAAGAGAAACAACTTCTTGTTGATAATCATTAAAAATGTTACGTGAGCTTAAAACCTAAATTCAGAATTTTTGTTTGTGTATTAATTATTCTAAACATTTTCAAATAAACTCTGTGAAAATGAATGTATAAAATAACTGCAAGATAAAATAAGTATATTAAGAGTCATATATTGTGTGTGGTTAAATGCTAGCTATTTTGTTTGGATGTTTTGTTTTTGTTGTATTTCTATAATATTAAACTATTTTTGAAAAACTAATTCGTAAGTTTTGAATATAAAATAATCTTTGAACTCCTGGCCTCTTGGAAATATATTCATTAATTGTGTTTGTAACAAAAATAGGAAAAATAAGTCAAAGGCATTTATAGATACAATATAGATTTCTGTAAGCATACTGTATGTTTAATAAAATAATTTCATGCAATTCATTGTTGGTTGTTACTGAGATATAAATGAAAACACAGCTTAATCTATAATAGATATTATTATGCTTTATTACAAAGGCTTGAAGGAGTAGAATACAAAATGTAAATACTGAGGGCTTTCAGAAATTTAAGCAGTTTACATTTGTAAAGTTTGTTTTGTTTTATTACACTTTTTTTCTTTCTATATTCACCTAAAAACATTAAAAATGGCACTAGGGTATAAACAACTATTATTGACTGTCAGGTACAAATCTACACACTCATCACTTGTTAATTCATTTAATCCTCACATATGCTTTGTTATACAAACAAATGTTCATCAGAAGTGAGTGAAGAGTTATTTTACTGTACTCATGTTTGGAGTGTGGTATTCTATGTCTTTCAGCCTTGATGCTCCCAAAGGAATAAGGAAGCAAGCCATAAAAAAGGTAGTGTGCCCTTTGAGAGGGAACCTGTCAGAGATTGAAGGACAGGGACATAGGTTTCCCAGGTGAGAAAACCTGGGAAGAGTTGGATGCTTTGCAATGCAGGAGGTCAACCCCATAAGTGGAGTCTGCCCGTGCACCAAGGTTGACAGGCCATTGCCTGCATCAATTGTAGCATCCCCTCCCACGACCCCTCACCACACCACTCCTCAATTCCACATGGCTGGGCATAGTTGTCCCTGTAAGTAAGTAATTTTAGAATTATTTTTGTAAGAGTAGTCAATCAACATTTCTTTTCAGCAAGTTTCAGGATTTTTTAAATCACTATTCTTTAGATGTTGCTTCTTTTCCTTTAATCTTACTTTTTTCTTTCATCACTTTACTTTTTACATGCCTTTTAAACATATATCCTAGGGCAATTCCATATATCTTGACCTCATGACATGAGTTAATTATTAAATTTGATTTTTGTTTTTTGTCCTATTGACTCACATTAGATGTTGTCTTTCATTTAGAGAACTGTGGTGAAGAATTTTGATTTTTTTTTTTTTATGAGTTCTAAAGTCATCAAAGTTACAATTTCTTTACAGTTTTATATTTCTGTTTGAAAGAATGCCCTCAGAGTTACAAAGTCAATACTGACTCAAATCTTTAGTTCTTAAAGTCATGTTATCAGAGATGCTGGAATATCTCCAGTCTTGGATTTGCCTTTTTAAACAATCTTGTCTGAAAAGATCTTAGTTTTTGCTTTCTTGAAGATACTTTTGGGTTTCGTCCAAGTTCATGCTGATGAACAGATTATCAGAAGGACAATTGCTGTTTAGAATACATAACAGAGATCTGCACTGACAGCTAAGCAGTGGATATATGATAGCAGCATAGCCCAGGAAATTGAGCAATTGAGACTTATTTCCAAGTGCAACAGTCTTAAAATTTATCCAAAGTTTGTGTGACAAAGGCAGATACCGTGGTCCTGGAAAGGAAACTCAATATTGTAGATAACAGTTTCTTCTAAGAAATCCTAAGAAATCATGTACATTAAATGCAATTTTGGAAAATTGTCAGGAAAAAAATGAAATTAAAATCAACAAAAAGAGGAATGAGATGCCAAGTTAGCAGTAATATATTTTACCACATCAATATTAATGCCATATTAATGTTGATAAAAGTGGTACTGAGACTAATTGAAGAAATGTGGCATTGAGACCAGACAAACGATGAGGTGATAGATAATAGGAAGCCCAACTGTATTTGCATTCTGTGTGTGTATGTGTGTGTGTGTGTGTGTGTGTGTGTGTGTAAGAGTATTATGTAATACAAGTGGGCAAAGTATAGGCTACACAATAAATTTATGTTGCGAAAATTTAATGCCTAGGGGGTATTTTTGTACTATTAATAAATACCTACAGCACATCAAAAACATAAATTCCAGAAATACTCTAAAGATACAAACAAAATTAAAAGAGAATAGAATGATGGTTACCAGAGGCTGGGAAGGGTAGTGGGGAACGGGGTAAAGTGAGGATGCTTAATAGTTGAAAACATAAGATAGTTATATAGAATGAACAACATTTGACAGCACAAAAAAGTGGTCATAATCATTAATAAGTCAGGGTATACTTTAAAATAAAATAAAATATTCCTAACACAAAGAAATGTTAAATGCCTAAGATGATGGATACCCCAATAACCTTGATTTGATTAATTCACATTGTATGCCTGTATCAAAACATCACATATGCCCTATAAAGATATACAACTACTATGGATTTATAATAATTAAAAATTAAAAATCCCCAAAGTTTAATATTCATCTAACCTAAAGTGGGAGCAGAAAAAGGTTAGGAAAAAGTATTTCTAACAATATTGTTAAAGATTAAAATTTTAAAAGAAAAGATGAATAGTTTTGAATACATAAAATTTGTAGTAACATCATCACATATAAGTTTAAAGTACATATATTAAACAGGAAATATTTTCTTATGCTTACAAATATATCTATGTATCAGAATATATTTACATTCATTTATCATTTAATTAATTCTTATGACTCAATAACAAACCTTCCAAAATTAAAATAGGCAAGGGATGAAGAAGCAACTCATCAAGAAATAATCTAAATAATACTGATTTCAAAGATTTACAAGGTTATGATAACCAGAGAAATAAGCATTACAACAAAAATGCACCTCGTATCCATCAGATTGACCAACTCTACGTACTTTTAGACCTCTCCTTCTCTGGTACAGTCCCAGAAGGATCCCCTGAATATCTGGGCTTTTAAAATAGAGATGAAGGGGTTTCATGCAGACTATTTAATGAGAAATTCTTAGAAAGGGCCTGGGAATATGAACTTTAAATACATACGTTAATTATTTCTTATGATCAGAGAAACTTGGAATTAGCTTATATGGAAAGCAGGAGAAATAACTATATACACTAAACTGTTAGTAGTCTTATTCTCTTTGTAGTAAGATGGAGTAAACTTATTTTTATTTATTATACTCCTGTGGTTTTTTTCCTCAAGTCTTTCCAAAGTGCATCTATTACTTTTATAGTAGGAAAGTGTAATAAAGCTACAATAAACATGGCAGATAAAAATATAAAGGAAAATAAAATTGAACACATAAAAAATGAGAAAGCTCTTATGTAAATAATAACAAATAAAATTCAAATAAGAAAAGCTGGAAATAGTTCTATCAAATATTACATTCATAAAGCACTATCTTTATTATTTAAAAAATCTCTCATAAACCAAGAAAGAAAACAAACCACTAAGAAAGATGTGCAAAGTAAACAAATAGGCAATTTACACACATGTGTTAGACAAAACAAAAAATATATATAATATGCAAGCTCACTAATAATATAAGAAACAATGATTAAAATATGAGGTATTATTTTAAAAATCAGAAATTAGCAAAGATTTTGAAAATGACAATGCTCAATATTGGCAGGTATACCACGAGACTGGCACTGAAAGGCATGTGAATTAATCTAGACTTTATTTAAGGACTCTGGTAATATATATCAAAAGTTTAACAGTACATTCCACCTGTAAGAATCTATTCCAAAGAAATAACTAGCCATGTAAACAAAAATGTACATATTTACTCTAAAGCATATTATTTAAAATTAGGATATCGTCTAGGTTTCCCAAATAAGGCTACTAAATACTCATAAATTATAACATTTATGGTGCAATCTTTAAAAAAAAACCAAAAAACTTTAACACCATGAGGGGAACTCCCTGGTAGTAGTCTGGTCAGAAGAGATGGGTGGAGTGGGGGTTTTCCAGGGAAGGGAGGACAGGTGGGGCTCCAAGGCAATCATTTAAAACACTTTTTCAAGAATTTTCATGACCTAGAGAAATGTTCAGAATATAATGTTGAAGAATAAAAACAGTATACAAAATTGTATATAGCAAGTTCTTAGTTTTGATATAAACTTGTAAAAGGATATACCATAATAATAGTTTCAATTTTTCTGCTAGAAGTTCAACGTAAAGTAATTTTAATCTCCTCTTATATTAATAACTTCCAAAATGCCTAAATTTTTAAATAATTGGGCACATGTTGCTTATAAAAAACTACACAATAAAGCAGGAAAAAATAAAAATAGCAGAGTAATAGCATTGAAATTTTACCCAGACATAAACTATTATAATAAATTTAAGTGTGTCCCCCATTGATGGACCAATTTGCCAATGAATATTCAACTTCAGAGTGTTAATGCTAATGTTATCAAGCTTGCTCAGGAACATTTGAGTTTCATAGTGAATCCCAATCCATCATAATAGCTGCTCCAGCAAATTTCTATGTTGAAAGGTGCATTTCCTGTTGTGAAAATAGGTATACTCCATGTGTCTGCTTAAATGTAGTTTTCAAGGGGAGTCGAAGATATAAAGTGAAGAAAATATCTCTATAATGAAAATGGCTCCTAAAATTGGAAAGTCACTGTGGAAACAGATCATTAATGGCAGCTACTTGAGTTTTCAATAATCCTAGATGTTGAGCAATTTTCTGTTAAATGCTACCTTCATCATGATCACTTTTTTCTCTAAAAATGAGTATTATCAACTTAAAATAAAGAGTTTTTATTTGCTCATTTTTTCTCCGTAATTTACTAAGCATCATATATATTTAAAACAATGACATATTAGGAAATCTTAAATGAATAAGATATAGTTCTTGTCCTATAGAAGATGCTGCATTCAGGTCATGATACATATTAATAAATATTACAGAAGTAACTTCATAGTTCCTCCCACCAGTATTTTGCTCTGTATTGTATCCTTCATTGGACAGCAAAAGTTTTTAGAAGTTTTGTTGTTGTTGTTTATCTTAGTAAGCCTATGACCTATATCAAGATATAGTAGGTTGCCGATATGTTTTTAATGAATGAATAAAGATGGGAAAGAACACTTAATGATTTAAAGGAGTTCTAGAAAGCAGGTTACAGTAGAAACATTTTCAGTGATATTTGGCTTGGGGTCTTAATTCTGAATAATGGTTTGCCTAGAAGAGAAAGGAATTTTAAGGAGAGAGAAGCGCATTTTAGAAGAGTAGCAAGTTTTAAGAAAGCTTCAAAATTTTCAAAACCATCTAGAATCAGTGTGAGAAGCCTCTAAATGTCTGCTTAAAAAGCTCTGTTAAGTATTTATCGTATAAGTAAAAACTTTAACATTTGGCTATGAGTAACCAGCCTGGTTATGCTTGTTTTACTACTAAGGAGACTGTATTTCCTTCATTTATGTTATCCATTTCGCTGACTTATGTTATTTGTAGATAACATGAATGGTTTCATATGTAAATAGGACTTTTATTAGCCTTAAATATAATTTACATGGGCAATTATTCTTTTTCTGACTTAAAAAAAATCGACATTTTCATGATTTGAATGATTTAAAAGTTAAATAAATATGGCTTATTTTCCTCCTTGTTTTCTGTAATAACGATAAATAATTTCATTTCATTTGGATGAATGGATGATTAAGATCCTTTTCTTTTTCCTTAAATTAAATTAAATCTAGGTTAGACCTTAATTGCCTACATAACTGAATATCTAATTTTAGTCATTTCAGAAGGTACCTCTTTATTACAGGGAAGAGATGAAAAGATTGGCAGCGGAGGCAGCGCTTAGGAAGGATTTGTGTGCCTGTCAATTGTGATTAGGATGCTCCTTTGGGTCCATTATCAGAAATATGGTGGCAGCATGTTTACTCTCCTACCCAAAGTAAGCCATTGGACCTTGACTACCATTTCCAAGGGAGTGCTGTTTAGCAGTTTAATCATGGGCATCAGTGCAACCGTTATAATCAGTATCCCGTTTATCTCTAGGGAGCTACAAATAAATGAGATACCGATGTCTGTTTTCATCCATTCTTCCAATCACAGAGAAGCCTTGGAAAACAGCCATTCTTCTATTGCTGTTACCTTTGCCAGATTAATAGCTGCATACCAGGTACCAGAGGATGTGTTAGTTTGCGGAAGCAATAAAAACACATCTGGTATAGCAGCTGCAATTGCAGTCCCACCTAGTTAAACTTACAGTAATCCACGGGCATGCTCCAAAATTCATCTGTCTTTTGTATAAGTGAAATAGGAGAATTGAATGGGGATGTGGTAGGAATCACCACCCCTGCATCTTTTAAGTCGTTGATGGTGGCACTAATCTCTGCAGTTCTTCGAGGGACATGGTGCTGCTTTTGGTTTACTGTTTTTTTAGTTAGCGGCAGTTCTAGTGACTTATACTTGGCCTTTTCTTGCAATAATGTCCTCATTCCCCGGATCGTGGAATTCACGTGAGGATTCTGCCAGGTGCTGAGTATGTCTATTGCAATTGTGCATTTTGGAACTGGGGAAATAAACACAGGGTGGGTTCTGGAACCCACTGGGACCACCGCGAGATGGACTTGAACTAATCGTCTGACCTCCACGAGTCCCCACTCTGACTGGCAGATAATAGTGATATTTTGAGTCTCCTGGAATTGGCATCAGTACAGAGGCAGTGCCCAGCAGTCCCCCAAAGGTGCAGTCATTTCTTTTTCCCCCAAGGACCACTCCCAGTAAGAGGCATTTGTTCCCTTTGAGGAAGGTTGGCAAAAAGATTAATGGTATAAATTTTGGGGAGTATAACAGAGACCTTCCTCAGTGAGACCAAGCTTTCCTTTCATTAAAGCCATCCCAAGTCTGTAAATTAAGTCTGGGAATCGATTGAGGAGCTGTGACTCTCTTTTACGATTCACATTAATCTTTTGTTCGTTTGACCTAAAACTTTTCTGCTTATACAGATCAAGTAAGAATGTATTAGGCTTCCCATCTGTTAGGGTGTGAAGTCCATACGCGGGGGGTGGAGGGGAAGAAAGAATTCTCAGATAGTGATTAGGGTATATAGAAGTCAAAGTTTATTTATTTTCCTGAGAAAGAAAGAAAGAAAGAGAGACACAGAGAGAGAGAGAGAGAGAGAGAGAGAGAAAGAAAGAGAGAGAGTGGCCAGGACATACCGAGGGAGGAAAGAGATAGAAATACTAGGCACCAAGGAAAGTTGCTTGGTGCTTCTAAAGGGAAGAAGTGGCTTTTTTTTTTTTTTGCTTCAGGGGACTGATAACAAAAGCAGCTGTGAAGCTGCTGTGTTGGCTTTTTCTGTTTCTCACGTAGCAGATTGATAGCAGAATTAGTTTCTTCTTTCTTCTTGATAGCGGGAGGCATCTGATACTGTCTCTTCTTGAGGAAGCAGGAAGTTCACACTCCTATGTCCACTCAGGAACTTTTTCAAGGCTGAGAAAGAACTCAGGGATAACAAGTTAGGCCACATGTGTTTTAATTAAACAAAGGGTAGTTGTATTGTGAGTTTATTTCTCTTACTTTCTGTTTGATAATTTATTTTCCTCTGTTAGGTTATTAATAAGACCACCTTTCACTATATATATATTTCAGTGATAGAAACACAGTGATCAACTAGCCAACATCATAGGTCTATGTAACTCGGAGTATTCTGATTACTGCTTTCACCCTGCTGTCCATGGTGGTCTCCATGCCCACCTTTCCTTTGGCTGTTGGGTGCTGCCACTGACCCCTCCCACCCCGGGATCCAATTACTCCTGTTGCGTTTAGGTTTTCTAATTCAGTGGCCACAGTACCTCTGTACAGTCTTCCCTCTATAGAGGAGTGATGACATAGCTCATCAAGGATGCTGAGGCTCCCCTCATGAGCTTACTTCCTACAGTTGTGGTTGAATGTGTGTCTTCTAGACCTCCCTTGAGTGGATGAGCAGGCCTTAAATGACAAAGCCTAAGTTCCCCTAAGGGAACTTTGAATCCTTTCCTCTACAATCAGCTAAGGCAGTTATGGCATTTCTAACTCACTCTTTGTGGGTCATCTTTTGGTCCATGTTTCAGCCAACCAAACAAACAAACTGTTAGGGCCCTTCCTAACTCCCTAGGCTGCAACATTACATGCAGAATCCCTGCTGAGTGAGCCTGTGTCAATTAATTCAGCCTGATCCAACTTTATATTCCTTCCACCATAATCCCACATCCTTAATGTCCTTTCACATACAAATTGACTGGCTTTCAGTGTGTATAAAATGGCAAACTCAAGTAGATATTTTGGGGTGTAGTGTACCTTCTTGTGGGTTACACTTTGTACCTCATCTGTTGGGATTTTCTGGGAATTGAGTCTAGCTATGGGTTTAGAAACAAAGAAGGGTGGTGTGGGTCAGTCTTGAGGAAATTGAGCTTTGTCTTGGAATGGAACTGCAGAAACGGAGGTCATTACCATTTCCTCGGGCAATGTAGGGTTACTTCCCTCAGACAAGGGTGGAGAGGCCAATTTGCTAGGGCTAGGGAGCTGTCTTCTAATGGGTGGAAAGCCTGCTTCTACTGGCATAGAAGACTTATCAGAATTTAGGGGCTCAATGCCCCCAGCTCCATCAGGATCTTCCCACATGTCCCCATTTCAACTTTCAGGACTCAATTCCTTTCCAATCAAAGCCCTCAATGGAAGACATCTTACAAGGCAAAGGATTCAACTTTCGTTGCAATTCAGTAAATTTCTGGATAAGATTCTAAATTTTATTTTCAGTGATAGACCTGTGGCAAGATAAGGGTCCTTTTTTAGGGAACACATTAAAGCTTTCAAGTCATTTATGTGGTGTTTGACTTGGAAATTTGAATCCCTGAGCTTATCCTT
>NW_012150952.1:439920-444990 GCF_000956105.1 Propithecus coquereli
AAATACGGCTTATTTTCCTCCTTGTTTTCTGTAATAACGATAAATAATTTCATTTCATTTGGATGAATGGATGATTAAGATCCTTTTCTTTTTCCTTAAATTAAATTAAATCTAGGTTAGACCTTAATTGCCTACATAACTGAATATCTAATTTTAGTCATTTCAGAAGGTACTTCTTTATTACAGGGAAGAGATGAAAAGATTGGCAGCGGAGGCAGCGCTTAGGAAGGATTTGTGTGCCTGTCAATTGTGATTAGGATGCTCCTTTGGGTCCATTATCAGAAATATGGTGGCAGCATGTTTACTCTCCTACCCAAAGTAAGCCATTGGACCTTGACTACCATTTCCAAGGGAGTGCTGTTTAGCAGTTTAATCATGGGCATCAGTGCAACCGTTATAATCAGTATCCCGTTTATCTCTAGGGAGCTACAAATAAATGAGATACCGATGTCTGTTTTCATCCATTCTTCCAATCACAGAGAAGCCTTGGAAAACAGCCATTCTTCTATTGCTGTTACCTTTGCCAGATTAATAGCTGCATACCAGGTACCAGAGGATGTGTTAGTTTGCGGAAGCAATAAAAACACATCTGGTATAGCAGCTGCAATTGCAGTCCCACCTAGTTAAACTTACAGTAATCCACGGGCATGCTCCAAAATTCATCTGTCTTTTGTATAAGTGAAATAGGAGAATTGAATGGGGATGTGGTAGGAATCACCACCCCTGCATCTTTTAAGTCGTTGATGGTGGCACTAATCTCTGCAGTTCTTCGAGGGACATGGTGCTGCTTTTGGTTTACTGTTTTTTTAGTTAGCGGCAGTTCTAGTGACTTATACTTGGCCTTTTCTTGCAATAATGTCCTCATTCCCCGGATCGTGGAATTCACGTGAGGATTCTGCCAGGTGCTGAGTATGTCTATTGCAATTGTGCATTTTGGAACTGGGGAAATAAACACAGGGTGGGTTCTGGAACCCACTGGGACCACCGCGAGATGGACTTGAACTAATCGTCTGACCTCCACGAGTCCCCACTCTGACTGGCAGATAATAGTGATATTTTGAGTCTCCTGGAATTGGCATCAGTACAGAGGCAGTGCCCAGCAGTCCCCCAAAGGTGCAGTCATTTCTTTTTCCCCCAAGGACCACTCCCAGTAAGAGGCATTTGTTCCCTTTGAGGAAGGTTGGCAAAAAGATTAATGGTATAAATTTTGGGGAGTATAACAGAGACCTTCCTCAGTGAGACCAAGCTTTCCTTTCATTAAAGCCATCCCAAGTCTGTAAATTAAGTCTGGGAATCGATTGAGGAGCTGTGACTCTCTTTTACGATTCACATTAATCTTTTGTTCGTTTGACCTAAAACTTTTCTGCTTATACAGATCAAGTAAGAATGTATTAGGCTTCCCATCTGTTAGGGTGTGAAGTCCATACGCGGGGGGTGGAGGGGAAGAAAGAATTCTCAGATAGTGATTAGGGTATATAGAAGTCAAAGTTTATTTATTTTCCTGAGAAAGAAAGAAAGAAAGAGAGACACAGAGAGAGAGAGAGAGAGAGAGAGAGAGAAAGAAAGAGAGAGAGTGGCCAGGACATACCGAGGGAGGAAAGAGATAGAAATACTAGGCACCAAGGAAAGTTGCTTGGTGCTTCTAAAGGGAAGAAGTGGCTTTTTTTTTTTTTTGCTTCAGGGGACTGATAACAAAAGCAGCTGTGAAGCTGCTGTGTTGGCTTTTTCTGTTTCTCACGTAGCAGATTGATAGCAGAATTAGTTTCTTCTTTCTTCTTGATAGCGGGAGGCATCTGATACTGTCTCTTCTTGAGGAAGCAGGAAGTTCACACTCCTATGTCCACTCAGGAACTTTTTCAAGGCTGAGAAAGAACTCAGGGATAACAAGTTAGGCCACATGTGTTTTAATTAAACAAAGGGTAGTTGTATTGTGAGTTTATTTCTCTTACTTTCTGTTTGATAATTTATTTTCCTCTGTTAGGTTATTAATAAGACCACCTTTCACTATATATATATTTCAGTGATAGAAACACAGTGATCAACTAGCCAACATCATAGGTCTATGTAACTCGGAGTATTCTGATTACTGCTTTCACTCTGCTGTCCATGGTGGTCTCCATGCCCACCTTTCCTTTGGCTGTTGGGTGCTGCCACTGACCCCTCCCACCCTGGGATCCAATTACTCCTGTTGCGTTTAGGTTTTCTAATTCAGTGGCCACAGTACCTCTGTACAGTCTTCCCTCTATAGAGGAGTGATGACATAGCTCATCAAGGATGCTGAGGCTCCCCTCATGAGCTTACTTCCTACAGTTGTGGTTGAATGTGTGTCTTCTAGACCTCCCTTGAGTGGATGAGCAGGCCTTAAATGACAAAGCCTAAGTTCCCCTAAGGGAACTTTGAATCCTTTCCTCTACAATCAGCTAAGGCAGTTATGGCATTTCTAACTCACTCTTTGTGGGTCATCTTTTGGTCCATGTTTCAGCCAACCAAACAAACAAACTGTTAGGGCCCTTCCTAACTCCCTAGGCTGCAACATTACATGCAGAATCCCTGCTGAGTGAGCCTGTGTCAATTAATTCAGCCTGATCCAACTTTATATTCCTTCCACCATAATCCCACATCCTTAATGTCCTTTCACATACAAATTGACTGGCTTTCAGTGTGTATAAAATGGCAAACTCAAGTAGATATTTTGGGGTGTAGTGTACCTTCTTGTGGGTTACACTTTGTACCTCATCTGTTGGGATTTTCTGGGAATTGAGTCTAGCTATGGGTTTAGAAACAAAGAAGGGTGGTGTGGGTCAGTCTTGAGGAAATTGAGCTTTGTCTTGGAATGGAACTGCAGAAACGGAGGTCATTACCATTTCCTCGGGCAATGTAGGGTTACTTCCCTCAGACAAGGGTGGAGAGGCCAATTTGCTAGGGCTAGGGAGCTGTCTTCTAATGGGTGGAAAGCCTGCTTCTACTGGCATAGAAGACTTATCAGAATTTAGGGGCTCAATGCCCCCAGCTCCATCAGGATCTTCCCACATGTCCCCATTTCAACTTTCAGGACTCAATTCCTTTCCAATCAAAGCCCTCAATGGAAGACATCTTACAAGGCAAAGGATTCAACTTTCGTTGCAATTCAGTAAATTTCTGGATAAGATTCTAAATTTTATTTTCAGTGATAGACCTGTGGCAAGATAAGGGTCCTTTTTTAGGGAACACATTAAAGCTTTCAAGTCATTTATGTGGTGTTTGACTTGGAAATTTGAATCCCTGAGCTTATCCTTTTCCCCCTAACTTTGCCCAGACGCATTAGGAGCAATAAGCCAATCTCATTATACTTATTAGTCTGACAAAAATGCTATAAAATACCATATACATGGTAACCCAGATCTCTGCTCCTGTGTTTCATTAGGAGTATCCAATGGTGATATTTTGCATATCTATTGCCAGATCATATCACGGACTATCAATCTTCTCTTTACTACTGAAAATAGTTACTCTTGGTTTTAAATATAATCCAGAAAACGTAGAACCAATTAATGAAATTCATCTTTATGATTCTGTTCCTCTAAAGCCATTCTTGATACCCCAGTCTGTATTAGTCAGTGTTCTCTAGAGAAACAGAATCATTGCTCCATATAAATATTAATACATGCATACATATATATTCATGTGTGATAGAGAGGAGAGAGATCTGATATAAGGAATTGGCTCATGTGATTATGGAGGCTGGTAAATCCAAGATCTGCAGGATAGGGCAGTGGCATGGAAGACCCAGGGAGAGCCAATGTCCCAGTTTGAAGGCCATCCGGCATAAAAGGCCAATGTTCCAAGTGAAGACTGAAGGAAGTCAGCAGGAGAATTCTCCCTTACCAGAGGAGGCTTGGTCTTTTTGTATATTAGGGCCTTCAATTGATTGGATGAGTCTCAACCACATTGTGAAAGGCAGTCTGCTTTATGCTACTGATTAAAATGTTAATTTAATCTGATGTTAAAATCTGCCAATTTAAACATTAATCTCATCTGAAAACACTGTAGCAGAAACACACAGAATAATGTTTGACCAAATATCTAGATATCCTGTGATCCAGTCATGTTGACACATGAAATAAATCATCATATCTTAAAGCATAAAAATTATTTCCTCCCCCAATAACTATTCTTTACTTATCCTGATAAACCAATTTTTCAGCAATGTAGCACAAAAAGTGGTGTACACTCACTTGTGGCAAGGAATTCAATAACTAAAGAAAACTTGAAGTCCTGGTTATTTTTTACAGAAGGTACAAAAGGAGGGAAGGGACTGGCCGTGAATATAGCAGGTACAAGAAGGAATCATTATCCCAATATTCATAATAATAATTTCTTTGTTTTTCTTTATTCTTTTCTTCACTCAACATTGTGTTTGCAAAATCACTTATGCTTTTATGGTTTAGCCATAATGCATTTATTTTTTATAATATTCCTAATTTTCTATTGTGTGACTATACTACAATCTATTTATCCCTTCTGTAGTTGATGGACACTTGGGTGGTTTATAGTTTGGGGAACTGAGAACAATGCTGCTAATGAACATTTTTTTATATCAATTCTGGTGTTCTTATGCACATATTCCTCAACTATTTTACTGGTTTATGTATTTACTATACTATACTTTTTATTGTTATTTTAGAGTATATTCCTTCTACTTATAAAATAAAAAGAGTACTGTAAAGCAGCCTTAGGCAGGTTCTTTAGGAAGTATTAAAAGGCTTTGTTATCATAAGAAATGACAGCTCCAAGAGCGTTATTGCCCCTGAAGACCTTCAGCAGGACAAGTTGTGGAGGTGGAAGACAGTGATACTGATGATCCTGACCCTGTGTAAGTCTAGGATAATGTGTGTGTTTTTGCCTTGGTTTGTAACAAAAAAGCTTAAAAAGGTAAAAAAAAATAGGAACAAATCTTATGGAATAATGATATAAACTATTTTTGCACAGCTGTACAATGTGTTTGTCTTTTAAACTAAGAGTTATTTAAAGAGTCAAAACGTTTAAAAAATCAAAAAGTTTATAATGTAAAAAAATTACAGTAAGCTAAGG
>NW_012150952.1:447835-448190 GCF_000956105.1 Propithecus coquereli
TTACTGAAACTCTTACTTAAGCAGAGCCCTTTTGTTGAGGTTCCATGTTTCTCTTGTGCCAATCCCCAACACCCACCTCCTCTAGCTTATTAATGCTGGGTATTAAAGAGGCTCTCTCCTTCTAAAGAGTGTTCTGAATGTAATCTCTGACCAAGGAATAAAACGGTTCTCAACTACTAAGAGAAGAGAGGCAATAAGCTGACTTGGCTTTTAGTGAGAAATGAAGAGTATTTCCAGTTTAAATGAAAAATGATATTTTCTTATTGCTCAGAGACATTTATTTTGTGGTCATTACCTGTGCAATAACTTTACCTGCTCTCTCATACCCTAACACAAGCCTCCCCTTCCTATTACT
>NW_012150952.1:450900-451233 GCF_000956105.1 Propithecus coquereli
TACTGTTTTGGCCACTGCTGGGTGCTGGACTTGGTACACATATAGAATGCACTCCACATATTTATTGAGTGAAATAAGAATGCTCCATGAACCAACAAATGATTCACCCAGGAATTAAGTAGCAAATTCGTGGTCAACTCTGGATTTACAAATACGTAAGTTATGTTGATACGGGAGAAGGGCAGCTAGGACGGATTGCCTAGTCCCACATAGAAGCTATTATTTTGTTCCCTATGTGTAGGATCCAACAATTTTTTCTAATAGGTATTGCTCCGGCATGAAGGAAAATGAGACAAGCCAAGGGGAACTTTTTGTTTTCCAGGAGAGAGATTT
>NW_012150952.1:452826-453212 GCF_000956105.1 Propithecus coquereli
TATGTATATATACTTGGCTGAAGAAACTAAGGATAAGAATTGCCCACGTATGCAAAAACAGAATTTCTGCCAAATAAAACTGACAGTATTCAATGGATTCTTTATTCAGGTTTCTGCTCAAATATCTATTTCTTAGAGATGCTTTTCTTGGTCCCTGTGTTGAAATTAGCACATACTCTCTTATTATCTTTTCGCTTATCCTGCTTTATTACTTTTCCAGCCCTTATCTCTACCTGACATTATATTTATTTGTAAGTGCCTTGTTCTTTAAGGAGAATACAAGCTTTATTTTACTGTTTTGGCCACTGCTGGGTGCTGGACTTGGTACACATATAGAATGCACTCCACATATTTATTGAGTGAAATAAGAATGCTCCATGAACCAA
>NW_012150952.1:454890-455604 GCF_000956105.1 Propithecus coquereli
AAACAATTCATTGAAGAGCACTATCTTACACATTCAATTTGATTAATGTTTTAAAAGAAAAACAATCTCCTATTTCTTGACTGTAACTTTTTCACATTTCTTAAGCTATACCACCTATTATTTAACTTGCATCTACACTCTATGGGTACATCTATTTTAGAATCTTTATAACCAGTACAATTATGCTCACTAGGAAACTGATACCAATGAGAAAAGTAGTCCAAACTTGTGGATCTCAACTCTCACTCCCCTTCCAATGACCTATTTCTATTCAGTATTTCTCAAGAGTGTATATGAGTGTGTGTATGTTATTGTGTGTGTTTAATATGACCATATGTGTCCTATAGAGAAAGTTTTATGTGAGAATGAGGGAGGTACTTCTAAATCCAGAAACCTTGGTGTAGTGGAATAATTCCAAGATGATAGAACTGAGTCATACTTGGTACCTTCCTGTCCATTTCACAGATACGTTTTTGGATCCTCAGACGAGGAACTATATATTCATCTTCACTTTTGTCCTCTTACCTGGCTCCTTAAAATCTGCACTATGTGGCCAGTCCATGCTCTCAATTAGCCATTTGAGAGCTTAACTCCTAATGATACAAAATGGGAATGCCTGACTCTCCAGCCCCTTCTAGTGGTAAGTGAACCATGGACAACAATGTGTACTCTCTGTAGGTTGCAACAACAAATACCCAAATAAATAAAAAAAGA
>NW_012150952.1:465055-467170 GCF_000956105.1 Propithecus coquereli
ATAAGCTAGATTTTCAAAAGAGAAAAAAATTTCTGCATGAAAAACAAATCTTAAAAATGAGGTTTTTCACCAAGATTTCTTCCCATATATATAAATATGAATTATATAATCATTCATTACATACAAACATTAAAAGTGAAATTTCAATAGTGATAAGCTTAAGACCTGGATCTATAAAAATGGCCACAAAATTGGAGAGGGGAAGATTGAAAAAATCTAATAAGCAATGATAAAGCAAAAAACCAAAAAGCAAAAACAAATAAACAAACAAGAACAGGAGCAGCAGAGACCAGTATATGTCTATCTTGTTTAGGTGAGAAAATCCTCAAACTGGTAGCAATTGAATGTTTTATGATTCTGCTGATTTCCCCATCATGATTCTTCTACTATCCTCACGCTGTATTAGCTACTTCAGAATGATTGCGATTCCCAGCATTTCCATGCTGTTCATTCTACTTTTGGCATGGAATGTGTAGAACCTCCAAAGTATACAGGCATACCTCATTGTATTGTGCTTTTCTTTACTGTGCTTTGTAGACATGATGATTTTTACAAATTGAAGGTTTGTGACAACCTTGCATCTAAAAAGTTTATAGGTGCCATTTTTCCAACAGCATATGTTCACGTTGTGACTCTGTGACATTTTGGTAACTCATGCAATATTTCTAACTTTTCCATTATTATATCTGTTATGATGATCAGTGATCTTTGATGTTATTAGTGTCATTGTGATTGCTTTTGAATGCCACAAACTGCACCCAGGTAAGATGGCAGACTTAATCAATAATTGTTATGTGCGTTCTGACTGTGCCTTCAACTCTCCATTCCCTTGTCTCTCTCCCTCTCTTCAGGCCTCTTTGTATCCCAGACAAAACAATATTGATATTTGGCTAGTTAATAACCCCACAATGACCTCTAACTGTTCAAGTGAAAGGAAGAGTCTCATGTTTCTCACTTTAAATCAAAAGCTAGAAATGATTAAGCTTATTGAGGAAGGCATGTTGATATCTAAGATAGGTTGAAAGCTAGGCCTCTTGTGCCCATTAGCCAAGCTACAAATGCAAAAGAATGTTCCTGAAGACAATTAAAAATCTTACTTTATCAAACACACCAATGATAAGAAAGGGAAACAGCTTTATTCCTGTTATAAAAAAAAGTTTTAGTGATCTGGATAAAGGAGTAAACCATCCACAAAATTTCCTCAAGCCAAAGCCTAATTCAGGGCAAGATCCCAACTCTCTTCAATTCTATGAAGTTTGAGAGAGTTGAGAGAGCTTGAGAAAAAAGGTTTGAAGAAAGCAGAGGTTGGTTCATGATATTTAAGGAAAGAAGCCATTTCTATAACTTAAAAGTGCAAGGTGAAGCAGCAAGTGCTGGTGGAGAAGCTGCAGCAAGTTATCCGGAAGATCTAGCTAAGATCATCGATGAAGGTGGCTACACTAAACAACAGATTTTCCATGTAGACAAAACACCGTGGTACTGGCACAAAAGCAGACACAAAGACCAATGGAACAGAATAAAGAATCCAGGAACAAATCCACACATCTATTGTGAACTTATCTTCAACAAAGGTACCAAGAACATACAATGGGAAAAGAACAGTCTCTCCAATAAATGGTGCTGGAAAAACTGGATATCCGTATGCAGGAGAATGAAACTAGACCCTTATCTCTCGCCATATACAAAAATCAAATCAAAATGGATTAAGAACTTAAATCTAAGACCTGAAACTCTGAAGCTACTAAAAGAAAATATTGGGGAAACATTTCAGGACATTGGGCTGGGCAAAGGCTTCTTGAGTAACACCCCCAAAACACAGGCAACCAATCTTCAGCATTCAATATAACCTATACATTCAATCTGGATTGGAATACATCCCATGTTCTGTACCTTGCTTTCTTTCTCCTGAGTACTCCTGCCTGACTCATAGATCTTTCTGTAAAGTCATATTATATATAAATTTATCTTATATGAATTTGGTTGATATTCAGTGCAAGACTAACTTTCAACACTTGCTTTTTTTTGTTGATATTTTTTCTAGCATAGTCCCTAAACATGAGCTAACTATTTTATATTGTGTCAACTTTAAAAAGAGCTATATTTCAAAACTGAAGG
>NW_012150952.1:467220-469200 GCF_000956105.1 Propithecus coquereli
AATTCTATATATAGTAAAAACCGTTCAATTTTTGTTTGTTTTATGACAAATGGAGTTGGCACTGGGCAAGTGTAATTATATACATGAATACAGAACAAAGGGGCCATGGAAAGTTGTGAAGTAAGTGGGACAAAAATTTATTGTGCAAATATCTGTTGCACATTGTAAGATGACAAGCATCATTGGCTCCAGTCCCCTAAATATCACTTCATCGATTTCCACTGAAAATACAAAGAATCAGCCTCCAGGATATTCCTAATGCCCATCTCCCTGGCCAGGCCCCTCTCCTTCCCATAAATGCTTCCCAAAAATGGCAGCATGTGGAACTACTTTGTGCCAAATGTTTTTTTGGAATAACCCACACGTGAAACCATACAGGAAAATATATTTTTCTGAATTCCAAACCACAAACTTTGAAAAAACCTAATAGGACACCCATCCAAATTGTGTAGTACCATTTAATTTCTGATTTTCAGTGGAATCTATGTTCTTTCCAGGATTGCTGTCTTGAATAAGGACTAAACATTCATACCTCAGAGAATATATTCGTATGCCAATATCTCATAGCAAAAATCAATTCAGGAATAAGAGAGACTTTCTGACACTTGTAAATTTTCATTCTATTCTTATTCTATGGTGTCCCTTGAGAAATTTTTCTTTTTTTTAGATGTTAAAATTATTAAAGATAACAGAAAATATTCTGTCCTTATAAACCTGTAACATGTAGGTTTCTTTCAATAACACTCTGTATCTATGGTTTGAAGCAAAGCAAAAAAGGGATACAGATACAATTGAGCAATCAAGAATCACTGTGAGAATAAAGAAATTGTCAAATCATGCGGCCATTTCCTTTCCCTTTCCATATTTCTTGGTTTAATATTGGAACACTTTGTAAACATATATCGAAATTATTTAGAGTATTTAAGTTACCACACTCAAATCCATGCTTCTGAAAATGGCTACTTCAAGAAACTGGCAATTCCTTTAATATATAACAATCTACATTCTACATCCACCCTTTCCTGTGTTCCCTCTCATATCTCAGTGTCCACAAGCTTAGGCACTGCATTTCCCAGATTTCCTTGTACCCGTAATTCTGAATGCAAAGTAGCTCATGCTAGAGAATCTCCCTCAAATATGATTAGGAAAGAAGAAGGAAGGAGGAAGTGATCCTCCTTTGCCCGTGGCACAGTGAGACAAGTGTTAACAGATGGGAGTATTTTCTGTGACCACTTCCCCTATTCTAGCGATGAGTCCCCAGTCTTCTGGGGCGGAGGAAGTTGTCATGGTGGTCCCAGTGGCAGCCGCAGAAGTTGCAGCTTTTTGAACTCAGGATCACAGAGATGGTGATTTAACATTAAATTCAATAGCGGTTTGGAACCCTGATTTTCACCCCTCCAGTCTGTCCAACTTTTTGTAATGCCTTGTTTTTCACATGAAACTCTATATTGAAATAAACTGATTGAAATAAACATAGTTAAAGTCACTGGGTCAGAACACATCAGAACATAACATCAAAAAGGTCAGTAGGAGAATGCATCACCTATTGTGGCATCCTGCAGACAGGTATGCTTGGGCCAAGGTACAGATGAACATTTCCATGAACTAGAATTCATGAGAGAAACTCTGCCTAACTGCTATTATTGCTTCTTATGGAAAAAAAGAAAAAGCAATCTCATAAATTAATATTTTGGGTTTAGGAAATCAGACATTCAGACCTTAGGTGTCTCCTTTACTTAGACGGTTTGGAGACACTAACTACCTAGAAATGAAGATTTTCTTCATCCTCAGACCCAGGGGACAAGCCCTGCAAAGGGAACAAGTGCTCTCAGACCAAGAAGTTGCAGCCCCTTCAGTTGGGAGTGAGGGTGCTATGCCCAGCTATCTCAATGCCAGGTAACCCAAAGAAATTTTAAGTTATGATTATCTTTAAAAACACCTACAATTGATTCTCTTTTCTACAATTTTTAGTAAGTATAT
>NW_012150952.1:469250-469761 GCF_000956105.1 Propithecus coquereli
TATTGTGGCATCCTGCAGACAGGTATGCTTGGGCCAAGGTACAGATGAACATTTCCATGAACTAGAATTCATGAGAGAAACTCTGCCTAACTGCTTTTATTGCTTCTTATGGAAAAAAAGAAAAAGCAATCTCATAAATTAATATTTTGGGTTTAGGAAATCAGACATTCAGACCTTAGGTGCCTCCTTTACTTAGACTGTTTGGAGACACTAACTACCTAGAAATGAAGATTTTCTTCATCCTCAGACCCAGGGGACAAGCCCTGCAATGGGAATAAGTGCTCTCAGACCAAGAAGTTGCAACCCCTTCAGTTGGTAGTGAGGGTGCTATGCCCAGCTATCTCAATGCCAGATAACCCAAAGAAATTTTAAGTTATGATTATCTTTAAAAACACCTACAATTGATTCTCTTGCCTAAAATTTTTAGTAAGTATATTACTAAATTGTTTATATTATAGAAGAATTGTGAAAGAGTACCTTCAAGCTAAATTATTAGGAAAATCAAATGATA
>NW_012150952.1:478638-478969 GCF_000956105.1 Propithecus coquereli
TCCTAAGAGTTCATCAAAATGTGGGGAATATTTGGTTTAGTCAATTCAGTATTTAGCCAGTTCTAGTAGGAATAAGAAAATTAAAAGTTATATTCAAAATAATATTTTCCAATATTTAAATACCCTATGTGCCAGTCTCTATACTAATAATTTTTATTCACAATTTATTTAATTCTCGTATGTCTATAAGGTAGATAACATCATTTACCCCCATTTGGTAGATAAAGAAAGTGAATCACAAAAAGATATTTTGCAAGGGGCAAAATGTGTTGAGTCCGAGTTGAAAGACAAGCACAATTAAATGACTTCAGAGCCTGTACTTCAACCACTT
>NW_012150952.1:480784-482077 GCF_000956105.1 Propithecus coquereli
ATAGTTGACATTCCTCAATTACACAAAAACAGAAAAGAAAGATGATTTATAAGAACAATGTTTCCCACGTTATTGCCCTTTACACACATACTTAAATATTGACTAAATGTTCCCCCAGTTAAGTGCAAGATTCTTGTGGATAATAGTGATGAAAATGTCCTTTTGTCATAAGTAAAAATGCGTGTGTGTATACATAATATTTATTTACATATAATTTTATCGATGTGTGTATATATATACACTAGTTTGAATTACATTGAATCGATGGGTTAAGCATATTTGGTATATAGTTTTTATAATATTTAAACTCTTCTTCAAATATTCTATTTTAAACTTGATTTTCTTTTATTTTTAAACATTTCAGCAGTTTATTCAGGTTTCCTAAAGTCTCCAGTTGTTTTGATAATTTACATTTCATTGGGAACTAGCATGAGATTTGAATATTCTTTTTTTTTTATTTCAGGAAATTATAGGGATACAAACATTTTGGTTACATGCTATGACTTTGCCACATCCCAGCCATGATTTGAGACGTGCCCTTTCCCCCGCTACAACACTCACTGCGTCCATCAGTTGTGAGTTTACCCACCCCCAGCCGCCAACCCCCGAAGAATATTACTACTGTGTGAGCACCTTAGGGTTGATCAGTGTCAGTTTGATGGCGAGTACATGTGGAGCCTATTCTTCCATTCTTGTGTTACCTCACTTCGGGGCATGGGCTCAAGCTCTATCCAGGAAAATATAAGAGGTGCTAGATCATCATCGTTTTTTATAATTGAGTAGTATTCCACTGTATACATATACCATATTTTATTAATCCACTCAATAGAAGTTTTTTCGAGAAGGTGTAAATTGACACTTTATCACACAGTTGAAAATTCCTAGAGTTAGTAATTTATTTATTTTTCCAGATGTTTTGACAGCAGTAATAGCATTATTTATTGAGTAAAACTTCTCCCATTTATTTAATATGTCATGTATATAGCTCTATTATTGAATGTTATATTCTGTTTTATTTGTATGTTTGGCATTTTTTAAAAGAGCACTTTTCTGTTTTAATTGCTATTATTTCAAAGTGTATATTGATGATTGGTTCTAGGCTCTTATCTTTCTATTCAAAAATTTTTGATTACTTTCATAAATTTACATTGTCAAATGGACACTTTGTTTTCCATCTTAATAAGAACATTTAGGGCTTTGATTTTAAGTGTTTTAAATATACGCATTACTTTGGGAGCAATTAACAACTTTACAGTGTTGAACCTTCATATCTATGAATATAGTTCATTATTT
>NW_012150952.1:482127-483643 GCF_000956105.1 Propithecus coquereli
GAGGTATTACGTGCGTTACTACCAGTGGGAGCAGGAAGAACTGGAAACATTCATTAGGACTTTGGGAGAGCCACTGTATGCATTCACTGGCCTAAACTTTATATTTCTCTTACCTGTGACAGAAGGAGGAGAAGAGGCAGAATCTGCAAGAAGAGAGGCTATGTAAAAATACTGAAGCCAATCCTACCTTTACAAGGAGCAATTGGTTATTACCTCTGTGACATATAATCTTCCTGAGCCTCAGTTGTCTCATCTGTTTTTGGGGGAAAATTATATATATTAGCAGATTTCTCACCCATGACAATAAGAGCTGAGTGGCAATGGAATAATATTTTTAAGATGTTGAGAGAATAGTTTTAAATAAAAAACATAAAAATAGAATATGACAAAAAGTAGAAAATGGCAATCAAATGAACTTCTAACAAAGAATGGAACTAAAATAAATTTACTGTTGCGGACCCACAATAACTCATAGAGTTTATCACTAACAAATCCTTGAAGAACTATTGAAGAATGCGCCTAAGAAAGAAGGGTATTGAGAGCATAAGGAAGAAATGGCATGCCAGTAGGAACAGTGCATAAGAATTTTAAACCTGAGGCCAAATCTGCACAGAATTGACTATGTGAGTTCTGACCCCTTCTTCACTGAACTTACAATCTAGTGGGATAGTAGACCTTCAATGATTCATAACAATTCTCTTGGGTAGAAAAATGGCCATAGAGTACATAGACAGAGATACAAGTAGCATTCTTCTTTCTGAATGTTTAACAAAAAAATTCAGTCTAATATATCCTCCATGTGCATAAAGGTCATCAAAACATTTGACCATTGAAATGGATGCTCTTTCATCATCACCCTAAATTCCTGTCACTGGTTCTCAACTCCCTCCTTCCTTAGTTTAAACTCTCGCTTGTAATGTTCAACCACAATATATTGGTACTTTTAGTATTTACTTATACACGTGGGGGAACCCATGCTTTCACCTACTTAATTCATCTACCTCCTTCAGATTCAGCTCCAGGGCCATCTCCTCCTAGAAACCTTCCCTGTCCTAGCCTGCCTCTTTCAAACTTTATTCAGTTAAGTTAAACATTTCTCTTGATGTCATCAGAGTATACTATATAAATCCTTCTTAAGTTTTCATATTTGTATTAAATATATCCATTGTTATGTTAACACTCCCCCACTAGATGTTAAATTACTCAAGGGGAGATAGTACAGTATCAATATATATTTTTCAATTATCACGCTTGGGTCCATCTGGGGGAAAATTTTCCTACACAATTGCCCAAATTACAACACAAAACATCATTAATACTGAAGATGACAACGTAAATGTTGAAGTGACCCAGATGGGATGTCATACATTAGTAGCAACCCAATACATGGTAATATTTAACCAATAATTTAGTAAGTTGAAGCACAAACAGCCAAAGTAGCAACGTGTAAACATTGTTGAAGGAGCTGATATAATTACAAGAAGTTTTTAAAGATCTGTCAGCTAGCTCACAAGGT
>NW_012150952.1:485118-487470 GCF_000956105.1 Propithecus coquereli
TGTTGAACCTTCATATCTATGAATATAGTTCATTATTTTATGTCCTTCTTAAAATATCATAAAATAATATTTATTACTTTATGTCTCCCTGAAAAGCTTTAATCATTTTTTCTCATATAGGGCTTTGACGGAGTTACTAAATTTCTACAGTTTTCCCCCTACTCACTGCTCCCAACTGGGTCAATCCTGCAGGTCCTTCTTAATTTCCATTCATTTAGAGAAATAGTTGTTAGTAGCCAGTACTAACTAAGCTTCTATTAAGCCCAAGGACAATAGTGACCATTCTTTTCCTAATGCCTAGTGATGTGCTTCTGCTAAAGAAATATTATACATGAATGACTACATGGCAAATTAATGAAAGAGGGCAGAGAGCCCATATTCATAATGGCATTCATTAGGTGTGCCATTGCTAAGACAGATCAGCCCTGGATGTAAAAGGCAAAGCTAAATAGCAGACTTCCTTTCCCCATGTCTTAAGGAAAGGGTTGAATTTAGGTAATGTCTCTTGACGAGTATAGGGAAATCCCAAAGAATTTTTGTTCTGGGTTGAAATAAGTTCTGTAAGTCAGGCTGTCCTGCAGTCTTTATTAAGAAGTTGAAAGGTGAAAATGTGCAATGCAAAAATCAGAAGAAAAATCAATTAAAGGACTTAGGCATAAAAAAAATTACTACTTCAGACATAAATAACAACAAGAACAAAAATAGACTACCCAACAAGCTGAACCAAGATACCAAAATCAGATATTGAAAAACCATTTTTAAACTCACTCTGAAGGTCAGCAAAAAGCAAAACATTTAACATTTACAATTGGAGTTGAAACTTCAAAAAATCTGTATGTGTATCTGTGCCTGTGTACTTTATGAATGGATATGGATGCTAAAATGTTTCAATATATACTAAATATATTTTCTAGATATTTTAGAAATTGTCATCTTATCAAATTAAAAACAGATATTCTTTCTTTAATTAATATTAATACTATAAAAATCAAGGATTGTTATAAGTATAATAATAAAACTAAAAAGTATAAGAAATGGGGAATGCAATATCCAGAAAGTTTAGAGTGCCATAAAATTGGATATTAAAATTAACTTTAAAACATAAAATGAAAAAACTTTTTCTGCCTTATTATATTTGTCAAAACATATTTAAACATATACTGAATAGTATATATAACCTAATTACAATTTTAAGTTTAATGAGGAAAATTAAATTATAAATTCAATCTTCTAAGTCCAAGGGAAATAAAACTGTTATTGATTTAAGAAATTAATTCAAAACTAACTCTGTTTTTCCTAAAGGAGAAAAAGCTTAGCATTGATGAAATCCTAGAAACATCTAGAAATGACTATTTTCCTGATAACAGTCTTCAGATCCCTCAATAAATGAGAACAAAATTAATCTGTCATTTACTAAAACCACATGTATGCCTGTAGAACTTCACTCCAATGCTACTCATCAGCTATCCGCTCTTCCTCTTGTAAGTCATAAAAGAAGAGATCAGTTTGGTGGGACAAGGTAGAAACAATAGAGAGCAAGAAAAGAGTTCATCTTCTATTATTGTTTTCGTGAAAATCTCACTTATTTCATCAAAGATTATTTACCCTAAGTTTGTTAGTACTTAACACAGACTGTATGTTGAAATGGCTGCTTTCTGACCACATCCATGAGGACTAAGAACTTGGCAACTTTCTTGTCATTGAAAGTTTCATTGACCGTTTCCCTTGCAGACTGCATTCACTAAAGGGAAGGACTATGTATGTTCTCCACTAAATAGGTAGCAAAAATAGGTACACAAAAATAGTACCTGGGATAGAATAAGCCTTCAGGAAATATTCATTGAATGAAATATTCTAATCAGTGCACTTTCTTCCATCTATACTGATGAACTTTTAAGGATAGTGATTAATCATGTTGTCCTCTTCTGCCTCTCCCAACAAAACCTGCATAACACCAAAAAAAGAGATCTGAGAATCAAATATTGCATTAAATGATCAGGCTATTAGCTTAATTCCTGGTAAGGTTGAACTAAAATCTATGGGTAGAATAGAAAGTCATCATCAGGCTTCCTCAGTGTTACCCTGGTCCAGACCTGTGGTTGTACTTGTAAAGTATAGTGCGGGTCCTCGGAATAGAGATTGCACACTGTCATACTTGCTGAGTACGTAGAGAAAGGACGAAGAGAAAAGTGTGCCCAAACGTGGTACAAAAAGTTGGGCTGGCCCTGATCAAGTGACTTTTCCAAGTGGGAGCAAGAGCAAGACATAGCATATTTCTCTTTTAGGAAAATACTGAAAGACAGAAGATTATACTTGCTGTGAGCTAGGCTGACGCCATGGCACTCAGTCTAG
>NW_012150952.1:489575-489949 GCF_000956105.1 Propithecus coquereli
CCGTGGACAAACTGTCTTCCATGAAACTGGTCCTTGGTGTCAAAAAGGTTGGGCACTGCTGCTTAAATTACATACAAAGAATCCTGATTATAGTAGTTGCCTATGGGGACAGTAAGTGGTTGGATTGGACAGTAAGTGGCAGGATGAGAGAGACTTCACTATATAAACAAAAATAATATTCTGCATTGAGAACATCAATAGTTTGGCAATAACTTTCCTTTTCCTCACAGGATCCCTTAATTGATTAGGATCATTTCCATTTATTTCTCTCATCCATATTTTATTCAGTCAGAAGTGTAAGAAAGATACAGAAAGTAGAATGGTGTTATTCTTCAGAAATAGATAGCGATATCAAATGATTACACTGCTGCACA
>NW_012150952.1:493524-494922 GCF_000956105.1 Propithecus coquereli
ATGATCATTACCAGAAAATAAAAGGAGGAAAATAAAATTAGTTCTTACCTTGTAGTAACACTAAAATAAATTCTAGATGGATTAAAGGTGAAAATTATAAAAGACAAATTATACAATGACTTGAGGATAATATAGGAAAATATGTATAGAACACTAGAGTTGAGGCTAAAAAATTACATATGACTCCAAGGAAAAAATCATAAGGGAAAATTTGATACAAATGACTACATAAGAGGTGAAATCAAACTTTCTCATATTAAAATATGTTATAATTAGCAATAATGGACAAATGACAAACTAGGAAAATATTTTCAACACATGACGAAAAGTGAATATGCTAAGTATCGATGGCTCTTAAAATTAAATAAGAAAAGATGACAACATTAACAAAAAAGAAACAAATTTCCAAGTTAAAAAAGAAGAAAAATAAATAACAAATGCAAGAGAGAACTGAAAGTTGTTCAATCTCTCTGGAACAGAAAAAATAAAATCTAACCAGGCACTGTTTTTCTCTAGCCTATCATACTGAGAAAAGACGAAAAAGACTTAAAATATCCTCTGCTAGCAGTTCCAGGACAATTGGCACACACTACTGCCTGGAGTGTAAGTTGCTGAAGATTTCTGGAGGTATTTAAAAATACCATTTAAAATTCTATCTAAGGAATGCAAACGTTTCTAAGAATGTATTATAAGGAAATAAATTTGTACAACTGCATGTACAAAAATGTACTTGGGGGCAAAATTTAAAGGAGCAAAAATTAGAAAAAAAGCCACTTACTACTTACTAGCTTAGAATTATTAGGCAAATTTTATGACATAATAGTTTTATGAAATAATATACAGCTACTAAAAATAATGATGTAAATGTGTGTATTTATAATACATGGAATGGTATTACTGCCAAAAAATAGTTCATACAGATTTATATTTGTTTAATGTTTTCTAACACATGTATAAACATACATATAGACAAAATTAGAAGTTTATATAACAAGACATAAGATACAGATTTATTTTGTATTTTTTATTTGTGTGTATAACTATTCCAATTTTACTTCAAAACAGTTATTTCTGGTGTAATTAAGTAAAAGTTTTTTTAAAAAAATATATGGACTCACATGGAGCAAAAATAAATTTTTAATGACTATTGGCATATTATATTAATTTATTGTCACATGGTATCTGAGGTTTCCAAAGCTATTAATTATTTTGAACTTCAACCAAATTTGAATATCATGACTGGAATCAGAGTCATTAGCCTTGATAGAAATCTGTGCTTGGGAGTCTATCCTTCAAATTAAAAGTTTCTAATTGTCAAATATTATCTCTAACATTTTACTACTGATAAAACTTGTAAATATACACTTTTACTAATGTGGAAAGTATATTGCTTTTGTG
>NW_012150952.1:494972-495637 GCF_000956105.1 Propithecus coquereli
TGAGGTTCATCAGTTAATTCTTAATTTTTTAGTTTGCGTGACTGTTTTGATTGTTGTCATTTGTCTGTTATACATTAACAACACATCAGTATAAAACTAGCTGATAAGGAGATCTTAAGATGTCTACCCAAAATTAACCTTTTGAAATGAATATATATGACACAGCTTTATTTCATGCTAACTCCTTTAAATATGTTTGTTTAATTTTTAAATGCATTTGTTAATTTAAAAATAACATAAAGATTGGGGTAGAAAGATTCTCTTGATAAATACTTCACAAGTTTCTAACTGTTCAGCTATAGCTACATTCTACATTATTATATGCGTAATAGAACACATTAAAAAAAACTGTCATGTTTTTGCACAGGTCTGGAATGTAACCAGAATCCTATACCAAACTCATTTTGCTTCTTTCTATAGACTGTCTACACATATTTACCTACCTCATTTTGGATGTTTAGTAAATTTTTCTTCTAGACCATTGATTGTTGCTTTCCTGGATTTGACCTCAGGGTACCCTCCAGATCATAATGTTCAGTATTTTATCCCCAAACAAAACTGCATTTACCATGGTTGGTCAGTAGATACAGGTCAATCCTCTTCCGAGACAACGTTTGACCCATAACGCAGAAAACAATGCTGCTCCAACTACAGCAGCTGGACTT
>NW_012150952.1:495687-497498 GCF_000956105.1 Propithecus coquereli
GAAAGTATCCAGCCAAGTAACCATTCTCATTATATTAACAATGACTGGATACTTTCCAGACAGACTGATATACCCTCTATATACTACACATACATACTTAGGATAAAGTTTCATTTATAAATGAGGCACAATAAGAGATTAACAATGTAAGTAATAACATAGAACAATTACGACAACATGATAGCGTCACAACGCTTGCTTTTTGGGACCATTATTAAGTAAAATAAAGGTTCCTTGAACACAAAGTTAATCTGATAACCCAGAGGGCTGCTAAGTGGCTTATGGGCAGGGAGTGTAGACAGCAGTGGAGAAGCTGAACAAATGGATGACTCAGATCCCAGGTGGGACAAAGCAGGACGGTGCAAGATTTCATCACGCTACTGAGAAGAGTGTGCAATTTAGAACTTGTGAACTTATTTATTTCTGGAGTTTTTCATTTAATGTTTCTGTATCATAGTTGATTATGGGTAACTAAAATTGTGGAATGTGAATCTCGAATAAAAGGGAACTACTGTAATAAGATACAAGACATAATCCTATCTGATCAATGTGATGCTATTTCTCTCAGTGTGGAGGCGCCTAATTTCCTGTGTGCATAACTATTAATGCTGAAAAGTTCCCATACTTAACTTTGATTTCAAAGAGCATCGACAATTATCTAAATGTATATATAAAATGGTGTATTTGAGTTTTTTTTAAGTTATATATAAAACTGTTGCCTTAAAACATCCAATATCCTTCTGCTTTCCTTTAATTATCATGAGGAAATAAAGGTTTCTGGGGGGAAAAAGCACTTTATTATCAATAAGAGTGCTATAACCATCTCTTGGTTCAATACGAGCTCAGAATCAGACCAAAAGGGGAACAACAGAGGGAAATAACAAAGAAACAGCTGCCATGCCTACCCAGTAGGTATACTTTTCCTGTATGAATTCAAAATTGTTTCAGAAAAATAAGATAATGCTCTTTCTAACAATTGTGGTTAGAGTGCATCACTAGCATTTAAGATTAGATTGATATTTCCTTTCATAATTTTCTTTACAAAACAAGTCAATTAAAAAATAGGAATATTTTTACCATGTAATATGAATGAGTGGATAAATAATGCCAAGTTTTGTCTTATAAAGTACTAAAGTCATAATGCTGGTATTTGCACACAGCATATTCAAAGAGAAATGATCAAAGATAAACTTATTTTTCAATTAATATGGGAGTAGTGAGAAGGAAAATATGACAACAGCTACTGTACAACTCATTTATAACTTGCATTCAGTTGTCAATGTTTATTTTGGTTTTTTCACTTCATCTGCAATGTTTCATTTGATTGATATCTGTTATCAGTGGATATATTTTAGTATGCAACACAGATTCACAGAACAAGACACAACTGCTGATATAAATATAATCAATTAAGGAAGATGGGCCTGTTATCAAATAAATTATAATAGAGGGTGAAGTGCAGCATAAAAAGTAAGAATAGAATGATTTATTTGCATTGCTTTGGTTTTCTTTTACCTAATTGCTTGGTCTAGTGGTTTTCAAACTTCAATATGCAGCAGAACAACTCCATATTGAAAAAAAAACCTGAATATTTGTTTTCTCAGAGGTCACTGGGGTTCTCCATCAGAGTTTTTGACACAGTAGGTCTGGGATGAGGTCTGAGAATTTGCATTTCAGGTGCTGCTCTGAGACCACACTTTGAGATCTAGCATTTGAGTCTTTTAATACATTCCCTCCCAATATATAATGCATTAAGTACTACATAATTCAATGACACTCAAACTGTCCATAAACTGTCTATAAAACAGCAT
>NW_012150952.1:501168-503029 GCF_000956105.1 Propithecus coquereli
TGTAGTTACTAATGAATTGCTGTGAGCAGATACCATACTAAGCAAATTTACATGTATTATCTGATTTTAGTCTTAAAACAACTCCATATGGAGTATACTAATGCTCAGTTTACAAAAAAAGAAACTAAGGTTCTAAGAGTTCAAATAACTTGCCCAATTTTATATAGCTAGTGGGAAACTAAGCTACACTGAAATACCAATTTGTCCGATGCCAGATCTCTTAACCATGTTGTGGAATTTCCTCAAATGTACTATGTAGCAAATCATAATGCATTGAAGAGTATGTATACCTTTACATATGCCATAAGAATTGTTTTTGCTTAAAGATGTGAAATGTTTACTCTTTTTAAAAGATTTCTTATAAATGTATCACTAATTAGAAAAGTAGCTACATTTTTATTTTTATTATGACTTTTGTATTTCCATCCTTGTAAATTTGTTCAAGCCAAGAGCCGATTACAGCATTCATGGCCACATACCATGAGACGTAAGCAGGAGTCACCTACACATAGTACTGTTCTAGTCATCATGTTGATTGTTACCTGTTGTCTCTGTAGTCTCCCTTGTGGTACTGTTCTATAGGAACTGTGAATTTTTGCTTTCAAATGTTACTACTCTGGTGCATATTGATAGTTGTTTTCAGTGTTTAGAGTGCTTTTGAACATTTCCTGTAGGGCAGACCTAGTGTTGACACATTCTCCTAGAGTTTGCTTGTTTAGGAAAGATTTTATTTCTCCTTCATTTATGAAACTTAGTTTTGTAGGATACAAAATGCTTACCGGACAAATATTCTCTTTAAGAATACTAAAGATGGGACCCCAGTTCTTTCTGCTGAGAAGTCAATTGTTAGTCAGTCTGATGGGTTTCTTTTAAGTTACTTGATACTTTTTTCTTACAGCTTGAAGATTTTCTCCTTCACTTTGACTTCGAAGGGGGCACTGATGACTATGTTCCTGGGTGATGTCCTATTTTGTTTTGTTTTAATAATGTGGGTTTTCCCCTGTCTGGCATTTAAATTTCACATTAGGAATGCTGGCATTTGTTAGATATTGATAGTGATTCACTTTTGAAAATAAACTTTCTTAATACTTTTTTTCAAATTTCTGGAGTACTTTAATTGAAGAGGACACTAAAAGAGTAAGACAAATTGTTTTTAAAAAAAGCTGAAAAATAATTGCATGGGCCTTGTTTTTGTTTGCTCTAGATACAGGTTATATAGATTTTATTTTCCCCTACTTCTTAGAAAATCTCTGTCTTTGGGATTATGTTCCATTCTATATATTTGCAAAACACAAGTCAAGGAAAAAGATACTCTTTATGGATTCATGTTTAAACACAACTTGAAGACTTGTTATTCCACATTTTTTCTTCAATTGTGGTAAAGAGCTAGCTAAAGAAAAGGAAGCAGCTGCTTCTTTGGTTTGATAGATAAAAAACCATTTATTTATTCATCTAACAAAAGTTAAATAAATGCATGCTATATGTCAGGAAACATAGCCTCCATTATTGGTGGCTGTTGTCAAGTAAATTTCACAGCTTTGAAAGCAGCTGAAGAACTAAGTACAGTATCAGTGTTTGAACAGAGGCGGCATTATTGCACCCATTCCTGACCAACTCAGCTCTACTTTCACTTGTCCACATTCAATGACTTTAGATGGGGCACATTCTCCTCCTTCCTGATAGATAATTAATGTGTTCCAGTCCATGGGCCCCAATATAATTCATTAGCTCTATTAGCTTAGTCTTAGAATTTAGAATGTGTCAAATGTCAAGCCCTGAGGCCTCACATAAAAAATTCAATTTCACAGAGACCAGAACTAGATGGCTCAGGCCCTCCTGTTTAAAAAAAGGATAGGCAGAT
>NW_012150952.1:503789-511107 GCF_000956105.1 Propithecus coquereli
AATTTTATTATTTATTTTTAAATAACAAAGTCTCACTCACATTTGCCCACTTGTCTGTTAAAGTCTTTTCTTCCTACCACTTCTGCAATCTCATTTCTTTCTTCAGGGGTCAATCCCTTCTTTCTCAAATACATCCTTTGGTCATTCTTTGAGTAAGAGTTGTATTTCTTTCCCTGAAAATATGTTTATTTCACCTTCACTTTTGAATGATCATTTAAATAAGTATAAGGTTCTACATTGAAAATTATTTTTCCCAGTGCTTTGAAGCTGTTATCCATGTCTTATAGTTTTTTTCTATTTCAAAGTCTGTAATCAGTTTAATTTTTCCATATTTCAGAAATATTTTAAAGAAACTTTGATCTGTGATTGTATGGTTTCAATGCCTAGCCTAGGTGTAGCTTTATCATTATTTATGGAATTTATGAACCTGAAAAATCATCATTTGTATTTCCTTTGAGTATTTTCTCTCCCTCATATTCTCTTTTTTATCTTTCTGATATTCCTTTTTATTATATGTTGAACTTTCTCATCCTATTTTTCCAGTTTTACTTAAGGTACGATTGACAAACAAAAATTATATATATTGAAAGTACACAGTGTGATGTTTTGATATATGTATACATTGTGAAATGATTACCACAATTTTGTTAATTAACATGTCCATCAATTCACAGTTACTTGTGCATGTGTGTGTGTGTGTTCATGAGAACACTTGACATCTACTCTTTCAGAAAATTTTTAGTACAGAATATATTATTATTAAGTATAGTTAACATGCTGTCTATCGTAGCCTCCATATCTTTCTGTATGGACTTTGGGTAACTATGCTTTTCTAGTTCCTAGTTCACCAACTCTTTATTCAGCTGTGCCAATTCTGCTATTTAATCCATCTTTCCATTGAGTTTTAATTTCCTTTTTTTAAGCTCATATTAATTTTATAACTAAGAGAAGAACAATGGGCACAGTTCATAGTAAAGTACTAAGCAAATACATGTTTTTTGTTGTTTTTTTTTATGATTGTTCTTTTGTCCACTCCTAGAGTCAGAAAATACCACCTAAGAAAACAATGCCTTATCACACGTCCCTTATTAGAGGCAGACATATTTTAGGGTTGGGGGTAGTATAGGAGAAAGCAGAGAATTTTTCCCTCAAAATTTTAAAAAATATCTATACCAAAGGAGACTACAAAGAGGATACAAATTCAAGAGGCTATGGAATGGTAGACTCAGAAGCATCTACAGTGAAACACTACTTATGTTTCTCAAACACATATGTAAAAACATAATCATAGTTCTCAAAAGAAATGAGATGCCATGTCATAAATTTTTGCAGGGTATAAGGGCCACTCAGGTTTTCTAACTTTATTTGAACACAAAATATCTATTATTATGCATGTAGAGAACAGAGGTAATTGGCATGAAAAGGGAGAAGAAAAAGATCGATAATCAACACTACATAGGGAGAAAGCAAAATTACAAATACTAGCCTATTCAGCAGATGGCTATGAGAGACCAGGAGGTAGACCAGGGGCAAATGGAGCAGAAGGAGAGAAGTAAAGGAGGAGCTGTGAAAGCTGGGGCCATTCCTAGGCCCCATAGCAGGGTCAGAACCATTTATTCATTCAACAAATTGTTATTGTGTACCCACTATGGGCCAGGACTCTTCTAGGTATTAGAAGTACAGCAATGAACAACTCAAAACCTCTACCCTCATGGAATTTATATTCTAGAGGGAGAAGACACAATAAACAAGTAAGGCTAAAAGTATATGACGTGTCAGGTGGTGATAAGTGCTTTAGGTAAAACAAAATATCAGGGTGGCAGTCTGGTCTCGATTCTTGGTGTGCTCTTGGCCAAAGAATGAGCAGACACACCAAAGTGTCAGGTCCAGCCTCTTGGCAGACTATTATTCTAGTTCTTTGGCTCCTTGCTTGGAAAAAAATCATAAGCAGGGGAGGTGTGATGGAGTGAAGACAAGCAGGAAGCAGTTTCACACGAGCAGCTTTTTATTGTAAAACAAAACAGGTCTGTCTCCGCGAATGGAGAGAGACAGACTGACTCACTGACTGACTTGTATAGTCAAGGAAAACCTCACTGATAAGGAATCATTTGAGTCAAGGCCTCAAGAGACCCATGTGAACTAGCATGCAAAAAACGAAATAGTAATCATTGCAGAAGATGCTACGCCGTTGGTTGTCCATCCAACATCCAGTTATTCCTTCCTTCTCTCTAACAGCACCCTTCCCCCCTTGCCATAATGCAGCCACATGATCAGGAGAAAGCTGGAACCCATCTCTAACTATAGGGGTGGATCTCAATTAGTCTAAGCCAATAGTGGCCCCCCACCTCACTTACCACTGACTGGTTCAGGAAGCCAGGTTTAAGCCAATCAACACAGGGAATTGCCCTGGTCACTGTCGTTGGTCCAGGAGTAGGCACACAAGCTAAGCTGGCCTAAGCAGATTTATATTTCTGTTTGGGGGAGGAGGTTTTTCCTCTGTCCATGATGGATGTGAACAAGGAAGAATATTGTCACAATTGCACAGGACTTGGTGATACAGCCATCTCTGGACGATGAGGGAATCCTGGAGACAGAGCCAATACAAAGAAGAGGGCAGAGCTGGGAGCACTGCAGAGAAAAGGAGTCAAAGCCCTGATTATTCCATGCCTGGAGCCTGCTGTACTTCAAGACTCCCCAGTATGTGCAATGAAGAATCTTCTTACTGTTTATGCCAGTTAGAATTTGATTTTTTATTCCTTAGTGTTTAAAAGTTCTTGATTATGAAAATAAAAATAGCCAACATTTCTTGAGAATTACCTTCTGACAGGCACATTCTTTATATTTGTAATTTTGTGTAATTTTCTTGACAATCTTATAAGGCAAATACACTATTGTCCTTATTTATAAAATGTAATTGATTTTGCTCAAGGTCATGTGTGTAGTAAGTGGCAGACCCAAATCTTTTTTATTTGTTTGAGACAAAGTCTCACTCTGTTGCCCAGGCTACAATACAGTGGCGTCATCACAGCTCATTGCATCCTCCAACTTCCGGATTCTCCTGCCTCAGGCTCCCAAGTAGCTGGGACTACAGGCGTGCACCACCATGCCCTGCTAAATTTTCTATTTTTGTAGAGATGGTGTCTCACCATTGTTGCTCAGGCTGGTCTTAAATTCCTGGGCTCAAGTGATCCTCCCGCCTTAGCCTCCCAAGTCACTGGGATTATAGGCATGAGGCAAACAGTCTGGCAGAACCAAAATCTTTCAGAGCTCAGATCTTGTGCTCTTAACCACTGTGATGTTTCACTGATAGATGAAGCAGAGGAAAAGAAAGAGGAAGGAGCTTGTGAAGAGGCCCCTGGAAGAACAGGAGATGATGATATTATTATTAACTTTATAATTATTAATATGTAATCTTGTTCTCTCCACCTGGAATACTTCATCCCTGGAACACCTTTTCCCCATGCCCAATTCTCTCCCTACGAACTTCTTTCTAGTTGTTCTTTAAGAACTTGACTCAGATGTCACCTCCTCTGAGGAGCCTTCCCACATCCCATCTCCCCAAACCTCCAACCCTCTGGAATCCTACAAAAATTTGCTCAGATTTCTATTATAGCCCAAGTTATATTATAAAGTGCTCACTTTCATATCTCCTCCTCATGCTAAATTCAGAACTCCTCGAGGGCAAGGACTATGTCTAATTATTCCTTGTGGTTCCAGTGCTTAGCTCAGCTCATTGTCGGTGCTCAGGGAAAGTGAGATTGAATGAATCAATCATCACACCTCAAGGACCCTCTGTCTTACAAGGTACCATGCTAAGAGGTGTAAAGTCAAAAAGATCAGGACTTTGGCCCCTTAAAGTTCATAAACAAATTGAGGATGTTCCTATCTTTTGATTCTACATTACAGAAACCCAACACAAACTAGCTTAAAAGGAAAAAAAGAATGTGGGCAGGGGACAAAATTTATTTGTCCTAGGCAGGTTACTTCTATTAATAGTTTCAGGAATAGCTGAATCTAAGATCCAAGGGTTTCCAACAATGTTAGCCTCCAGATTAGGGCTCTTTCTATAACCTGCTCTTGGGTGGCTTCATCCTAAGGAATTTTTTTTTCCATGTGAAAGCCCCTCATAGCTCCATGTTTATATCCAATTGTAGCAAAAACAGAGTTTTTATGCCAATGGTCCTAGTAAAAGTTCTAGGAGTAATTCTCAATGCTTTTAATTGAGTTATATGCCCTTCACTGAACCCATTATAGTAACTCTGAATAGGCCTACATCATATGCCTACCTCTGGATTTGGAAGTGGGGTTGACCCCATCCAAATCATATGGATTAAAAGTGAGGGAAGGTTGTTGACCAGAGGAAAATCAAGTTTTTACTAAAAGGGTGAGAAGATATTAGGCAAGCAAAAACCAACACATGTCCTCCATAGAGGAGATGTCCTATACATCAGTACTTACATAGTAAGGCTAGGAGTAATGTCTGTCTTAAGTGCTTACAGCCAAAGATTAGATAGGAGAAACAGATCACTTCAAGGACAGCTGTCCACAAACACCTTCTAGGAGGAAGCCTATGAACTAGGCCTTTTGGGCAGGTATGATTATGGTAGATGAAGATGAGGAGTCCTTTCAGATATGTGGAAAGGCATAAACAAAGGCAGAGTGGTAAGGATCTTTTGAAGGTTTTCCAAGTTTGCTGGGAATTTTTGTGAATTAAGTATGGAACTTTGGTTGGGGGCTAGATCTATACATAGTCTAATAAGTGCGAATCCTTTATGCAGATTTCTTCCATATATGATCTGAAAAAAGAGTAATTTTGGCAGATACCAGGTGTAGGATTATTCTTCCCATGTTATCGATGGGGCAAATGAGGCCTAGTGGAAGAGATGCCTGTTGAGAGTTCACCCTCTTGTGTCCAGAGATGGAACAGCACAAGAAGCCAAATTTCTGGCCTCCAGCCCAGGACTGTGCCCCTCCCCCCATCCACAGTAAAAATAAAATCTGGGGTTGGAAATCACCAGGACAGCAGCTGTGGCTCAGCCCCAGGGCCAGCCTGAGGACACCTTTGAAGGAAGCTATGGGAACAACCATATAGGCAGAAAGATGACATCTGACTTGCATAATGGATAAGAGCAGAGACTCTGGAGTCAGGCCTGGTTTTGATTCTCAATTTCATGAGTTAAGATGTTACCTTGGGCAGATTATATAACTTCTCTAAGCCTTAGTTTCCTCATCTGTAAACAAGGTAAAGAACAATACCTATCTTATAGGATGGTTCATGCGGTCTGAATGAGGTATTGTATATTAAGAACTTAGCACTCTCTTCCTCATACAGTCTGTTCTCCTCTTCCTCTTACAGTCTCATCTCCTCTTCCTCATCTGGTCATGCCTCCCCTTCCTCGTCCAGTCTGGTCTCCTCTTCTTCATCTGGTCTGGTCTCCACTTCCTCTACTGGTCTGGTCTCCTCTTCCTAGTCTGGCTCATCTCCTCTTACTCTCCCAGTTTGGTCTCCTCCTCCTCATCTGGTCTGGTCTCCTCTTCCTTTTCTGATCTGATCTCGTCTTCCTCTTCTGGTGTCGTCTCCCCTTCCTCATCTGGTTTCGTCTCCTCTTCCTCTTCCGGTGTCATCTCCTCTTCCTATATGGTCTGTTCTCTTCCCCATCTGGTCTGTACTCCACTTCCTCTTCTGGTCTCGTTTCCTCTTCCTCATCTGGTCTGGTCTCCTCTTCCTCCTTTGGTCTCATCTGGTCTCGTCTCCTCTGGTCTCGTCTCCTCTTCCTCATCTGTTCTCATCTCTTATTCCTTGTCCAGTCTCACTTCCTCTTCCTTGTCTGGTCTCCTCCAGTCTGGTCTCCTCTTCCTAGTCCAGTCTCTTCTAGTCTCAAGTTTTAATTTCAATAATGTCATTTTTATTTTTAGAGTATCTAGTTTCAATAATGTCATTTTTATTCTTAGACTGTCTATGTTGCTACTTTGCAAAGCCACACGTCTGGCTAATAATGTCTTGTTATTTTCTGTTTTTACTTGATTTTAATATTGTTTGGCATATTAACTAATCTAGAGAGTTTGTTTTTAATTTTATACACAATATCTGAGAGATTTATTAACTGAAGTTTCTTGGCATATAATCCTGTGTTTGTAGCATCTGTTAATTCTCAGTCATTGTGGACTGATTCTGTATAGCTTGTGTAATATTAGCTGGGGAGCATACTTGCAGCAAGGTGTTAATACACTAAAATTCTGTAGGGTTTACCTTCAGGATGTATTGTTCCAAAGATGTTTTACTTTTTTCCTACGGAGTATCTCAGTGGTAATAACAACTCTGTACTAAAAATTTTGGGACTATGTTTCAGTTTGTTGGTTGCTAGATTACATAGGTAATCTAAACTTGAACTTGAAATTAACATGAGGTAAAGCCGCTGGTTATGAACCCTAAAGGAGTTTCTTCCCCCGCTTTCAGAAATCACATAAATGGTCTAAATATCATTTTAATACATTGAGCAAAAGGAGGAATGTTACGATCCTCTCATTTTTATTTATGATATAGTAGTTTGGTGATTAAAACTTTAGGTGTCATTCCAGTCCCAATTCCTACAGTATGAAGTGCAGGGTCTCATGTCTTATCCTGACCATGAGTGGGCTTTAAAAAATAAGCCACTGGACAGAATTTGCACTCTCCCAGGTGACCACAGTGCCAGTCTATTTGCCACATGGCCTTCCAGGTTTTAATTCTCTCTTTTGTTGTACCTAGTGATATACTTTTTATTTTATAATAAGCAAATGTATGTATCTAAAAGCATCCTTTTTAGAATCTATTTCATATTTATCAGTTTTATAGTTAGAAGGTGTTCACCTTTTAATATGCTCATTTGCCAGTCAAAGCATTGGTCATATAAACTGTAGCAAGTCAATGTAGGAAGTTAAGGTAAATATTCACCTTATTCCTAAATAAAGGAAAGTTGTCTAGATTTGAATGAACACAGACAAATTTTCCTGGACAACTGCTAACTTTTGAGTTCAACTTTTCATGTAGTGTAGCTAATAGTTTTTGCTAAATATCATTATATTTATCTGAAAACAATGACATAGTCTTTAAAAATATTACATTGATTTTATTAATAGTAACGGTAAGTGGTAATGAGATCAGATATCATAGAGAGTTTATATTTTTCAAAACATAAATGTAACAGCTCATTTAGTAATGTGCTTTAAAATGCAATCATAAATCATTAAAATTGAAAAATAGTTGTCAGAAAAATGAAAAAATGTGTATTTTGCGATTTATTTTTTCCATCAAATGTTTACAAAATATTTACAGTTT
>NW_012150952.1:513113-513397 GCF_000956105.1 Propithecus coquereli
TTTTTAACTTTTAATTTTTCTAGATTTTATTTTTTTTAACTTGCTTAGCTTTCTATCTAACTATACTAATTTTCCCCACATACACCAACAGCCTCTCAAAACAATTTTTCATATTGTCAGAATCCCGGCTTTCAGCACCAAAAATGTCAGGGTGGGAGTCTGCCCTTGGTTCTTGGTGTACTCTCAGCTGAAGAATGACCAGACACACCAAAGTGTCAAGTCCAGACTATTACCCCAGTCCTCTGACTCCTTTCTTGGAAAAGTCACCAGCAAGGCCAAATACC
>NW_012150952.1:513487-513947 GCF_000956105.1 Propithecus coquereli
TTTGTAAAGTCAATATTTTTTCCTTAGCACCTTGAAGTTTCTCTGTCAGCTTATATTGGCCAGACATCTGTCTTTTTCCCAGTGGAGAAAAAAAGACTTAAACAAAAGTTTTTAAAATAGTAATAAGCCCAGTGTCTTTTGGCTTAGAATTATCTTTAAATCTGAAAATTCAGAAGGTAGTTATCTTGGCTAACTATAAGACATAATTCTTATCAAGAAAGATTCTTTTTTCCTGATACCATCCCAAATTATATTCATTATAACAAAGTAGAGCTATTTTTTATCATTTATAACGTACTTCGTTATGCATGATTTCATTTGATACTTATAACTACAAACTATAGGTAGGGAAATTATTATACTGACACAGCTTGCTGGTTTTATCTCAAATATCCTTTTTATGAAGTCTTCCTTAACCTTCTACAATTCACAAATTCCTTCCCCTGTGCTCCCCTAAGGT
>NW_012150952.1:514131-514792 GCF_000956105.1 Propithecus coquereli
TTAAGAGAGTGGAGAGCTGAGAATTACTCATTGAATTTGAGAACATAGATTTAGGATCTCGATAAGAGCACCTTGGTGGGGTGGTGGGCATGAAATTCTGTTTGGATTAGATTTAAGAGAGAAGAGAATTTGGATATAGTACATTAGACATCTTTCCTGTACAGTGGGTAGAGGGAAGTAAAATTCAACGGAAATCAAGCAGCGGGGCAAGGGGAGGAAGGGATGGGCAAAAACCTACCTAATATGTACAGTGAACATTATCTGGGTGAAGGGCACACTTTTAACCCCGACTCAAGCATTACAAAAGTCATCCATGTAACCAAAAACATTCGTACCCCCATAATACTTGGAAATAAAAAAAAAGATACATGCAAAGAATCATGCTGAATTTTTTAAAAATAGAGTTTAACTTTTAAAAAGAGAGGCCAGACATGGTGGCGCATGAATATATCCCTAGCTACCTAGAAGGCCAGGGCTGGAGGATCTCTTGAGCCCAAGAGTTCAAGGCTGCATTAAGCTATGATCACAACACTGCACTCTAAGCCTGGGCAATACAGCAAGACCTTCTTTTAAATAAATAAACAAACAAACAAACAAACAAACAGAGAGATAATAGAGCAATATTAAGTGGAGGCAGTCGAATCTAGAGTTTGTGGTTGTT
>NW_012150952.1:514842-517153 GCF_000956105.1 Propithecus coquereli
GGAGTAACCTCAAGCAGGGAGCAATTTCACAAGAGCAGCTCTTTATTGTAGAATAAAATGGGTCTGTCTCTGCGAGTGGAGAGAGCCAGACCAACTCACTCTTTGACCCACTCACTAACTCCTGACTTCTTGGATTATTTTCTTTTACTAGCCCAGTCTGGAGGCCGGCTCCTGGGAGGTGTGGGATGTTGTCAAATGATCAACAGGTGTCCTCAAAATTCCGACTGTATATACAAGCGCCCTCTAAGAAAGCCCACCTGGGGGTGGGGGTTGAACAGCAATGCAGATTCAAGCTAATGGCATATTAATTACCCTTAGGTTACTCTAGGTCACTTTCTAAATCTTATTAGACCTGAGTTAGGGAATTCCTAGATTGGTAAAGCATCCCTTCCTTCCCCAGGTGTAGCAGTTGCTCAGGATAGGATTATGGGTGGGGTAACACCAAAATGGAGTGCCCGCCTTATCCTTCTTCCCAGGTGGAGCAATTGCTCCAGACAGCACCAAAACAGGGAACCCTTGTCCCGGGAAGAGCCAGAGATCCTAACTGTCTAGCTAACAATACTATCAGAAATCCAGAATTTGTATTAGTTTTTTTTCTTTTAATCTGGAGACACTTCTTAGACAGCCCATTGCCATTTTTTTCCCATCTAGTTTAGTTATTTTCTGGATCTATTCTGTAACTGCTGTTATATGACATCCTTCCACTATCCTATAGGGAATTCCCTTGAGCTCTCTTCTTTGTTGGATCACTTGTCACTTAGATCTCTTGGCTTCCTCTAGCTTGCATTATGCTTTTATTTTGGTAGCAAATTTATCAAGTAACTTTCTAAGAAAGGGAGTATGGAAGGTAAAATGCTGAGACCCCATGCATCTGAAAATATCTTCACCTTCCTCTTGACTTATAGTTCTTCCATATAAAAAAATATAGATGAAGGCTCATTTTTCCACTGAAATTTGAAAGGACTTATACATTTTCTTCTAGCTTCACTCCATTGAAAAGTAAAATAACATTCATATTCTACTCATATAATACTCTGTCATTTTTTATGAAGACTTTAAAATCTTATTTTCCCCTAGTATTTCGAAATTTTAAGATGTACTTTGGTGTGGCAACAGGTTGTACCTGAACTTAGAGACCCTTATTCTTCAGTTCTAAGGAATTTTCTCATGTTGGCATGCCTCAGAGATATTGTGGGTTCACTTCCAGACCAATGCAATAAAGTGAATATTGTTATAAGGAAGTCACACAAATTCTTGGTTTCTCAGTGAATATGAAAGTTCAATGGATCTACAGTGTAGTCCCCTAAGTGTGAAATAGCATTATGTCTAAAAAAAAGTACATATCTTAATTAAAAATACTTTATTACTAAAAAAATGCTAACAATCATCTGAGCTTTCAACAAGTCATAATCTTTTTGCTGGGGGAGGGTCTTTTTTTTAGTATTGATCCTTCTTTATTTCTATCTCCTTTGTGTTCATTTTTCTGTTTGTCTGTTGGGTTTCCCATTTTCTATGCCTTTCTCAGATGTTTTTGATTTTTGATTGTCTATTAGTATTTAAGAGGGAGCCTTCATAATATTCATTTTGTTTTTATGTTTTTGGTTGGAATTTGTTGACCTGAGAGAGGACCTTTTTCTGGGCCCTATAATATATAAGTCTTTTCTCTCTGGCCACTATTTCTCCAGAGAAGAAGCCCTAATCTGCTGCCTGGGTATTTGGGCTTGGCTACTAGCATTCTGGAAATTAGGAGGCGGAAAGAAGCTTAAGGGCGTCTGTCTATGTTTTGTACAGTGATTTTCCTTTAAGTTTCTGTTTTCAACCCATGGCCTCACTCCTGCCCTCATTTTTGCCAACATTTCTCAAAGAATGAATTTCCTTTAACCTGGGGTGGTGGAGTAGTAGTTACTGAATTGCTATTCTCAGTAGAAGCGGGGAACAGAGCCATTAGCTGATTCTAAAACACACACCTAATAACTTTTTTCTTTTCACGTTGTGTCTCATGGTCACCCTCTGTAGTATCACATACTTCAAATACCTGCTTAATTATAGGACACTTGGGATAAGTGGTTTGGTTTCTTGCTGCATATATCTCTGCAGACATGTGGCTGTGTTTCATCCACTATAAAATAGTTACCTTCATTCATTCAACAGGTATGTATTAACCAACGATTACTAGTCAGGCATTGTTTGAACTCTGTAATACAATACTGGATATACAAACAAAAATCGCCATTCTCACAAAGCCTGTATTTTAGGAATAATATACAGACAACCAAATAAATAAGTGAGAATATGGTGTTTTAGAGTGTAA
>NW_012150952.1:526069-527577 GCF_000956105.1 Propithecus coquereli
TTATACTTTCCAAATTTTTAATTTTTCTTTCAACCTCAAGAACTGCTTGTGCATTCCGTTGCTGTGTCTCTCTCCTGCTGTCTGTGATGGTAGAAGTTGGAGCAGCCCCTGTGCATGACCCTGTGGAAGTAACGAGTGAAGGTAGCAGAACTTTCAGGATGAGCCTGGGTCCCTGACAATATCTAGCTCCCACACCAAGGCAAATACACATTTGCATGTGTGTGTGAAATAAATATCCACTTTGTTTGGTCCAAAATATTTTTAATTCTCTTTCTTACAGGAGCCTACTATGTGTCCTAACTCACACAAAGATGAGAAAGCTTTGCACATATCACTTCTCTCGCATCCACTGGCCAGAACCTAAAGATAGGGTTACATCAGGCTGCAAAAGAAGCTTGGAAATTTAATTTGTAACTGAGCAGCCATGTGATAAGCTTAAACTTGTATTACTGCCAAATAGGGAGAGAACAGATATTGAGAAATTGGGAGAACTATCCATCTCTGTCAGAGCCACTCGACCCTCATCCATCATTCAAGACCCAGCTTGTAGGTCTTTTGTGAGTTTCCCAAGCTAATGCTTGCTCTGTCTTCTGTGCTCCCTCGGCACTCTGTTATTACTTGTCTATACAGATCTGTCTTCCCCTTCTAGAAGGAATATCTTGAAGTGTACTCCCTGCAGCCTATACATCTTTTCATTCACAGTGTCTGTGGTTTCTGGAGGGATAAAGGGATGAAGAAAGTAATATTTTAGAAGATACGTTAAGTGGATGGGATAAATAAAAGAGAGCTGCCAACCTATTAGCAAATAATACAGAATAATTTAATTGGTTGTCTGGAAAATTTGAGACAAAAATAAAATATAATGTGTTTTCATCTAACAATCTAATTCAAGTAAATATTGGGCTGAACCTTTTGAATAATTTCTTTTGATAATTTCCTCACATTAATAGAGCATATTTAGAAGTTATATTTATGCATTTGAATATTTTCATGATTTTTTCTTATTTTGTTAAAGGCCATTTATAATTTAGTAACATTTTAATTCATATGTAACCATGTACAATATTCATACTCTTTAACACTTATATGACTTATCTAAAGGCTTACATCATAAACTAGTAATCATCTCTGTAAATAAAATATATCAAGGCCACAATACAGAGAAATTTAAATTGAATATAGTTGTATATAAACTTTATATTTCTAAAGCTTTTCTTAAAAAGGATTTTATCATCCAACGATGTATTTGTGAACACCAATGTTCTCTAACCAATGAAAGATCTGATTAGAAAACAATAGACCGGGTGTCGTGGATTATACCTGTAATTCCAGCACTTTGGGAGGCCGAGACAGAAGAATACCTTAACCCCAAGAGTTCAAAACCAGCCAGGGCAACATAGTGAGACCCTGTCTCTACCAAACAAACAAACAAACCAAAAATAGTATAAAATTTTCAAGTATTTACATACAAGTTATACCACCAAAAACAAAACAAAAAATTACTCTCA
>NW_012150952.1:531053-540925 GCF_000956105.1 Propithecus coquereli
AAAAAGCAAAAAGTTATAAAGAAAAATCAAATAAATTGACTACATTTACAGTAATTCTCTTAAAAATAAGCGAACAAATGAATAACAAACAAAAAAACCATAAAAGGTACAAGGCCCCCAAAATTGGCATGTGGAGAACAAATATTTTTCAATATGCAATATAGTTAAAGTGTTAATATCCTGGTTAATATAAAGAATTTTTACAAACCAAAACCAAATATCTTTCTCTCCAGCTCCTATCCCTATTCAAATCCATGTTTTTCAACTTATCTGGACTATTCCCTATTCTTAGAAAAAGATTATTCTTAGAAAAAGCATAGCATCTCAAAACCCCATTAACTTTCTTGAGCCATTTGTTGCTCAAAACATATTTTATTATTCATCAAAATATCTACTAAAACCTTCCCTTCTTTAAAAATAAATGCCTCCTTTGTATTTTTTCTGACCAATCTAGAAGAAGAAAGTGGCTCCCTCTTTCTTTTGAAAGTCTATCCCTCTTCTAGAACAAGGCAATTTCCCATGACCATTGGTGATGGTGATAAACAAAAGCTGTCTTTCATACTGAATAACGAAAGTTAAAAGTTTAATTTTTAGTTAATTTCAATTTTTCCATTAAGATGAATGAGTCAAAATAACCTTACCAAATCATCATGCTTTATATGGGAATTAGGTTATAGAATGCATAATCACATTGATTTCATGTTGATGTGTAGTGGAAATATTGTTGCACATATCTTTCTCACTAATTCTAACCTTTCTAGAGACAATAATAGTATTTTCCAAAAATTCTTATTCAGAGAAAATTCCAAAGAATGAATGCATGAAAACATTTGACTGACTGGTGAAATTTGTTAAAAATTAACCAACTAAGTATGTCCCTATCGAAGATAACTCAAATGATAGCACATCCAGTAAATGTAGTACATACAGTCAGCTAGACGGATGAATTATATCTGTATGTATTGAATAGAAACATGGCCAAATAACATCATATGTCATTTAGTGAATAAATACATTAAATAGAAGTGTGCATGGCATGTAGACTATGCTCTATATGCTTGTGTGTGAGTGCATGTGTTTCTGAGAACATGTATCTGTGGTAATTGGTAGAGATTCTCTTGGTGGTAAATGACAGAAATCGAACTCAACTAGACTTAAGCAAATTCAAAGTGCTTTCATCGTATAACTTTGAAATCCAGGAGTAGACTGGACAGCGCTCAATGAATTTGTCAGAGTCTTTCTCTACTTTTCAGCTTTGCTTCTTACTGTGTGCTGAACTCATTATCTCTTAGAGCAAATAGACTTCTTCAATGTATCCAGATTAAAGGGCACCACCAGTTTCCAATATGCATATTCCTGGTGTAGCAAACCCAAAAAAAGGGGAGATTTTTCTCTCAGAATTTGTATCTAAGCCTCAAGAAGCAGCCTTCCATTGGCCTCCTTGGATCAAAAGTCCAGCCCACAGACCACTGATAGATGCCTGGGATGACAGAGGGCACATCGGCCATTGTAACATGAAATAATGGAAAGGTAATTCACAAAAATGAGCAGCACAATACTATTACCAAAATATTTGGCAAACAGAAAGAGTATTATGCATAAAGAAGTCTAAGTAGCTAGATCAAAAAAATATTTATACATTTTATTTTGATAAAACTGTGACTTCAAATTTTTACCTTATACACTTCATGTGTGCTTTTACTTATTATCATAACCATAAATTATTTCAATAATCAGCTAAATGTTTAAAATATTTCCATTTTTAAATTGCAAGAGTCTATAATTTTTCCCCATAGACTTTGAGTGTTTTGAAAGCAGAGATTTTTGCTTTATTTAACTAGAAAAATATCTGGTAGTTAGAAGTTTCTCAATAAATGTCTGATGAAAGATAAAAAGAATAAAAACTTATGATAGCATTTTTTTTTAACAGTGCTGTGAGGTTGAGTCTGTCATTAATGTAATAGGAGATTTTTCTTTAAGGCATATGCTTGGATTTCCTTCTGTATCCTTGTGTTGCTCACACCATAATTGTTTTTGTCGGGGTTGCTACAATGCTCTAACTCGAGATCTAGTTAGGGTAGACCTCTCCTTCAAAAACTTTTCTGGGGCATACATATGCTGTTGGGTCCAACATGTTTTAAGTGACATTTCTCTTCTCTATTGTATCTATTAGATTATGATATGTTTTAGTAAATTTAATTTCTATTACATTAACATAAAATGCATTATGTATACATACATAAAATATAAATAAACAACACAAGTTTTAAATAAGAGTTTAAATTTTAATAAAGGAATACATAACTTTATAGATTTATTGTGTTAAAATAAAATAGCATTTATTTTTAATAATACAGTAAGGGTGCTCTTTAAAGCATTTGACAATTATATTTTATGGGTCAAAGTGCACATGGTAGTTACCTACTAAAATAAGAGAAATAAGTTTGCATTTTTTATTTAATGATTTTCAATAGACATTTCCAATTTCAAGAATTATGTATTTGTGATAAAAGCTTTTATGTACTACAGAAGGTGTTACCATTTTAGTATAGAAGGAAAAAAGTGAATAATGCAATAAAGCACCAAGAAATCCTCAAAGGAATGATTTATGTAGTATGTCATTCTAAAAATAAAGGCTGGAAAAACAAAACATACAGCTGAAAACCACATACACTCACCAACATAAAATACCGAACTAAGAAGAAAAAAGGAAAGAAAGCAAATGATAAACATGATATTTTTCTACTTCACAAGGAGAAACATCTGCATTTTTGTTCATTTTAGTCAATTATTCCCATTATGGGTCCCAGATTAGCCTGTCCTTTTTCATTTTTAAATCATTGACAAGAATCCATAATCCACCAGCTGTCATTATGAGAAATGAAATTTGTTTACATTAAAGAAAGTTTTTAAGAGTGTTTTTGTTGCTGTTACAGCTTTTTACCTTGCATAGAGGAAAACTATCATCTATTTTATGACATTTCTATCAATTTTATTTGCTGTTGCATTATTTGGCAGGAGCATAATCCAACAAGTCACTCTCCATTCATCAAGCCTCTACTCCATGTACTATTCCAAGCATGCTTTTGAAATGTGCAGACATTGACACTGACACTTCCCATTATCATCAAGTGAGTTATTTTAATTCAGAAGGACATAATCAACTGAAGGAGAAACTCGTGCACACAGAGAATAAGTTACTTCTTTCCTAGTCGAATGTGTTTTTGCATATCTTAGTAGTTTAAGTATAATCTGATGGTTTCTACTCAGGTATTATAACATTAATTTCTGAGATTCTATTGTAGGTTGTGTTTTCTAGAAGCAAACTCTGGTGGAGTTTAACATGCAAGATGTTTATTATGGAGTGATCTTCATTGGGGTCAAGTCCCATGGAAGGGAGAGAAAGGATGCAGGATTTGGCTGAGGAACAAGTCCAGCTGTGATGCAGGTCTAGTAACAGCCTCGATTAAACCCACTTGACTGGGCTGGTGAGAGCTGGTGCTAAATTACCTGTAAAGGTTGTCCCAAATAGCTAGGACTTTCTATTCTAACTCCATCAGATGTTACATGTAGGTGTCCTGGAAGGGACATGACTTTGAGGGAGGTGGCTCACTGCAATCTTAGGATGGATTAATAGCTGAAAGCTGTCATTATTGGCAACTAGTCATCAAATCCTTTTTTGAACCAGGAATTGGACCAGTACATTGCCATGTTTACTACAGATTTTAAATGTCATTCTTAGTTGGTAATGTACATAAATCAGTAGAATTTTTTGTCTAGAAAATTATATATTTGTCATGATATCAAAATTGGGCATATAGTATACAGAATTAAAGATTAGGTAGAAATTTAAGAAATAGGGGTAAGTGTATCATAATTTAATAAATCCAGTTCATCCCAGGATTCACATTCCCATTGGACGTGAAGCATTTGAAAAGGTCTTTTGTAGTCATTGTAGCCTGATTTAATGAAATATTGGGGGAGTCAGGGTGTTTCTTTTAATGGACCTGAATAATAAAGAATTTTACCAAAATCACAGCATTAACTCATATTGTTCCAATCACTGCTACTTGCCGCTTTCCAGCCTAGAACAGTTTTGAGCATGTGTTTGGAGTGTAAACTTTTTTTTTTCTTTTCACCAAGATACAGAATAAGATGAGTTTCAACACTTACTTTTATAGAATCAAAATATATAAGGACACTTAGTTCAGGTTACTTCAGTATTGTCTTTTCACTCTTATTGGCGCCCAGTATTCTCTCACCTTTGACTATAAACCTTCTACTAGTTGTGATTATAAGTCATTCTCTTTCCTCCACTCATGATTCCTTCCACACGGTCTATTTATTTTTCCTTCCAATGCATCTTGTTCTTCCCACTCAAAATAGTTACTATTACTTGACTAGCTACTTTATTCTTCCTTTTGTCCTTCCCCATTCATTGTTTGTAGTGAATGCACATGACTCATGTCCAACACCAAAAAGCAAGTTATGTGACTTGACACATTTCAACTTATCTTCCTAGGCTTTGAAAAAATATTAATTTTCAAGGGGACAATAGGAAAGTGAACATCTTTACCTCTGGTGATCTTAACTGCCTCTGTTACCATTAAAAAATACGAATTGGCTTATCTGAGAGATTTCATTGTCTATAAAACTCTTCATGGGATTACTAAATTTTGAGAGGCTGGAATTGAAAGACATATTATCAGCCAAAAGAATTCTCTGGAAGAGAAGACACTGGCAAGATACCAAAAGACTTTCTTCACAATTCTAGGGCATTTCACCCATGAGACCTAGTAATGAGAATGAACTTCTTCCCATGATGTACTGCTTGATTCAGTTAACACTCAGGATAGTTTTGATACCAGGGCCTCATGAAGCAAAACATTGCAGTTGGTTGGTGAAAATCTTGCTTGTTGATGTTCTTACTATTCAAATTAATACTGACAATTTAATTCTAAAATCATGGATTATTTTGCATATAACTCACACACAGAAAACAATAAAAATAAAAAATTAGGATTGTTCTGTTTTAATAAAACAGCATGGCCCCAGGGAAATTTTTTTTCTAGTGTGGCAGTCAATGTGTTAAATTCATAATAGAACCAGATTGTGACTTCAGAATCTTCCATTAACTTTAAAAATATGTATACTTTTAGATTCAGTTAATAATAAATATACAAATAGTTACTGGAAATCTGTAAATAGACTGTGGGTCTAACTGAAAGCCTAATTGTTTAGATACCAGAAGGTGTTACTTTTAAAGCATGGTCAGAAATTCTTTGATGCTAATACTGTTACAAAGTGGGGTACCCTCCTTTTGTACCTGACTGGACTTAAAATTACCCGGACCAAGAGAATAGGATAGAAGTGATTCTTAGATTTTCAAGGATAAGTCAAAAAGTCATATATGTCTTCTGTCTTGTTCCCTGCAACACTTGCTTTGGAGTCCTGGGACGTGATGTAAGAAGTTTGACTATCCTCAGGCTACCATACTTTGAGGAAGCCCAAGCCACCCGGAGAGGACTTAGGTGGGAGCTCAACAGTCCCATGTGAGCCCAGGCTTTGAATCACCCCAGCCCAGGCACCAACCATGTCCATGAAAGAGCCTCAAAATGATTCTAGTGCCCAGCCCTTGAGTCACCTCTAGGTAGTTGAAATTTCCAAGTAAGCCCCAGATCTGGAAAGTAGAAATAAGCCATTTTAATCATACACCCAAACTCCTGACTCACAGAATCTCTGAGCACAGTGAAATTGTTGTGATTTTATGCCACCAAATGATGGCATGGTTGTTACACAGCAATAGGTACCTAGAACGCCCAGGTTCTACAATTATATGAACAAACCCTATCCCAAAAAGAATAAAGGAAGGTGAAGCTCATGAAAAACTGTTAAATTCAAAACTCCCATGGTTCCTTGATTACAAGATGTTCACAGAGTCAGAGCCATAGTAAATGTCAGTAATTTTTAGGGCAAACCAATGCTATTTGATATAAACTATAAACTATTTACTTTAAAATTTTTCTGTAGCAAGCTTAACTAAAAGCAAGAAACTTTCCATTCTTTCAAGTAATTTTTTATCTATTAAGTATGCACTAAACTGTTTTCATATGCATACATACAATAAAAATCAGACAAGAAAATGTAAAACTTTTCTTAGCGGTGATTTAGCCAAGATTGCTTAATAACTATTCAAAAGCACCAGAAGCATGCTACCCGGAAGGATAATAGTCAGACTTGAGAATTTGATTTTGGGCATGTTGCATTATTGTTTCAACAGGCTTTCTATTTAATGAAAATAGACAATTTTTAAAACGATTTTCAGGATAAGATATTCAATAGTTTTTTTTCTATTCCTCTAAATAAGAACATTTCACTTTGTGTTTAAAAAAAAAAATCTTCCTGACTTAGCATATTCCTTTTTGGCCATTTGCTCAGACTTAGAGTTTGCTAACTAATCAGCAAAACTCTCATAAGTCCTTGTGGGATCTGGGCCAGAAGAAAGGATAGATGGAAAGAATGTGAGCAGAGTGAATGAAGGGATAGGCGAAAATACCTACCCGAAGCTGCTTGTTTGCTGTGTGCAAAGGTCCGCTGAAAACAGCTGACCATGTACAGATGTTGATAAAAAAAAGTTAGCAAACGACCCGGACTTTTGTCCCCCAGCTAAGTTTTTGTTCTAAAAATTATTAGCTGATATCTACACATCTTCTTCCTTATCTGCAAAGAGCTATGCTTGCTTGAGTTTCCACATTCTTGTGTACTCCCTGAACTTCTGCACGTATCCTTCGTAATAAATACAGGAAAGAACTTAGCTGAGGAGGTTATTTTCTCCTTCAGACTTTGGTCTCTCCCTTTCTCTCTAAACACTACGTGTTTCAAGTAATTATTTCTTTGCTACTGAGCTCAGGAGCCAAAAGCAGCCGCTACAAGTCCTTATCCAAGAGGAGAAAATAAAGAGAATAAGAATTTACTGTATACGTCAAGACTTTAGTAATTTGGAACTTTTATTAAAAGTTTGCTGGGAGTTCCAAGTCTTTATAAACCTGAAGTAACATACTGATATCCCTATTCAACTCTCAAATGGCATTAGTTTGGCCTCTATTAGTAGTATAATATATTTCATAAAGTACCACGGGTTAAGTGTGACATTATGCACAGACCATGCAGTATCAGAGCTGTAATAAAATTGGAGGTCTAGTTTAAACCCCTGACTTAGCACTGCAATAGAATTGTCTCACTGTGTTACTGCCTCCACTATCTCAAAAAGAAGTTACTTATATTCTTTTCACTGGATTGGGTTCCAGCGAAGTCACAAGTAAACTCATCTGTGGAGTGCAGCCTTTCCTACAAGTGTAGGAAACTTGTCTGGCAGATTTTAGAGAGTTAATTGCAGCACAAGCAGAATATTGACACCTTGTTTTCCCATAATTTTTGACATTGGTCACATAAAACCTAGCAAGATGATAAACATAAAAAAAATCGACATCTATGTCAACAGGGCTCATTTAAATAGTGTTATCATGTAGAGATTTATTATTGGTTTATAGATATTTATATGTTTTAGTAGTTGACAATTGTTGTTCTATTCTGACATCATAAAATTCCCTTTGTCAAACCTTATTACTGAGAAGTGGACATTGACCATAAGGCCGATCTTTACTATTCTATTTCCCTTTTAAAATCTTTAGGTTAGTACAATTTTAAGGAGAAGTTTGGCATGGAAATTTCAAGTAGCACTGAATATAAAGTGTTATATAGGACTATGAAGACAGAATATAAAATGAATCTGATGGGGCATATCAGAAATCCGAGATATACAGCAAACATACATTCCTCTCTTCAGATTTTATTGCTATTCTGCACCTAAGAGCCCCTTAATGCTGTAAGGGAGTCCTTTCTGGATTACAAGGTGTTAGAGGTGAATTCTTCGGAGACAGGGTCATGTGTAGACTTCATTATAGCATCTGAGGATATTTAGTAAGCCATGACTTGGATAACTCAGTTGAAAAAAAAAAGACATGTTCTAATTCCCTAGAATTTGTCATAAATAGGGTAAATGAGTAAACAAATATCATTACCTCAAATACAAAAAGAATGAAAATAACATGAAAGACAGATATGGCGGATGACAGAAAATCAGTAGGTACTAATTTGCATTGTACTATTAGACTGTTGTACTTTTCTATTAAAAGCTCAAGGTTTTTAAGAAAATGCATAGAACTTGCTTCTTCATTCTAATAATATCATTTATTTCAATGTCTAAAGTTTTACTCTTCAAGAGCTGAGGATTAAAGCACAGATTTCTGTATTTTTTATTTGATGGAGTGATGTGTTTGAATGAGAACTCCAACTCTGGCGTTAGTAATTCAACAAGTAAAAGTTGAAATGCATCTCATCTTTCTGTATTAGCCAATATAAAGACAAGTGAATATTTTTAATAGGTTATTATAAACACTGTTTTCAAACAAAAGCATATAACCCTCTTATTTGTAACTTTCAAAATATAAGATCTTTCCCTATATGTGAAGGAATGTTCAATCACTACAACATTTTTGAGTATATATATATACACACACACATATATCATATATCATTTTATATGTATACACATATATATCATGTTATATAAATATAAATATACACTTCATGAGTACAGGCTATTAACAAATTCTACAGTTTTAGAGCTCAGTTCACATATACAATAGAAACAACCTATACATTACGTTTGAAGGGAATATCTTGTGTTGGGCTTTGGGAATTCAGCCATAAACAAGACAGAGTTCTTCCCCATGGGGAGTTTTCTATCTATTAGGAGGAGAAAACCCTTAAATAAGTCAAACTTTAAATAAGTAAACAGAAAATCAATGATTTCAAAGTATAAATTCTTGTTTATAGCAGCACAATTCACAATTGCAAAGATGTGGAAACAACCCAAGTGTCCATCAATACATGAGTGGACTAATAAAATGTGGTATATGTATACCATGGAGTACTATTCAGCTTTAAGAAACAATGGTGATATAGCACCTCTTGTATACTCCTGGATAGAGGAGTGGAACGCATTCTACTAAGTGAGGTATCCCAAAAATGGAAAGACAAGCACCACATGTACTCACCATCAAATTGGTATTAACTGATCAACACATAAGTGCACATATAAGAATAACATCTATTGGATGTTGGGCAGGGGGGAGGAGAGGGGGAGTGGGGAGGAGGAGGGATGGGACGGATATATGCATACACAAAGAGTGCAATGCGCACCACCCAGAGGATGGACATATTTGATACTCGGACTCGGGGGGGAGGGGGGAGGCAAGGGCAGCATACGTAACCTAAACATCTGTACCCCCATAATATGGTGAAATAAAAAAATTTCTATTAAAATTGATTATTTTAATCTTCTGTAAAGTGTCTGAGTGACGAGGAGCTAATATGGCCAGGACGTGGACTAAGTTCTGGCTGAGAAAGTGATGCTTAATCTGTGATGCTAAAAGATGAGAAGCATCCCTGTTTCAAAGAGCCTGCATAGTGCGAGCAAGTGCAAAGATGCTGAGGTAGCTCATATGGTCAAGTGCAAGTTGGATAACTAGAAGAAAACCATGACTAACTATGTTTGCAAACCTGCTTAGTTTGTCATCTTTCTGAGTGTCTTTTGAAAGGTTATTTCTAGCAAAGAAGACAAGAGAGTCTCGATGTTTCATAGCTTAGTAATTACAAAGGAATACACTCTTATTTTATAGTCGCAGAATAATGAGGTCTGTGACATCTGCTTTTACAGAGTATGCAGGAAAATAAACACATATTTCAGTATGGGATAGTGTGGACGACAGCACTGAGAGATGTGTGGCAATTTCCTTAAGCAGTTCTTG
>NW_012150952.1:544408-552925 GCF_000956105.1 Propithecus coquereli
ATTTAGAATTGTTATGTCTTCTTGTTGAACTGTACCTTTCACCATTATATAGTGACCCTCTTTGTCTTTCATTACTTTTGTTGATTTAAAAACTAATTTATCTGAGATCAAAACTACCACACCAGCCTTCTTTTGGCTTCCATTTGCCTGAAATATTGATTTCCACTCCTTTACCTTGAGTCTAAATGCATCCTTGCAGGTTAGATGCGTTTCCTGGAGACAGCAGATGCTTGGCTTGGTTTTTTTTATCCATTCGGCCAGCCTATGTCTCTTGAGAGGGGAGTTCAAGCCATTCACATTTATTGAGAGAACAGATAATTGGCGTGAATTACTGTTAATTCTGTTCAGTTGCATTTTTTTGCTTTGTTTTCTCTCTTGAACCATTGTGGAATCTAGTCTTTGGTCTTTAACTTTTGAGTGGTTTTACATTCGAGAGTGTATATTGTGCTGATCCTTGTGTAATTCTGTCTTGAGTACTTCTTGGAGAGCTGGTCTTGTCTTGGTGAATTCCCTCAGTCTTTGCTTATCTGAGAATGTCTTTATTTCTCCTTCATATGTGAAACTTAGTTTTTCAGGGTACAAGATTCTAGGCTGAGCATTATTCTGTTTCAGAAGAGTGAGAATGAGGTCCCAGTCTCTTCTTGCTTGTAGAGTTTCAGTTGAGAAATCTGGAGTGATTCTGATGGGCTTTCCTTTGTATGTTACTTGTTTCTTTTGCCTCATAGCTCATAGAAGGGCCTCTTCAATGGATATTTTGGTCAATCTGATGACTTCATGACGTGGTGTCTTCCTATTTGCATTGAATCTCCCTGGGGTCCGTTGAGCTTCTTGTACCTGTATATCTAGATTTTTAGCAAGGCCTGGAAAATTCTCCTCTATTAATTCTTCAAATAGCTTATCCAGCCCTTGAGTGTTTTCTTCTTCACCTTTCAGAATCCCTAGCACCCTCAGGTTCTGTTTTTCACATAATTCCACATTTCTTGTAGGCTTATTTATTTTCTCTTAATTTTCTGCTTGATCTCTGTGACTGACTTATTTAATTGGAAGGAGCTGTCTTCAATGTCTGAGATTCTTTCTTCCATTTGATCTACCCTGTTCTTGAGGCTTTCCACTGTGTTTTGTAGTTCCCTAAATAAGTCCTTCATTTCCAGGAGATTGGTTTGATTTTTGTTTAATATTTCAATTTCTTTAGTGAATTTTTCTTCCAAGTCCTGGATTTTTTTGTGTGTTTTCTTTGTGTTGGTTACCCATTTTTTCTTGCATATCATTGAGTTTTCTTACAATCCATGTTTGAAATTCTTCTTCTGTCATTTTAGTGTTCTGAGTTTGGTTAATGTCAATTGCTAAGGAGCTATTGTTCCTCTTTGGGGGTGTGCTTTCTGTTTGAGTCTTCATATTTCCAGAGTTCTTTCACTGGTTCCTTCCCATCTGGATCAGTTGTTCCTTCTTGCCTTTAGATTTTCGTTTGGATAATGACACACCCTGTTTAGTCTCCGAGCCAGTAGGTCATGTTTGTGGGTGAGATTCGACCACACCCTTTATGATGAATCAGTAGATGCAATAAAAGGGTGTGGAGAATGACCTCCCTGTCAGTAGGTGGCACTTGCTGGGAGGAGCGAGCTGCAGTGCTGTTTTTGGGTCCTGTAGCCAGCTCTTGTTCCTCTGGAGAGGCCTTCTTGTGCCTTGGGTGGTGTCGGGCCCTAGGACTTCCAGTTGTGTCCTTATTCTCCACCTCCATGGGGGCAAGTCTGGGAGTGATTCTGGGTGGGGCTGGGTTGGGTAAGCCTTCCCTCAGGCTCCACAACTGTTGTTAGCAGGGGTCAAAGTTCTGTTCTTTTCTTCTGTGCAAAGCTGCCAGGAGGGGCTGAAATGGCTCCACTCAGCTGAAAGTCTGGGCTTGCAGGTGGAGCTGTCCAAAACCCGCACTTTGGAGCAGGTCTCACTCCCCTCCACCCTCCCCCTCTCCGTGGCCTCTCCCAGGCCTCTGCCGGCAAGCAGGACCTCAGGCCGATGGATCTCCCCTGGCTGTGATGTGGGCCAGGAGGTTCTCTGCCCAGAACTGTAGCCTGAGCTGGGTGCACAGCCCTCTTTTGGGAGGAGGGCTGCCACTCAAGCACGCTGATCTTCCCCTGGAGGCACACAGTCCTCAGTAGGCTCTTTCACAGATCTCCCTTCTGTGCCCTGGGGCAGTGCGATCGTGACCTGGGTGTACGGGGTCTGATCTGCAGGCCTGTCCCCTTGGCCCTGGAGATCAATCCCTGACCCTGCCAGGGGGAGAGGTGCTGGTCTTTAACCACCTACAGGGTGCCCAAGCTGGATTGATTTCACTCCACCTCGGGATTTGCCCCACTCTCCTGGAGTCTCCAGGCAAGCAGCACCAGGGAAGGCTGGCGGGTAGGGAGCTCGCAGTCTGAGTACCCCTCAGTCTGCTGTATGGCCCCAAAAGGAAAGGTCTCATTCCTTGGAGATGCTTCCGTGTGATGGCTAAATTGTCTTTCTGGGCACTCACGGGTAGGGAGGGGGAAAAAGAGAATGGAGCACTATAGCATCTGCCGATAGGCTCGGGTCTGCGCCCGGGGAGGTACCCCAGGGGGCTGGGAGCCCGGCGCTGTGTCCGCAATAGGCCACCGCTCACTGGCGGCAGCCGTCTCTGGGCTGGTGATGGCAGGTCTCTCCAACTGCTCAGGAGCCCACCAGCAGTCCGAGATGCAAGGGAGGGGAAAGTTATCAGCTGCACCTACCCTTGTTGCTGATCTCTAAGCCTCTCGGGACCTTTCCCCTTCCAGTTCTCCTCCGCAACGTCTTCCCGTGGAGTCTCCTGTAGTTTCAGGCACCCTTCCTTCCAACCCTTACCTGATCTATGTTTTTCTGCTAGTTTATTTTTTTCACTTTCTTCCAAAATCTGGTTTTTTTGCAGAGACACTCTGACTGGCGGCTTTTCTCGTCCACCATCTTGGCTCCTCCCCACAGTTCTTGTTTTTGAAATAACTCTAAAACTAAAGATTTACACCAAAAAGTGAGTCAATTTGACTCCACTCATTCATTCAACTAATCTTCCCACAAACATTTTTAGCATACCTGCTTGTTTGCCAGGCCTTTTATCTGCCCTCAATTAGAGGGACAGGTAAAGGACCCATTACCAGGAAATCAAAGGAGGTGTTGTGCTTGAGAAGGAAGAGCTCACTGGCCAACCAGAAATCTGAGTTATAGTCACAGAGCCTTGCTCATGACATGATCACAATCCATAGCTGATAAGCCTCAGAACTGAGATCTGACCTTTTCTCTCTTTCTTTTCCTCATTCATTCTTTCTTTATTAGTGATTATATTCTTGTTCATCTGTTTACTGCTTTCTTTTTTCTTTTCCTTTTGCTTTTATTGGGTAATTTCTCAGATCATTTTGCCATTTTTCCTATAACTCTGCCTTCCCTTATGTAAGTTTGTTCTTTCATTAAACTCTCTTTCTATGAATCATAAAAGACGAATAATATTTTCTATATGGACGCCAATTGATAATCTAATCAAAACAATGAAATGCCAAGATGTCAAAAGGAATCTCCACATACAGGGTAGAGTCACAGAGGAAAACAATGGGATAGAGACTAAGATCTTCAATGAATAATTATGGGACCAGGATGTAGGTTGATAAGGGAAGGAATCCTGTCAGGTTTCAAAGGATATAAGGTTTCTGTAAAGAGAAATGAGAAGAAATGACTTGAAAGTCATGCTAGGAAGCAAGGAGCACATATATTCCATTTCTTGGCCCTAAATTATTCGAGGGGCACACAGGCAGGGAACTGTCCTCCAGAAGCAGCCAGATTTAAGTTAGGGCTAGAAATGACTAGAAAAACAACAGAAGAAAACGACACACCAGAAAACATATGTCCTAGTTTGGGAAAAGAAGTGGCAGAAAAAAATATTTGGTGGTTATTGAAATACACCAAGATATTTAAAGGCTGGGAAATTCAAAAGCTGAGGAAGGGCACGTTTGTAGAAAGGACTACATAATGGCTGGGGCAGGCATTTTCGAATATTAACAACAGCAGCACCATTGCAGATTTCTATGTATAATTCAGAGGAAGTGAGGAAGTGATGGAAAACTTCTGGCAGTAGGTGTTATGTAAGGGTTTCAGCAGCAGTTACCATTCAGATACAGGGACACACACGCAAAAAAGACCTGAATTTTAGAAATCTTAGGAGAAATCAGGATATACATATTCTGTGGTAATTTCTTGAAGACCATAGAGGACACTTCCAGCTGCCCAAAAAACTCATTCTTTTCTTCCATTGTCATGAAAAGCCAGAGTCAAGACTGCCAAGCTACTCTGTATTTTCCAGCTCCCTGGCAGTCAGGCATGGTCATGTGGCTAAATTCAAAACAATGTGTGTAAGTATAATTATTAAAACTTTAAATATGTCAATATATTTCTAGAGTTTCTTTATGGAAATACAAACCACTGTGAATCAACATTTTCCTTTTTCCATGTTTATACAAATGTAATATACTGTTACTACTCTCTAAATCCTTTTTTTCCGTCTTACATATACACTTGTATATATTCCACTGCACTTAAAAAGCATGCCCATTATTTGACATTTTTATACGGCATACTGTTATTTTTATGAATTTACCATATTTTACCTAAACAGTGAGCCTTAATGTATATCTGGGTTCATTCATTCACTCAACAAACCTTTTTTGAGTCCTACTATGTACCAGGATTATTCAGACTTTTACCAGTGAAAAAACAGATAAAGAATAAAAGCTTCATGTGATTTATATTCTAGAAAGGACAGGTAGACAACATGGAAACAGTGTTCCAGTCAAAGGAAGGACATTATTCCAGCACGTGCCCAGCACATTTGAAGAACAGCAAGGAAGTCGGTGTGCCTAAGGCACAGTAGTTGAAGGAGAGAATGGCAGAAGATGGAAATGAGATCAAAGAGCAGGCACTAACCATACTTGGATATTTTCTCTGAGTGAATTGCAGAACAACTGCAGGTTTTAAACAGTGGGTTTATTTCACTTGGGTTTTTTTTTAATCACTGACAATATGCAATAAATAAACTTGTGCACTTGTCATTTATGTATGTCCAAGTATCATTGTGGGATAATTCCCAGATTTAGGCTCATAGGAAAAGGGATATACATTTTGGTAAATTTGATAGATATTGCCAAAAATGTCGCCAATGGAGATTGAATCTTTTCACACTCTCATTAGCAATATACGACTATCTGTTTTTGTTGTATTTTTATTTCTATTCTCTTTTTCTGCATTCATATATGTGAATTATCACTGTTGTTTTAGTATGAAAGATTTTACTTTTTATTTTTTCTATTTACTATGGTGTCATTATATTAGATAGAAGGGATTTGAACCAGCTCATATGAAGATAGAAGTTTCCTAGATAAAAGGAGCATTTTGCTATTCTAAAAGAATGTGAAGTAATTAAACAATGTGAAGTTCTAAAGATTCAGGACAGGACACCACTCATAAATACAGGTCTGAGGGCTGAGTACGGTCACTCATGCCTGTAATCCTAGCACTCTGGGAGGCAGAGGCGGGAGGATCATTTGAGCTCAGGAGTTTGAGACCAGCCTGAGCAAGACCAAGACCCCGTCTCTACTAAAAAATACAAAGAAATTAGCTGGACAACTACAACTATATAGAAAAAATTAGCCGGGCATGGTGGCGCATGCCTGTAGTCCCAGCTACCTGGGAGGCTGAGGCAGTAGGATCTCTTGAGCCCAGGAGTTTGAGGTTGCTGTGAGCTAGGCTGACACTACAGCACTCTAGCCTGGACAACAGAGTTAAGACTCTGTCTCAAAAAAAAAAAAAAAATACAGGTATGAGACTGGTGCAGATACTTCCATTTTAATGTAAAGAACAGGTGTGTGTAGATGCATATGGTATTGCTGGTTTGTTGGAAGCCCGAATTGGACATTACTTCTTGATGTAAAGATGTTCTATTTTCTTCAAGAAGTGTGTGTGGGGTGGAGGGCGGGGTATGTAGCTGATTTCTTGAGAAGAAAAGTGATTGTGGAAAAGGGGAAGCAAGTGTAGAGCATGAAATATCTCTTTTAGGGAACAAGAAAGAACATTGCCTAGTGAAACATAACGTGATTGAAATAAGTTAGAACACTAATGAAACAGGAGACCATGTATGTATAGTGTCATCGGTTGGCTCAGGTGTGTGATTTTTTTTTTCCAGCAGTCTCAGAAGTCTCTGTACAAAGAGAACACAAGCAGTAGGAGTTACCCAAGGCTAGATGCTTACAGGTCAGGTGGGATGAAAAGACTTCATCAGGTCAAGGTTGTTTAGAAATTCTTCAGAGAGAACTTGAAGTATTGGACTGTGAAATCTAAGCTAAAAAGAAAAAACACATTCTATAAAGTTTAGAGAAAATTTTAATTCCCTTCTTCCATTTAGTGCTACATTTCATAAGCTGTATCATGCTATATATCATCATAGCTTGACCTGTGCTATATTAGAGACAACAATTTTAGACTTAAATTGATTTTAATTGACAAATTAAAATTATATATATCTGTTGTGTACAATATGTGTATATTGTAGAATGACTAAATTGAACTAATTTACATATACATACTTCACAAACTTATTTTTGTGGTAAAACACTCAAAATCTACTCTCTTAGTTATCTTAAAGACTACAATACATTGTTATTAACTACAGTCACCATGTTTTACAATAGATCTCTTGAATTTATTCCTCATATCTGTCTGAAATTTTGTATCCTTTCACCAAGATCTCCTGAACCCTACCCCTCTATTCCACTATTTTCTTCTATCCACCATTATTATACTCACTGCCTCTGTGAGTTTAACTGTTTTGGGTTCCACATGCAAGTGAGATCATACGGCATTTGTCTTTCTGGGCCTGGCTTATTTTACTTAACATAATGTCCTCCGTGTTCATCTATGTTGTCATAGATAATGACAAATTTTGACTGCTCTCCTTAATTAACGAAACTCATGGAATATAATTAAAATTAACTCCATTTTTCTTTCCCACACACCCTTTAAATATTCTCATGAAGAGTAGTCTGTCTCTTGCCATTCTTACAGTCCCTTAACATTGCCAAAAAAAACAAAAGAAAACTTTAAAAAAAAAATTCTCATTTTAAGTTGCCATTTCAATTCAGCAAATAATTAGCACCTGAATGTGACTTATACTTTTTTTCTCACCAGTATGAGGTTTGATATGTGTGACGAGATTGTCGACTTTGTGTTTTCCTGTGTGATTCCCCTTGCACTACTCAACATCATTTTTACACTCCTGGTAAAAGCAGGGGATGGGCGGTAGTAAGAGCAGCAGAAAGTTCTTTATTGACTGCTATTTTCAGATCCCATTTGTGATCTCTGGGCCTAACTGAAATTGAAATCTCACTCTCTCCAAGGAGCATTTCTTTGCATGGTCTTCAGAGACCACAGCAATGCTGCTGGGCTTTCACTGTTACTTTGGCTGAAGTGGATGGATGCGGTGGTTGATGGTGTTTGTCTGTGGCCCCTCAGAACCAGGTGGTCAATAGTCAACCTCCAGCTTCTTCTCTGTTAAGGCCTGAAGATCTAAGTGATTCCCATGCAGTGCTTTCCTCTCTCCTGGAGGCCGTGTTCGGGCCACAGGAAACTCTGATGCAGACTTTATCTACCTTCATTGGGAATTGGGAATTCAGTTATTTCCCAACTAAAGCTCGCCTCTCTCTCCCTCTCTGTCTCTCTGTCTCTCTATCTCTCTCATTTTCTCTCTCAATTGTTCTCTCTCACTCTCTCTTTCTCTCTTCTACTGCTCCTGTAGGCCAATGGAAACAGCCTATGGCCCACAGACTCCTAATAATAATGTTCATAAAAATTTTTATGTTCATAAAAATTCAGAGGACATATTTTATGTTAAGCTCTTCTGTGTGTCCCATGGAAGTTGAACTTCTTTCCTGAAGAGAAAGAGAAGAATATCCCACACATCCCCTTGTGTGTGTTGGAAGCTTGTATGCATAAGCCTTAGAGAAACTGTTGCTTTTAAACATTCCTCTTAAAACTTCTCTCTCCATCTGATTTCTAAGATCTAACATAAGTGTGGCTAGGTCATCTCTATGGTAAATGGATTTGTGGGGATTTGGTCTGTAAAATAATTTGAATATGGATATATTCAACATGGTGTTGCCTCTTGTCTACAGCACTGGCATCTCTAGAAGGGTAGTGGGCCTCTTTTACCCTTTGTACTTCCCATCATCAGCATCCAGGGTAGTCACCCCACACCCTCCACAAGTTCTGCTCCATGGACCAGTCTATCCTTTATAATACATGAATTTTATCTCAATAGAGCTGTTTTCAAAATGGTGTGAGAGTCTGGACACAGTGATTCACACCTCTAGTCCTCACACTTTGGGAGGCTGAGGCAGGAGGATTGCTTGAGGCCAGGAGTTTCATACCAGCCTGAGCAAAAGTGAGACCCCATCTCTACAAAAAATAGAAAAATTAGCCAGGCATGGTGGCATG
>NW_012150952.1:553470-556652 GCF_000956105.1 Propithecus coquereli
TATATATATCATAGGCTGAAGGGAGACTTCCCAAATCTTCAAATTTTCAAAGACAAGTAGCCTAATCCTTCATAGGACATAGATTGAAAGCACATTTTGTTTCCATCAAGAAAACATATTTCTAACCAGTTTTGGAGAGAGATACAGGCAGGGTAGGGAGGGCATTGTTATTAGGTTGTAATCTTATTTAACGTCTCTATTAATCATCTAGTGGAGAAAGAGATGCAAGCTAATGAAACTTAAATCACAATAAATTGTCAAGTGTTTTAACACCAATTAGTACAGAAATGATAAAAAGAGACCTTCAGTGATTAAAGGGCAACCACAAAATGAGGTTCAATTTGGAAAACACTGAACGATTGGCAAGTAGCCCTTGAGAGGAAAAACAAAAATGTGTAACTGTTTTTAAGGTCACCATTCTAAAGATAAGTGAAGGATATTTAGTGAAACTCATCAAGTTCTTACTTTTTGCATTGCTGATTTAAAGGTCAGTTTTTGTATTTTAACTTGATTTAATTTTAAATTATTAAATAGACATCTTTTCTCGCTAGATAGCTTATGGGATTCATGGGCAAACGATTCACTATTAGCAGATTTTTGCCTTTGGATTAATGTTTTTCCTGCCATAGGATAAAATTTTGAGGATGGTGGGAATGGGGAATGAAGAGAATAAGAAAAAGAAAAAGAGTTAGTTTTAAGAAAGAAGTTGCATTTGCATGCCAAAGTTCTATATCTACAATTAACAATTTTATGCCTTATATGTGAGATGATAAGCTTCAAAATAACTTTTAAAACATATGTGATAAAATTCATAATATGTATAATACATGCCATTTTTTCACATCTAGATAGTTTATATTTGGTAGGTATGAAAAAGTAGCACCTTTGTAACAATTGTGAAGTAATTATTTCATCTTCCTAGGTATGCTTTAGAAATCTTAAAATGTTAATATGTTTTATAGGAAAAGATTACAAACAACAAAGAATAAAATACATTTTTATAGCAATGAACATCAAGAGTGTACATATTTTGCTGCTTTGCACAAAATACTAATTACTTTTAAAAATGAGAATTATTTCACTGGAATTAAAACTGCTCCAGTAAAATATTCAAATGGTTGAAAAAGGCAAGTACATTTTGAACTATCTTATAGAAATTAATTAATTTTCTGAACTTCATAATTTTGTTCAGAAAAATTAAAAAGTGTGGTTATTTTACAATATAAAAATGAGTGACAACTACATCCAGGAATCAATCCACACTGGGCCTGATTGACATTGACTTCTGTATCCCCTGAATATCTTTATTGTGTATCGTCCTCATTTTGAAGTTGACAGCAGCATGAGAGTAAGAGAGAAATAAAATCAGGATAAGTAGCAGTGAATCTTTCAAAGACAACAGCAGATAGGTTATCTGCATCTATAGGCACCCACTCGGCTATAATGAATTTTATCAATTGAAATTCTTTTCGAATAATATTTTAACTGTGAATCATGTCTGTTGTGAACTTTTAGAGATTAAAAACTTAATCTACACTTTTGCCCTAAGAATGGACCTTCAGCAGAACTATATCTTGACCCTAAATTCTCATTTTGTCCCACTTATTACGTTTCAGCATAGAGACATTCTACTTTGTTTATAATGAAATCAAAATGTGTTCTAGTTTAATCTTTTAATTTTCTTGAAATGCACATATATTTCAGCCAGTTACCGAATATGCCTCCATATTTGATGCCATATGTATTAGTCTTAATGTATAGAGCCATCTTTTCTGTAAAGCACACTTTGGCATGAATCCAGGCATCTCTCATCTTCATGTATAAAATGAGGCGCCTGTTCCAAGCTCCACAATATATATAGGATGGGGATTTCACAATGGAAGAGTACCACTACCACGGAGATTTAAAATATTTCAGCCTAAGACTATTGACATCTTTATAGAGCAGATTCGAGGCTCTCACGGGTCCTGAAAATTTTAGAAAGATTTGAGATTAGAATAAATTTTCTACAGTAACCCAAAACTGCACTTCTGTCAATTTGTGTGCATCCTATTTCAACCAACACCAGAACTCTCACACAACCCCTGGTAGAGAGGTTACAGTTTCCAACATTCTTGCTGGTATTTACAAACAGATCCTGTTAGTGTACATATGATAAGAAGATCATATGAGGGGTTACAAGCATACTAATTCTATCTGACGACTATGTTAGGGGAACTTTATCAGAAAATTTAAAATATTAAGTAATCTAAATAAAAATTAATTTGCAAATATAATGTGAAGATGATTATGTTAATATTTACACAGGAATATAAGCCACATCAAAGATTCCACATTGAAAAGTTATCAATGATTTTATGAAAGCAATGGTAATGAATTTCACTTACCACTTGGCTGCTATATGCCAGGTACTGTCCTCAATGCTTTTATGCAGTGCCACATCTAATCTCTACAACAACTCTATGAGGTATTGCTATCTTTAATAAATAAGAGGAAAGTGGGTTTAACAAACAAAATTGCCTAAAATCTCAGAGGATTAGATAATAAATGCTAATTTATTGCACATAGAAATTTCATTGTGGATTTGAGTGTCTCTTTGGGGCAGCTACCTTCAATGTATCCACTCAGTGATCCATCCAACCAAAACAGAACTTGGAAACAGTCTTGCACGTGCTCATGAGTGAACAGAAACTTGGAACACTGGTGAGCACATTGAACCTAACTTGGTAGGTTATAGTAGAGCCCGCTTGACACTTCACTGCACCCAATTCCTTCTCTTTGTGAGCACATGGCATGATAGAATTTCGCAGCTTCCTTTGTGGTCTTGTGACTGAGTTCTAACAATGAAACATGAGCACAAATTTCATTGTTAGGTTTCATTCCCCTCCCTGTCTTATACAGAACTCCCACAATACCCCAGGTTCTTTCTTCTTCTGCCATCTTGATGCAGATAAGCACAGGGACCCTGGAAGCCATATGTTAAAGATGGACTGACTAAACCCAAGATGGAAGAGTCTAGCTCCCTCAATCACTTCTTGGAAGGAGGCTGCCACAATGAGGAACATCCATTATGTAGACAGGGAATAAATTCTTCCTTTGTTTCAGCCACTATAAAATTTATATAAGACAGTTTGTTCATTTCATCAATTCTAAAACATGCATTTTTTTTTTTCTTTTCAAAA
>NW_012150952.1:568202-570698 GCF_000956105.1 Propithecus coquereli
TAATTATTCATTTTTCTTCTTTACGAGATTCTTAGTTACTCATTCAAGAGATTAGAACATGAATCTTTGACTTAATAAGATTTGATATGAATGAGTATTTTCATGACTGCATCCAAAATGCTAGAATTTTAAAATAATGTGACAACATATATGCCCTCCTACTTTTTGTGCCGTTGTTACCAAGAATTTTAATTTAATTATAGATATAATTCAAAGAGCACGCAATATTATTAATGTTTTATATACATTAGCCTTCACATTGTTCTGTTTTTCTCTGCCTTTCTATGATTCTGTTGAGAAACCAGGAATTCCACATAGGTGATAAATCAAAGAAATTGAAAAGGAAAGGAAAGAGTATTAAAATCCATTGATTTACTACTACATGTCAGGTAGTGTGCACTGTGTTAATAACGATAAAATTAATCATTTGTTTTCTGCATACCATGAGCCAGACACTATCCTAAATCCTTCATATGCAAAATACCTTTAAAGCGTCAAAAAAGCTTTTTGGAATTTTGTTTAACCTCTTGTGTATATATGAAAACAAGTAAAGCTCACCTTTCAGTCAACAAATATAAATTGTATCCTTTTACATACCAGTTGTTTGAAGTACTAGGGATACAGCAAAAAACGAGACAGACAAAATCCTAGTCATTGTGGTGGTGGCTACCTTCTAGTGCAAGGAGACAGGCAATGTAACATAAACAAGTTAATATATGAATGACTTATGATGTGAGAGATTGTGATGGGTGCTATGGGGGAAAATAAAGAAAGCATTTGGTTTGTTGTTTTATGTTAGGATGGTGAAAGATGGCTTCAGTGGCAAAAGTCTATTTGAGGAAATACTCAGAGAAAATATTAGACTCTAAAACTCAGATAGGGCTCAGAAAAGTTAAAAATTACAAAATTTTTTGAAAGTAATAAAATACTGGTTCAGTCTTCCCATGACTAGGCTTGTTGCACTCATTCATAGAGGTAGGAAATACTAGAGGTAGAAATACTGAGGAAAAACATCAGGCCTTGAGGAAATATTAGCCTTCTTCAGTTTAATATTTTGCAAATCTATTACTCTTTGTTTCTTGTTTTATCTATTCTGTCTTCTTGTTCAGTGACAAGAAAAATTCTTATTTCTCAAAATAAATGCATGCAAGATGGCCCCAAAATTTTAATGTGATCCTAACCTCTCAATAGATAGATACAGTGAGCTCCCTACATACTAATTTAAATAAGTATTTGAGGAAACAAGGATACAGACATTTTAAGCTTACTCAAAGTTATAGTCGATATTCTTTCTCTGTTTCCTTGAAATAGAATCAATAAATACCAATTAAAAATGCAGTTTGGGGCAGGGAGTGATGGCTCACGCCTGTAATCCTAACACTTTGGGAGGCAGAAGTAGGAGGATTGTTTGAACTCAGGAGTTCCAGACCAGCCTGAGCATAAGAGAGATCTGTCTTTACTAAAAATCAAAAAGAATTAGCCGGGCATGGTAGTGAGTGCTTGTAGTCCCAGCTATTTGGGAGGCAGAGGCAGGCAGATCGCTTGAGCCCAGGAGTTTGAGTTTGAGGGTGCTGTGAGCTAGGCTGAGGCCACCAGGGCACTCAAGCCCGGGGGACAGAGTGAGTCTCCATCTCAAAAGAAAAAAAAAAAGCATAATTTGGGACAAAAAGCATTGAGCTCTATTTTATGTAAGGAAGAAAAATAAATTGTGAAAACATCTCCTATTGTCCATAGGTTTCTCCTTTCTCTCTCCAAAAACTTTACTAAAAACTATTTTGTAATAAAAACATCTCATTGCAGCAGGAAGGTTGGGAAAGGAAGACCTAATGAAAAGAGGCTAAATTTTGAGTTAATCTGGTATGCAATAGGCAGGGTTGTTAGTTAAAATATAAAACACCTAGTTAAATGTGAGTATCAAATAAACAATTAAATAAATGACAAATAGTTTTGTTTTGTTTTTTTTTTTTGGTATACATTGTACCAAATATTGCATGGGAAAAACTTAACTAAAAAAAGAATTCATTTTTATCTGGAACTCAAATTTAACTGTATGTTCTATATTTTGATTTGCTAAATATGGCAACCCTAGCAGAAGGAATAGCTCCTAAGATGATCCAGAAACTGAACCAATTGAGGAGAAAGAGAACTTGGAATGAGAAGAAAAATAAAGAATCCCATGAAATCCACTGTCTTACTACTTTCTGTTACTTTAGGAGTTTTATAGGTCCAAAGAGAGTAGATAGGACAGAGGATGGGGGTTGGAGGAGAGATAGCAGAGATGATCTAATCTAGCTATGGGGTTTGGGTACGGAAAATCCCACATGAAATTTCAATTATTTTTGCATAAAAAAACTATAATATCTCTTCCTCTGAAAGCAGTATGCTGATCAGTTTTCCTAATTTGATTGATTCATTGGGCTTTAGTATCTTTTTTTTAATTTACTTTCTTTTTTTTTTTATTTCAGCATGTTATGGGGGTACAGATGATTAGGTTAC
>NW_012150952.1:570748-573231 GCF_000956105.1 Propithecus coquereli
TATTTCTTCTTTCCTGTTCAACAGTTCACCTGGAAAAACATGAATATTATGTTAGTCATCTTTTCTAATTGCATTCCAGGTGTGTTGGTTAAAATTGATTTTTAAGTGGGGTTTCTGCTATTTAGAAAATCCAAAGTCCATGGTATAAACTGATAAGATTCTGTACATTTTTCAGAAAGGAAGCTTCCATTAACTGTAAAAGAATTAAGGTTTGGTACAAATTAAAATTATATGCACCATAAATTAGACTTCGAGTACACATAATAGGAAAAAGCCACAGAGGTAAAGTGTGGATAGAGATAAAGATCAAACGGCGCTTTGCTAAAGTTGGCTGATTCCACCATTAAATAGTACCAGTGTGAATAGGATGATAAGAATATGAACTTTGACTCTTATCTCTGTAAAGTAAAAGCTTTGTGAACTCGGGGATGGTAATTAAGTCCATTGAGTATAGTTTATTCATCTGTAAAATGACAATAATATTTATTTTATCAAATTCTTGTGAAGATAAATATGATATATAAATAATAGATGTCCAATTAATGCTACATCCCTCTCCTCATCCTCTTTGACTTACAGAAGTTTCAGTTGAACTTTTACATTTATCTGATTTATGACTGAAATAGAAGAAATTATATGCAAAATTATCTTCATTCTCAAATTGCTTATTTAAATGAAAAAGTGAAAGTGAAACTGAACCTTTTCCTGTGTGCCTCATTAGCTTAGTAAAATATAATTTTCTCTAATTTCTTTCTATCCCTATGGGAAAAACCAAGTGATTTTTGGAACTCATAGTCACATTTCACAATCTTTTCATACCTCTATGGATTTATTCTTTGTAAGATAGAACCTTAATTTGAGTCTGCTTTCAGACCAAATAGGCCAGAAAAAGATGATGATATATTTTGAAGAGAAATGGTAGAAACTTCATTCACTAGTGAAATTTCCCCAAAGTTGTTCAAATCTCACAAAGGAACTAGACACATTCTCACATCTATGGATAAAGAAATAGGTCATTTCCAAAAGCAGAGGCCATAACCACTCCTCTGGGGTAGCTAAATTAATAATATTCTATACATTTTTCATGTTTCCTAAATGGGTAAAAGTGAACTGCTGAGTTGGATGTCAAAATATCTATGAGAATTCCTCATACTTATAATGAGTTAACAGAGTGCTATAGACTGACTCTGTCCTGCCAAAATTCATATGTTGAAATCCTAAGCCCCAATGTGGTGGTATTAGGAGGTGGGGCCTTTGGGAGATAATTAGGTCGTGAATGCAGAATCCTCACGAATGGGATTAGTTCCTTTATAAAAAGAGACTCTAGAGAGCTCCTCTGCACCTTCCACCATATGAGAACACACCCAGCAGACAGCTGTCTGTGAGCAAGGAAGGAGGCCCTCACCAGACACAGAATCTTCTGCCACCTTGATCTTGGACTTCTCAGCCTTTAGAAATTTAAGCAATAAATTTCTATTATTTATAAACCATCCAGTCTATGATATTCTGTTATAGCAGCCTGAACTAAGAACACAGATAAAACCAGAAAATCCATTTTTACAAATGTTTTCTTATAGCACTAGTAGTTTGCAACCATGTCAGATCCTATCACTGGTACTAAGAAATTCAAAAGAAGTGTGAATATTCTTTTGCACAATTTATCAATGGAGGAATTTTCCACTGCACATCTGAATCTGGAAAAGAAGATATAGCTGTGTGCAGTGTATGATGTAAGAGCAAAATGATTATAATGAGTTCCTCCTTTTAGGAATACTGATTTAGAGAACTATAAAAGCAACCCTGTGAATGTTGAATAATATTTGAGGCAAGATGCCCTAGAAAAATATGGAAATAATGAATTCATTAAATAGGAAATTGGGAGCATTATCATTTGGTTATTAAAAGAAGTGAGATAGACCACAGATAAAAGGAATTGGTTATATTATTTTTTTAACTAAAGTTTTTGTTGAAGAAACATAATATTACCAGATAGCCTTTATTATTCTCACACTATCTCCCCTAAAAAACACCATCGTAACTTCCATCATCACTTAGTTTTGCTATTAATAGTTTTTCAACTTCGTATAAATGGAATTACAGTGTGTACTCTTTTTATAGGGTTCTCTTGTTTAATTTTATACTATGAGATAAATTCATGTTGTTATTCAGTAGTTTATTCACTTTCATTGCCATGTAATATTCCATTAAATTAATACATAATATTACAATTCATTCTATTGATAAGCATTAAGGTTGTTTCCAATTTGGGGTCATTCCAAATAGTACTGCTATACATATTCTTACACATGGCTTGTGGTGAACATAGATGCACAATATTTAGGGTGCACCCTATTCTTATTAGTATTCTTATTCTATTCCTATTTTTAGGAATAAATTGTTTAGTCATAGTATATATGTATGTTTAGACTTAGAAATACAAACAACTTTTCAAAGTCGTTATACCAATTTATACTTCCACCAGA
>NW_012150952.1:574301-576405 GCF_000956105.1 Propithecus coquereli
ATTCTATATTATATTTTATTTAGATTTTGCATTTATGTTCATTAGAGAGATTGGCCTCCAATTATATGTCTTTTAATATCCTCATCAGATTTTGGTTTCAAGGGTATGCTTCCCTCATAAAATGATGTAAGAAGTGTTCCCTGTTTTTCCATTCTCTGAGATAAATTTTAAAATATTGACACTATTTGTATCTTAAATGTTTGGCTTAATCACCACTAAAACTGTATAGGTCTAGTGATGTTTTCTAAGAATGTTTTAAAACATATATTCAATTTTTAAAATAGATATAGGACCAATATGATTTTCTATTTAATTCTGTTTCCATTTGAGCAAATTTATCTTTTTTTTGCCCCTCATTCTGTTTAATATTTTTTTCATTTCTAATTGAGATTATGTGCATGCCTTCTGCCTAAGAATTACCTTTAGTATATACCTTTAAGTATAATTCTGCTTGTGAAAGATTCTACTTTCTTTTTTTTAACCTAAAGGCATTTTACTTTACCTTCAATTTCTTAAGTTGTCCCCCCAACTCCCTGGGCATAGAATCATACTTTAGCAGTTATTTTCTTTTAGCATTTTAACAATTTCAATATATTGCCTTCTGGCTGTGATAAATTTTGTGTAAAAGTCAGTTGATGGTCTTGTATGTTGCCATTTTAAGGATAGGGTATCTTTTTTTCTCTTGCTGCTTTCAAAATATTTTTTCTTTGTCTTTGATTCTCAGCGACTGGATTATGGTATGCTTAGTCATGATTTCCTTTTATTCATTTTGGATGGAGTTTGTTGAGTTTCTTGGATCTATGGGTTGATGTCTTTCATCAGTTTTGGTAAATCCTAAACCACAATCGCTTGAAAAATTTCTTCTTCCTTAATTTTTTTCTCCTCCTAGTAATCCTGTTACAGATATGTAATATGTGTAATAGATATTTCACTGTTACAAATAAGTACTCTTTTAGTACATTCAATTATCCTTTCTGTGTTTTAGTGTGTATATTTCAATTGATTTATATTACAATTCAAGAACTCTGAAATCAGAAAATTTGCATCATATTAGATCTTTGAAATTCGTTGATACATGCGTTGTTACTCTGCCTATGATCAATTTTGGAAAATGCTCAAAGTATATTTGGAAAGAGTGAGTGTTCTGCAGTTATTCTTGGTGGTATACTCTATGTCAATTCAGCCCAGGTGTTTTTAATCATTTTGTTTCATTCTCTGTATAATTAGTGATATTGTGTCTGCTTTTTTAATTACTGAAAGAGATATGTGAAAAGTTTCACAATATATTTGTGATAGGAATTGTTTCTTTTTTGTTTCTACCTCCTATGGGATGAGCCTATGTTGTATGCACACAAATTTAAAATTGGTAATCTTCCAGAAAGATTGATACCATTATAGTACCTCTGTTTAGCTCTAGTAATTCTTCGTGCCTAAAATCTCAGCGTAGCTACATTCAAACTCTTGTTGTTATTTCTTTTTTCTGGTATATTTTTTCATTCCTTTATAATACACTGTTCTGTGTTTTATTCTTGGTGATGACATTTTTATTTCAGATGTGTCTTTTTATGAGCAGCCTATATTTAGATTTTCTTTTTTAATCCAGAATGTTATTTTTGTTTGCTTATTTATTCTCTTTGGAATCACTGGAATTGCTTATTTATTTGGATACAGGTGTATCTATTGCATCATAACTGTTTTCTTCTTTCTTACCTGCTGTAGGATGGATCAAATTGCTTCTAATTATTCATTTTTCTTCTTTACGAGATTCTTAGTTACTCATTCAAGAGATTAGAACATGAATCTTTGACTTAATAAGATTTGATATGAATGAGTATTTTCATGACTGCATCCAAAATGCTAGAATTTTAAAATAATGTGACAACATATATGCCCTCCTACTTTTTGTGCCGTTGTTACCAAGAATTTTAATTTAATTATAGATATAATTCAAAGAGCACGCAATATTATTAATGTTTTATATACATTAGCCTTCACATTGTTCTGTTTTTCTCTGCCTTTCTATGATTCTGTTGAGAAACCAGGAATTCCACATAGGTGATAAATCAAAGAAATTGAAAAGGAAAGGAAAGAGTATTAAAATCCA
>NW_012150952.1:582465-592511 GCF_000956105.1 Propithecus coquereli
GGGGAAATATAACTGTAGTTATAAGAAGAAGTTCCCAGGTAGGAGTTGTAGCCTGCAGTAGACCTGGCAAGAGTCAGAGGAATATATACCCAAACCTTAATCTCTCCTGCCTCCACCAGATCTTTTGCAGGTGCTTTCCATTGGTCAAACCCAAACTCAGGGAAAGGAGCTCTGACAAGGTCAGTTTCCCAGTGAACAGAATAGGGTGGGAAAGGGTCAAGAGGAGATTTGGGGAAGCAATCAAAAATATCCAGCAGAGGCTGCTCCTTTTTCTTCTCACTATCTATGCTGGTTCTTTTCTCTCTAAAAGTATGTCTCTATGTAATTTTAATTATTATTTATCATAAGCTCCCATTTAATCATGGGATGATAGCCCTATAAATGCACTCCTACCTGAAATATAAAACTTTAGCGATCACTATTTCTTTTACTATAATGGGAAAGAAAGAAACATAAAAAACCTAGCTTTAACAGTCCCATTTCTGTAACTTCCATCTTCTAACACTTACGTAATATTCCTCTTACTATCTCCTAAACTGGATAGAATTCTTTACCAAGTGAAGTAACCCAAACCTTTTTTTCCCTGGGATCCCAATCCTCTATGTCCCTGTCTTTATTAGATCGCTGTAATGTTCCATTGACCGTCACTGGGTAAGGGGGTACTAAAAGACATGCCAGTGATTGCTCTGTTCCAGACATTGTCTTTTTTTGTGCCTTTGTGTCACAGCTATCCACTTTCTCTTTGATAGTCAAGATTAATCATCTTGCCTTGATAGTGAACCTCTTCTCAGCATGGCATGAGGAGCACAGAAAGCAATTTCAGTTTCTTATTTAAAGAAATGTAACCACATTCCTTAGCAGAAGCATTTCTACTAATGTTCCCTGAACATTAAGTCTCCAAAAGCCACTAACACCATTGTCTGAGAGATGGGGAAGCAAAAATTCCTTCAGTGATCTATTTTGTGTAATAGGAGAAAACACTTCCACCTCCAACTCCTTCATTCTTCTATTCTATGCATTCTAGCTGTAGGAAAAATAGTACCATATATTAGCTTCCAGTCTGTGGTATATATTACATGATGAATGAAGAATACCAGGACCCTAAAGAGACCTGTCTCCCAGTCAGTGCTGTACTGAGCTTTTATCAGGCCATTCCTTCATAGTATAACCCAGCTACAACTGAATCATGAGCACATGCTAAGTAAGTGAACTCCGTGGACACCAGCCCATTGCTTTACTTCTTTGCCATGAAAATGGATAACATACACTTTGCTTGGTGACAATGTTATTTGGCATATCACAGAAATGGCACCTAGGAGTCCCTGAATAGTGTTGCTGTCGGAAGTTGCTATGGTTTGAATGTTTGCTCCATCTGAAACTCATGTTGAAACTTGATCCCCCATGGAACGGTATTAAGAGTTGGGGCTTATAAAAGGTGATTGGGTTATGAGGCCTCTGCCCTCTTGAATGAATTAATCCACTCATGGATTAATGGTTTAATGTGTTAATGGATTAATGGATTATCATGGGAGTTGGTTAGTTATCACAAGAGTGAGTCTGTTATAAAAAGCCAGTTTGACTTTCTCTCAGAAGCCCCACATCACATGATGTCCTGTACCACAACGGGATTTGGCAGAGATGCCCCACCAGCAAGAAGGCTCTCACCAGATACAGCTCCTAGACCTTGGACTTCCCAGCCTCCATACCTATAAAATATAAATTTATTTTCTTTATAAATCACCCAGTCTCAGGTATTTAGTTATAGCAACAGAAAAAAAAAACAACTAAAGACAAATTCTTATAGACAGAAAGGCATATTTGTGTCCCAGATATATATCTATCCTTGTGTGAATAAATTACTGACCATCTATGATGAAAGGGGTCTGATGTACTGAGCTGCTCCCAGATGGATGGCTCATCTTTTGGAAAATAATGCTATATCAGATGTTCAGCATTGGCCTCTGCAATTGGCAAGTAAGACACTCAGTAATGGCAGTAGCCAGATTAGCTTTGGTGAAGGTTATTCTAAGCTGGAGAAATTATGCATGGACTTTATGCCTACCTTCATGAACATTTTGTATATGGACCCACTGAGCAAGCAGAAAGATGTCTGGGAAAAACTCAATGACATCCACCTGAAGGGTCAAAGTCTCCATCTCTTTTATTTAAAACTTCCTCTTAAATGAATCTTCTCTGATGATCATTTACAGTGAATGCAATTATCTTCATTATTGGTGCCTATATCCAGAAGTTCATTAAATACCTCTTGCCCAGACTTGTTACCAACCATGCAAGTCTTGCTCTTTTCAAAGCCTTGACTTTCCGACTAACCCATTAGCTAGTATCACTATTTTCCTCAGACAGTCTCTCCTTCCACATAAAGATGACAAATATGTATAAGTGACCCAAGTTCTGTCTACTGGGAGGATTTCCTTTTTCTGTAATTTTCAGGTCTCCCCTGAGTGGGACTATGTGACAAAAGCTATTCACTTCCATGTGGTGTCATCATATGGTGTGGTGCAAGCTTTGTCCTTCATCATGGGATGGTCATAGAAAACTCCCCATGAAGCCTCAGTCATGGTGTGAAGGAGAGAAAGTAAAGAGTAGCAACTATTACTATGAGTTTCTAAGTTCCTGTTTGTGCACTATACATGTTTTTTCTGGTCCTGTTTCATTTGTTTTCGTACCGCTTATATCCAGCTTTCCGGGGAATGCTGATTTGGTGACTTAGATAACACCGAAATTGTTATAGACATTTAGGTTACACTTTTACTTGGTGCCCTATTGTAAAGAGTTTGGATTTTAGAAACAAGCCAAGAGCAACTTTTCAATGGTCTCTGTGGTTAGCAGGTAGGATACATAATAGTGGCAACGTTCACATCAACCTGGGTGAGAAGACTTCTGTGATACTGAATTCAGAAACAGTTTTTATGTAAACCCTATAAAAAGAGAGTCTGGCCCCATATAAAACTCTGAGCCTGAGCCATAATTTCTTCTCAAGGCCTGCTAGAGACTCCACACTGCATCCTTCTCTCAACTTACCATCCAATTCTTGTTTTATTTTCTGCAGGGAATGGGAAACCTTTTCTATAAATGAACAGATAGCAAATATTTTAGGCTTCTTAGGCCATGGAATCTCTGTTACAACTTCTGCTGTTGTAGCATGAAATCATCCATAGCCAATAAGTAAAGGAACAAGTGTGATTTTGTTTCAGTAAAAGTTACTTTATGGAAATGGAAATTTAGATTTCACATAATTTTCATTTGTCATAAAATATCCTTCTTTTAATTTTTTCAATAGTTTAATAATATAAAAATATCTTCTTAACCCAGGAGCCATACATAAACAGGTGATAGGGCAGATTTGGCCTAAAGACTGTTGTTTGCCAACACTGGGTCATGAGGCCCAAGTGGTGGGGCAGCTTGAACTTCAAGTGGGCTTGCAGCATGAATTGTTCTTGCTTAAGGTCCCTTCATACTTGACTTTTGTGGATTATCCAGTAAAAATCTTGGAATAGCATAATAAAATGTGGTATAAGTTGCCTTCAAAACCAAAGACATCATGAAGCACAGTGATTCTCTTTGGTCATGGATGGTGGAGTAACTTATTCTTTAGAAAGGATGTTCTGATATGATGAAGAACCATAAAACCCCTAGCAACTTATGGCAGGGCCCTCAATATTTACTGGATTTATTGCACATTCCTGGCATGCAAGAGTCTTACAGAGGCACCTAGGATCCCTGATCACAGTATTGATCTGGTATAGTGTCTTCAGTATAAGTGAGTAACATAATGATCTGTGATATATTGAGAAGATCAAGGTCCTTTCAAATTGTATTATACTGGAGGTCTAGAGAGCTGACATACCCCTGTGGCAGCATAGTAAATGTATATTGCTGTCCCTGTCACTTAAAGCCAAATGGCTTCATGTTATATTTGCTTATAGAAATGAACTTTTTTAAAAAAAATTTTTGCTATTTCATTAGCTGTGCATCTGAGGATTTATTTTACCAAAGATACTCTATTTAAAACTGTACCCAGGATTAATATCACCATCTAGCTATCTAAGTCTTTGATATTCCACATTCATTCTTCAAGAATCATCTACCTTTTCACCAATCCAGGAGGTAAGATCAATTGAAATGTGGTAAGAATCGATACCCTTGCATCTTTCCTATCTTTTGTGGTGGTATCCATCTTTGTTATTTCCCCTGATACGGTATGTGGGATTGTTTATGGTTTACTATCACAGCAGGGGAGAAGGGCTTTTTTAGATCTTTTATGCAGCTCTTTCTACCAAAACAATATTTACTCTATGGCTCAGGGAACAAATATGGGAATTTTTCCAGTTAGAAAGTGTATGGATTCTTACTATTTATTGGAGGACTGGAAAAGTATCACACAATGAGTCTGTGGTCCCCCTGTACTCACTTGACCAAGATTTTACCTATCCCATGACTTCAAGAAGCTTCTAAGTATCTGGCGAACCACAATGGCTTCAAGTTTCCAGAGATCACCATAAGTTCAGACTTACTATCCAATAGCCACTGAAAGTCTGGGTATTTGCCTTTCTTCACTGCACCCTATCCCAGTACAAATGTCACTGGTGCCTCTGGAGAAGGACTTGAGGGGGGCTCAAAATGCACACCTGTGTCTGTGTATGCAAAGTATTTCCTCATGGGAAACTTGCCTCTTTCTCAATCAACAGACTACTTCTGTGAGATGGTCTAGTGCTCTGAACTAAGAAAGAGACTGAGAATTCACATGGTGAATAGTTCTGCCTGCCAGATCTATACTATTTCAGCCTATTTATGCCAGATAGGTATTATGTTCTTACCTTAATACAAAGCCTATCTATTTTCTTCCTGGGGACCTTGTGATCAATCAGCTATCACTACAGCTCCATGCATGTGGACACATTCTGAATAGCACCCATTTCCTCTAGTTCAGACCTTCTCACATTAGGCTGTACATTAGAACCACCTGGGGAGCTTTGAAAATGCTGTTGCCTGGGCCTTAACCCTGACCAATCCAATCATAATCATTAAAGGCAGGAGGCAGGAGTTAGCATTTTTAAAAACACTCAAAATGGCTAAAATGTACAGCCAGGTCTGAGAATCATTGCTCTAGTTTATTGTGATAATTTTACTTGCTTTGTCTCTGAAGGTGAATTGTTACCACCTAATTGCTATAACTGCGATTCCATTATTCCCACTGACACCTGAGAATTCAATTTTATAGCAGGATCTCTGATCCAGAAAAAGTAGTCATCATAGAATATTTCAGAGATTTTGATGTCCACCTCGCCAAGGCATCCCCTGTACTTGGTGAAGAGCATGTCCTCTCGGGAACACTGAGAAAGTAGTTGAGCAAATCCCAGACAATAGATACCTTCAAACATTTTCATCTTTCTTCATCTTAAATTCCTTTCTGTATAATATGTCAAGGCAGGCCTAGCATCACAATTTCACTGATTGAAAATCCAGCAAACTATAAATGGTACTCCACCAATGCCCAGGTCCTCTAGCCAACTCACTGCTCTTGAATCCTGGAATGAATCTGTATCAGTAAACTTAGTCTAATTATCCCTTTGTTATCCTTGATCTTACAGTCTTTAAAATAGCTTCCATACATGCATTCCTGACATCTGCCCATACAAATTGCATGGTCCTGGGATTTATTTGTGGATTTATGCATTGGTATTTTTATATGTCTCTTTAGCTTTATCTCCTCTTGTACTCACCCTTGTAGTATACACAGGGATTTAAAACTTGTTACAGAACTACAAGCAATAAGGAGAAGAAGAGGTGAAAACTGAAGAGAATTAAACTGCCTTGGAAGGCAGCCAATGGAGTTATTATTGAAAGGTTTCATTCAGGGAAGGCTGGTTTCCTCAGACAGGGGTAGAGGTATAGGAGGTATGAGAGAGGCTGATTCTGGCAGCAAGGAAAGTTCAGAGAACTTTGTGGTTCAAAGTTGCAAGCCTCATTTATGTCTGCCTGAATATTCTCGGCCTATACATTAAGGTCTCATTCCTTCCCACCAGTGCCTTATCTTAATATAAGAGAGCTGAAAGGATTTAGTATTTAATTGGAGCTGCAAATTCTGCAACCCTTACAATCAGGATCTGATCTTTGTTCTGATTCTAAACTTTCTTTTTACTGTGGAAGAGGGCTTCCTTTCAAGCTGCCATAGAGGCTCTCTGACTTTCCATGCACGTTCTGAATTGTTCTTAACAGGCCTTCAATTTGTCATTTTCTGTATATACTCTTTTGGGGAACATCAAAAGCAACCAGCTGACCCCATAATCATTATAATCACCGTCATTTCCATAGCAACTACATGCCTTTCCTGTCCTTTATTCTTGCCTCTACTGGATTATTTCAATAAGGATAATGGCACACATACTATGGATAGCCAAGGACACCTTTCCACAGGCAAAGACATTATCCACAAATTCATCAAATATTTGAGTGACCGATTCAAGAACCCAATGAAAAGAATTTGTTTCCCAGGTTCACTTTTGTACCACTTTTTTAATTAGTCAGTGTCCTAGGAGAAAACATTGTACATGCATTGCACATGACAATGGAAGTTTTACAAGAGAACGTTTATAATGGCTTAGAGAGAATTTAGGGGAGCCAAAGGATCTCAAAATTGCCCAAAGTAGGAGGAGCTATAGTAGTAGGAAGAGGCTTCCTGTAAGAGCTATGCTCTTTGACAGAAAGAAATAATCAACCTATGGCAAACTGCGAGGGAAGAAGACATGATAATAAACATTTCAGTCTCAAACTCTCCTCTTCATTTAATCTCTTACTGGGGCTTTCTAGTTGATGAACCCACTTGGAATCTAGAGGCCAAGATACCCCATTGACCTATTTCTTAATGGTGAGCCTCCTGTACAATAAAGTAGAGAAGTGTGGAGAGGAGATTTTGAGCGTTAAACGCAAAATTTCTAGTTTGGTATCCTCTATTTATAACCCCTTCCAAAAGCAGTTTTATTGACACTGATTAAGCCTCAAATACTAGTTGGGATATTGGTTTAACTGCTGTAATAAAAATCAAAGTAATATTTGTGATAGAATTCATTTCTTTTTGTATAATAGGTAATATAAGCAGTCCAGGCATGATACAGTGACATAAACAGGGGTGGGAACCCAGGTCTTCCCATTTTGTTAATGAACTCTTCTTGGGTGTTGAGTGTTGCTCTTACATGCATAATCTACCACTAAGTCTGTATCCTATCCAGCAGGAAAGAGTAAAAAGAAAATGAAGGTCATATCCATTCCCTTTGGTGGGACAACCCAAGCAATGGCATTGTCTATATTAGTATTAATATTGCATTGGCCAAAACTTAATTACAAGGCCAGAACTAGCAACAAGAAGAGAGGCTGGGTAGGTAACATACATATTTTCAGCTGGTTCTCAGTGTGCCACAGATTCAGGGAGTCTATTATTAATGAAAGATGGGTGACTGAATGTTGGGCTAATATTTAATTTATTTGTATATAGAATTATTTTTAAAAGAATTCTAAGTTCCTGTCCAAATAATCAGGATCCATTCATAGATATGTCAAAATTTAACATGAACAATTAATTAATGTCTCATTAGATAACAGAGTATTAGAAAGAGGGAGAAGTATGAGATGATTTAATATCAAGCCTTAATTCACATAAGAATAATATGTATCCCAGAAAATATATAAAAGTTATCTAAGGTCACAGAGCTACTTCCTGGCAGAACTGAGGCTATATTACAGTATTCCTACCTTACAGTCTCTCTCCTTTCTCTGGGTTCATGCTGCTTATCATGTTACACCTGGCTTTAGTGTAGGAATGAAAAGGAGGGTGGACATAGTCTGGCAGCTAGATTCCAACCCACAAAGAATCAACAACCTAATAAGAAAACACGTATGCAAATAGTTAAGAATAAAGCAAAACATAATAAAATGAATGACTTCATAGAATGTTGAAACAGAAAAAACAGTGCCTGCTTATGTGTGAAAGGTTGTTCAATGCATGCTATATCTTTTGAATTATTTGTATTATGATAAAATATAGTAGTATTTTTAAAATAGTAAACTAGAAACTACCTCTGTTCTCTAAGATCTTTTGAAATAGTTTAAATTAGGCTACACTGGACTAGAAATGCAAGCACCAAATTTTGATAGAACATTTAATTTATAGCAATGTGTTGAATACTTTATTAGCATACATTTAAATTTCTCCAAAAATGCAAATAGAGTTTATTTATATGATTAGCATCTGCTACGGTCAAGTGCTATGTCAAATACTGGGTTTCAACTAGTGAACTCCACAGAATTTTATCTCCAAGGAACTGAATGTAGTGTAGTTCATTGATTCCCAATAAGTTAATACACATAAAGTGCTTAGAATTGTGCCTAGCATATTATAAATGCTACATGAAGTTTGATATTAGTATTGCTTTTACTCATAATGGATATGCACTTCTTTAATTTTGTTAATATTTGTTAAACATATACAAATCACCAAGACAATCACAAATGTTCCACTGGAGTCATGGTTGCCAACTCTATGTGTCAACTTTGTAATATGAATAAATGTATTCATTCATTAGTAATTTGGGGGTAAGGTTTTGCTGATAGTCACTGTGCTATATCACAGATTCCATTATATATTGTTTAGACACAGAAAAGAATAAGATAGAGTTACTGTCCTCAAGGAGCGATGAGAGGTGCAGAATAAATCATAAAATGTAAATACCATATGTGCAAGATCTATGGAGAAAGTTATGGCTAATTTTCCCTTAGGAATAAGAAAATCCTTGACACATCTTTATGGATTGTGGTATATGAACTGAAACTTAAAAGATGATTGAGTCCCTGACAGACATGGGGGTCAGGAAGAGGGGGAGAGTGATGGGATGAGAGTGGGGCTTGTACATTTCACAGAAGGAGACAACAAAGAGCAAAAGTGTGGTGACTTTGGAGAGCTTTAAATAGTTCTGGCATAGGATGCCGTTCTGAACAGAGTGAGAAGTAAGGCGTGAAAGGAATGCAAAAGCCAGTTCTTGAAATACCTTGTAAGCCAAGGTAGGTGGTTTGACTTTCTCCTCTAGTCAAATGAAAGCCATTTAATAGGAGTAAAATAACAAGATTGCCCTTTAGAAAAGTTCTTCTGTATCAGTGTGAAATAAAGATCTGAGAGCAGCAAAGTTGGGAGAAAGGAAACTTGTTACATGACATTACTGATGTCTGAAAGATGAAAAGTGTAGGACCCAAGACAGCAGGCAGCAGAAATGGAGATTTTCCTAAAGAAATATATGACTTCCAAGTCTCAAACTGAAATTAAGATGCATATCCATTCATTTGGAGAGCAAATGATAAGATGTAGAATATCCTATATATGAACCTTGATTGGTCTTAATTTGAATAAAAATAAACAAATATATGTATGTATATATACACATATGGATATACGAGTTGCCACATTGTAACAAATATTAATGGTTTCTTTTCAACTCTTGAGGAAAAGTTTCTTTCAAAAATTTACTATTTTCTTTTCACCTTTTGAGGGAGTGGAATGCCTTTCAGCTTTAGTGAAGTAAATTTTGAGATAGTAGGCTGGAAGTATTTGATCTTAAGCATATGTTGGTTGATGTTTTTCCTAGATTATCATGATTCAAAGCAAAGTCATTTAGGGTGCACTGTTATTGCCACTGGTGTTTATCTATGGTTTAATATATTAGTGAATTTATTCTGAACACTAGACTTGAGTTTTGCTCATAGAATTGATCAGACATGGCAGAACAGGTCACACTCACCATCGTTGCCACTGATCGTTGATTTTGACTTGAAGAATCTCTCCCTCTGGGGAGAGAGACATGTTCAGCCCAGATGCTCACCTGACACTGGCCTCTGTACAGACACCAATAACCACTTTGTCAATTATAATCAATAGAAATTCCTGTTCTTCATAAATAACAGAAAATGCCATTTCTGGATTCCTAAGATATGTAGTTCCTACTATCCCTTGCCTGTCCCTAGTCACTCTCTGATTCAGC
>NW_012150952.1:593661-593925 GCF_000956105.1 Propithecus coquereli
GTTACACAACATGCTCACATTCTAATGTATTATTTGGATGATTTATTTTAGAAAGAGGAGCCTAGTGTGGTCCCTTAATAGCAATTAAAAAATAAAATAACAAATTCTTTTTATTCACCTTTAGGAGAAATGAAGAATCAGTTTGCACAAATCTCACAAGGAACGGATGATATGGCATCAATAGAAAAAGTGTTATAAGACAATCAATCTCCCCAACAAAGCACCAATTGACAAACGTTTTAGGAAATGTTTTAGTTTTCCATT
>NW_012150952.1:595801-598248 GCF_000956105.1 Propithecus coquereli
TATCTTATCTTCTCCACCCTTTCCCTTTTACTTTTTGTCTCTCTTTAAGACCACTGTGGCTTTCAACTTCACCTGGAGTTCCCATCATTCATGTCACTATTTGCTGCCCTTCTATTAGAACACACCTGTTCACTCTTCTAGTTCCCAGGACTTTGGATACCATCCCTAATCTTATTAAGTATTTCCAGAAAGAGGCTATCCATAATTTTTACGACCCATGTCATACATGTCTGTGTGTGCACACACGTGTGTGTGTACATATTCCAAAACATTTATAGCATATATATTTAAAGTAAAGCATCAAAATAAAAATAACTCAGTTTCTATTCTAAAGAAATGTAAAATTTTTTAGTATAATAAGACAAGTATGCAATCTAAGTAGAATCTTTCAAATGTCATAAGAGATGCTATGAGTGTTCAAAGAAGGAGAGGAAATGTACTACCTGGAAGGCATTTTTCATATTATTTCATTCAAAATGCTAAGTTAAATAATATAAAGTACTGTCTACAGATAAGCAAATGAGTTCAAATATATTAAGCACTCACTTGTCTAAGGCACATGTAGGTGAAGGCCAAAGCTAAGATTGAAAGTACTACTTCTGCAACCAACACCTGTGGTCTTTTCTTTGCATTACTTCAGCCAAGGACAGCAAAGAATGGTGGGAATTGTTAAACAAAACTCAGGGAGGCCATTGTTTTATTTTATTTTATTTTTTATTTTTTTGAGCTCAACATATTTTTATTTGATATTCTGGAACTAATTGCTTAACATATTTTATCTGTTCCACGCCGAGGCCATTGTTTTAGACTGAGCTCCTGCACTAGGCCCCAAGAGAACAAACCAAAACAAAATGGGGTCATTCTTGCTAAATGCCACATAATCAAAGTGAAACTTTAAGGAAGCAGATAGATCCCAAAACAGACCATTTTTATCCTGGAAACAGGAGATTCCTGTCAACCTGAGTCAGTGTAGTTAGTAATGAAGTCCCTTCTGCTTTAACCCTTACAAAAAGGTAACATGAAGTAACCTGATGTTAACCAATCAGCTTTTTTCCCTGTTGTTCTGTCTTCTTGTTCCCACCTTACAAAAGCTACTGTTCTGTCATTGCCTGATGGGAACTCTCATTCTGTTTTGTAGAATAGAGGCTGCTCGATTTGTGAATCATGAATAAAAACCAATTAGAACTATAATTAAGTTTGTTGTAATTTTCTTTTGACAGAAATTAAACTCTAGTTAGAAAGTTCAGTAATAGATATCATTTTTCAGGGATCGAGCCACCTACTTTTTCTATTATTCATTCTTATAATAATTCTGTAGTTATTATGCCATCCACTTAAAATTAAAAAAAAAAAATTCTGATACAATAAAACTTGCTTCTGGTCACATAATGAATAAATGACAGAGATAGGTTTGATCACTTCAAAATTGGATGTTTTATCCAGTTTCCTTTTGGCTAGATGGAGATTGAGTCAAGTCTACCAGACAGAGAGGAAAGTAGGAGCAAAAAAGAACAGAGCAGGGAAGTTCTTACCATGTATGGGGAGGGGGAGATTGCAGGTTAGCTGGGGCATCTGAAATGAAGAGCAGGGAAGAGGGTGACATAAATTGCCAGAATGGGCTACTTGGATCTGAACAGTTAGACTCAATTGATGGGTGATAGAGTGTCATTAAAGGTTTTTAAGCAAGGACATAACACGGTCAGAGTTGAGTCAGAATGTACTTACTTCTCATATTGTTATGGTAACAGAGCTTCTTTATGTTAAACACAGAAGTAAGTAATGTTTACTATTTTAGCCAATTTGTATTTCATGAATTGGGGTTGAGGATTAGGTTAATTTTCTATGGCATCCTTTAAATCACACCATATAGGATTTGCTTATTTTATCTGTACCTAGAACAGACTCGTTTTGAACCCTCAGATGCAATTATACCATCACAGTTGATAAATACCATAATGCCAGCTGTGCATTCCCAGAGAATCTAACCATACCTATACAGATGAATGTCCATCAACCACATACAAAACAGCATATGGGAAATTTATATTTAATCCTGTAAGATATTGGTGACCAAAAGATTCAGGTTGAGTGATGGTAACATTTGATGTGAGGTGAAAGGCCAGGACATTAACAGAACCTTTTATTTACCACAAGGCAAATGTTAAGAGAATCTGCAAGATCAACAATTTCAAGGGCCAGGCTAGAGTGTCAGGTGTGCCAGGACACTAGGGGAGAGAGGAGGATTAAGTCTGATTTCCAGGCTCTCTGTATCCTGGATGTGCATAGTGCGTAGGTAGGAGGAGTAAGAGGAAGCTGGCAGAGGCAGGAAGAGATATTGGGCAGGAAGAAACTGACCAGAAGAGTTAAGGAAGAAGATTGGCTCTGAAGCCTTGAGATAAGACAGCTACTCTGCAATGTTCTGATCAGGCCTAGGATGCTGTTCATAC
>NW_012150952.1:598298-600751 GCF_000956105.1 Propithecus coquereli
TTAACTCTCTCATTTTCAGGTGTTAAGAGGATTCATTCTGTTTTGGCTGAGTCTGAACTATTCCAAGAATATTGTACATGTTGGGATTTCACAATATATGCCACTTATTTTTCAAGGAGCTTATTTGTGAATTTGTTGTTATGTAAAGATCCAGCTTTAGAGAGTTGTAAGCCACATCATTTTGAACTTTTCCTTCCTCGAAGAAAACATATGTTTAGCTGATCTTTCACATTAGATATTTTCATGAAAACTAATGTTCTTAATTTATTCTTCTACTTATTATTTTTATCTTTCTGGAAAGATGCAGAGTACAACACATTGGCAGAAGTCTGGTTTGAGACCCTGGGAAGTAATCTTGTGGTGTTTGTTCTGTTCTCTTGCCATAGAGCTAATTTTCCCAATAATAGCTGCAATGGAAATAACAAATATAAAAGCTTCATTTTCCCATCCTTCAAAAAGCCTTTTAGCCTACTTTGAAACCCCCAAAGAATATCTAGAAAAATACCTATCAACTGAAAAATGTCAAAGCTAATGCTCTGCTTCAAAATTAAAGCACAGAGAAAAAGCCTGCAATAGAGCTGCTAACTTCTATGGTGTCTCTGAAGCCTTCCTGCCAGCGTTAACTCACAAGGGCTCCTTCTGCTGCTGAAGGCATGAACACAGATTGCTCCCACTTCTGCACACAGAATATCCTTTCTTAATAATGGGGTAATAATATAGGAATTGAGTGTACAAAATGGACAGATACTCAGTCCGATGTCTTTCGAAGTGAATGAAGCAACTTTAGAAGTTGCACTGATGTTTCAATCCAAGTACCACTGCTAACTTATACATTGAAGGGGTCCCATGTTGAATAAAATTTTAAGGTTCTGAAGCATACCTGCAAAGTTAGTGACCCTCCATTCCAGGAGCACTGGTTTTAAAATGTCAGATTTCAAAGCTGAATGTAACAGTGATCATCTGGATTTTCTAAGCTTGAAAACTTACTTTATTTTAATTTCTAAAACGGTCCATCCGGGAGTGCCCTAATCTTCTCTTTGGTATTCCCTGTCATGGAGGCCATACATTCAAACTCTAAGAGCAGTCATGAAGGAGGGACAAAAGGAAAGCACCCAAGAAATTCTGTGTTCCCACAGAAGGTTTTAAATAGTCATGACAGTGCAACTCCCACCCAGCTTTGTTGGTGTTTTGGACAATGTTGGTGCTCTGTCCACAGAGCTTTGAATGTCTTTTTTCCTTTGTGTATATCAGCTGGGAAGGGGAGGGAGGGAACCACACTTTGTGCTTTTATCCCCAACACTCAGCAAAGGATTGCCCATAGGCTACCAGAACCCTTGTATCTGCCTTGTCCAGAGATCAACAAGTGTCTAGGAATTTACATATCTGTCACCTCAGGTCAGAACAATTCTGAGGTATAAGTGACACACCAGAAAACCCATGATCAGATTGAAGCCACTCTTTGTAGTATTTCACCTGAGATTGTACCTCACTTAGCTGTTCTATTTTATACCTCTTCCCTGCCCTGCTTTTCTTACTCCCTTGCTGGTTTCCCATGGAGCACTTTCTAATAAGTCTCTTGCCTGTGAATCCACGTCTTATGGTTGGCTTGTTGGGGTTTCAACCCATGACACGGCCTGGTACCTTGGGATTGAACCACCCTAATACAAAGAATAAGGGCACTTTGGTGGGAGTTAAAGGGGGGTGAGGGGAAAAGGGGCTAATGCTTTGACCAGCTAAAGAAAAACAAAGGTACTAGTTGTCTTTTACTATCAGGTATCTTATCTTCTCCACCCTTTCCCTTTTACTTTTTGTCTCTCTTTAAGACCACTGTGGCTTTCAACTTCACCTGGAGTTCCCATCATTCATGTCACTATTTGCTGCCCTTCTATTAGAACACACCTGTTCACTCTTCTAGTTCCCAGGACTTTGGATACCATCCCTAATCTTATTAAGTATTTCCAGAAAGAGGCTATCCATAATTTTTACGACCCATGTCATACATGTCTGTGTGTGCACACACGTGTGTGTGTACATATTCCAAAACATTTATAGCATATATATTTAAAGTAAAGCATCAAAATAAAAATAACTCAGTTTCTATTCTAAAGAAATGTAAAATTTTTTAGTATAATAAGACAAGTATGCAATCTAAGTAGAATCTTTCAAATGTCATAAGAGATGCTATGAGTGTTCAAAGAAGGAGAGGAAATGTACTACCTGGAAGGCATTTTTCATATTATTTCATTCAAAATGCTAAGTTAAATAATATAAAGTACTGTCTACAGATAAGCAAATGAGTTCAAATATATTAAGCACTCACTTGTCTAAGGCACATGTAGGTGAAGGCCAAAGCTAAGATTGAAAGTACTACTTCTGCAACCAACACCTGTGGTCTTTTCTTTGCATTACTTCAGCCAAGGACAGCAAAGAATGGTGGGAATTGTTAAACAAAA
>NW_012150952.1:600801-601991 GCF_000956105.1 Propithecus coquereli
CTTATCGTTTCTTTGTAATGAGAACGTTTAACATCTACTCTTTTAGCAATTTTGAAATATGCAATTCATTATGATTAACTACAGTGATCATGCTGGAACAGTAGATCACTAGAACTTACTTCTTCTGTCTAACTAAAACTTTGTACAATTTGACTAACTATCTTGACCAGAGTATGATGAATATGATGAAAAACTGACTTCAAGGGACAGCTACCTGGGTTGCACTACCTGTTCTATTTCTAGCTATTTCCCAAGCCAGTTTGTTTAGCTATTGCTTTCATTCTGTAATTACTCTGCAAATTTTAATGAATTAGCTTATGCTTAAATACTTTTATTAATAGAAACCAATTACTTCATCTAGTATTTATATGTTAAAAATATTCTTACTTTTATTAAGCTGAAACTTGAATCCTATATCTTCCTCTATTAGTCCTACCTCTATCTTCTTAGGGATATAAAAAGAGTTCTAAATCTTCTTCTATACTGCCATTCTTTCAAATTATTGAACTCATTATCTTTTCCATATTAGTTCCATTATTAGTCCCTAGAACACTTTCTTGTGACATGATTCATATCTTTACCATCCTTTTATAATAATCACTAACTAATCTTAAAAAGTGAAGAGTACAGAACTAAATATAATTCTTTATGTGTGCTCAGTCAAGTATAGACAAAAATGAGACTATTAGCTATTCCATGCCCCAAGTCTTTCCTTCAGGGATCTTATCTCCTGTGAATGAAAGGTAAATTTTGTTAGATGTTGGCTTTGAATAAAATCCTATTATTTCAAAGGTGCTACTAATAAGCGAAATGACTTCATATCTTCATTTGCCCAGTCATTTATGTTGAAATTTAACCATAATTGTTATACACTGAAACTGCTATCCACTAAAAAGCTATTGGAAGTAATCAGTAAAGTTGCAATAAATACACAAAAAATATATTTTGTACACTGGAAATAAACAATTTTTAAACATAATTAAGAAAATAATCTCGTTTTACTTAGGGAAAACTTTAACAAAAGAGCTACACGTGGTGTTTGTTTTTCTGTTCTTGACATATTTCACTTAGGAGAATGGTCTCCAGTTCCACCCAGATTGTTGCAAAAGGTATTAATTCATCTTTTTATGGCTGAGTAGTACTCGATAGTGTACATATACCACATTTTATTAATCCCATCATGAACCACT
>NW_012150952.1:602041-603527 GCF_000956105.1 Propithecus coquereli
AGAAATGGATTGAATACTGAGCTTTGCACAGCAATAAATTGCAGGTTTAACTGCCTGAAGCAGTAGTACCTCTGACCTTATTTTATGACAATTATATTTATGGAATCAATTCAAATAAGAAATTATCCAAGATAAAATGCTACTAACTAAATGACTCAGTGTTTTAACAATAGTCATATTTGATGCATAAAACAGTCACACTAACTTCTAGTCTGTCCTGGATTTTTGGCAATGGCTCCTGCCTTCAGATACACTGTTGTGAGCAATATTCTACTATCAATTTCAACAACAAAAATTAAACAGCTTCTTGAGGGTATCTTGCTTCTGAGATCCTATAAATATTTGGTTGTTGCTTTGCAAAAAAATAAGAAATTACAGTCATTCCTCTAATGATGAATATTTGTTTCGCAAATATTAAATTTACCTCCTATAGATTTCTTTTCATGCCTTCCTGAGTACACAATAACTTTTCATTTAACGTCAAATCATTGTATAATCTTTTAAAGGCATTTTAGCATTTTTATAACAATAAAGCACATAATTCTTTTTTATCACATCATTTTTTTTTCAGAATATTACAGGGGTACAAACATTTTGGTTACATGAATTGCTTTTGTGCAGTTTGAGTCAAAATTATAGGTGTGTCCATCACCAAAAGAGCATGCATTGTACATTGTACCCATTAGGTGTGAATTTACCCATCCCACCTACCACCTGCTTGGTTTCTGCTGAGTTTTACTACCATATGTGCACATGAGTGTTGATTGATTAGTTCCAATTTAATAGTGAGTACATGGGGTGTTTGTTTTTCCATTCTTGTGATACTTCACTCAGAAGAATGGTTTCCAGTTCCATCCAGGTTGTTACAAAAGGTATTAATTCACCATTTTTTAATAGCTGAGTAGTACTCCTTGGTATACATACACCACTTTTTATTAATCTGCTAATGTATTGATGGGCACTTGGGTTGATTATAACTCTTTGCAATTGTGTATTGTGCTGCAATAAACATTCTGGGCATGTGTCTATTTGATAAAAAGACTTTTTTTTTCCTTTGGGTAGATACCCAAGAGTGGGATGGACCACATGGTAAGTCTGGTTTTAGTTCTTTGAAGTATCTCCATATTACTTTTCCACAGAGGTTATACTAGTTTGCAGTCCCACCAGCAATGTATGAGTGTTCTATCTCTCCGCATCCACACCAGCATCTGTTGTTTTGGGACTTTTTGATAAAAGCCATTCTCACTGGAGTTAAGTGATATCTATCTCATTGGGGTTTTGATTTGCGTTTTCCTGATGATTAGAGATGTTGAGCATTTTTTCATATGTTCGTTGGGCATTAGTCTTTCTTCTTTTGAAAAGCTTATGTTAATGTCTTTTGCTCACTTTTTTATGGGCTTGTTTGAATTTTTCTTGCTGATGTGTTTGAGCTCTTTATAGATTCTGGTTAAACCTTTATCGGATGTCTGTGAATAGACTTAGCCAC
>NW_012150952.1:604632-606962 GCF_000956105.1 Propithecus coquereli
AAGACTAAATATGGGTCCTCAATCCCTTCTGGCTTGTAAGGTCTTCACTGAGAAGTCTGCTATCATACTAATGGATTTTCTTTTATAAGTTTGACATTGATTTTGTCTTGAAGCTTGTAGAATTTTCTCCTTCATTTTGACTTTGGCCAGTTTGATGACTATGTTTCTTGGAGATGTCCTATTTGCTATGAATCTTCCCAGTGTTCAATGGTCATCTTATATCTGGATATCTGAATCTCTGACAACACTAGGGAAGTTTTCCTTAATTATTCCTTTCAATGGGTTTTATATGATTTTTTCTTTTTCTTCTCCCTCAAGGACCCGTAATTTGCATATCGGCTTGCTTTCCATAGTTCCGTATTTCTCTGAGTGATTGTTCCTTCTTCTTTTTTCTTTTTTCTGGATCTTTGACTGAGTGGTTTAGTTCAAAAGCTTTGTCTTCAAGCTCTGAAATCTTTCTTCTGCTTGGTCTAGCCAGTTGTTGAGGCTTTCTGCTGTATTTTGAAATTCCCTAAATGACTATTTAATTTCTTTAAGTTATGTTATATATTTTCTTATGTTGTCTATGTCTTTAGTGAATTTTTCATTTTTGTCATACATATTCTGAATTATTTTTTTGGATTCCTTGTGTTAATATTGAACTTTCTCTTCAATCCCATTCATCTTAATTATCATGCATATTCTGAATTCCATTTCTGACATTTCAACAATTTCCTTTTGGTTGTGTTTGTTGCTGTAGATCTATTGTTATCCTTTGGGGATGTTGAACTAGCTTGTTTTTTTCATGTTGCCAGTGTTCTTTTGCTGGCTTGTTTTCACCTGAAACCTGTTCTCTCAGCTCAGGGCAGACAGGTTTGTGGTGCACCTGTTCATCATTGCTGGGAACTCTCCTACTTAGTGAGAAGGAAGAGAGGTCCCCAGATAGTGTCTTTGTGTCCTACTGTGGAAGACCAGCCTGGAAGAAGAGGGGTGCATCATGTGTACTGAGAGCCTGCAATGCAGCTGTTCTGCATTGTCTCATTCCCCTGTGATTTTCACAGTTCAAAGCAATGTGGGAGGATCTTCATGGGGACTGGTGGGTTGTTCCTCATGCCATGGTTGGAAGCTAGAGCAGGGAACTAGGAGGGTTTCTTTCCATGGAGATAAGCATTGCAGGAGATTTCTCTGAATGGGTCTCCCTACAACAGTGGCGGTGGCAGTGGCAGTGGCAGCTGGCAAGACTATCTAGGCAGTGGTTTTGTGTGTCAGGGCTGCAGGCGTTCACTTCACCAGGACCAGATGCGACTGCAGCACATGGGCAGCAGGTCTATGGCAGAGTATTGGACAGCTAGGCAACATGTAGGAGCCGTGTGCTGGGGCTGTGCAGCAGCATGAGAGCTGCAAGGGTGAGGCCACAGGGCCAGTCTGCCGGGCAGCTGAGGCTCTCTCCCTGTTCAGGTCCCACAGAGGCAGTTGCTGCAGGGCTTCACAGGCAGTGTTGGTGGCACCTACTAGGTTTAAATTCCCTGTGAGCGAAGGCACTTTGCTCCCAATCATCGGGCATGCTGGAGCATCTGGTCTCTCTGCTCCCTCCCCAGCCCAGCAGGGGTGATTCAGAAGTGGTCACAGCAAAGCTGAGCTCTGTGTAGGCCAGGTTCTCTGGACCTGAGAGCTCAGAATGGCACCCACTGTAGTCACCTAGGAACTGAAGCCAGCATGTTCCTGCTGTGCCCACTTCTCAGTGCACTATAACTGCACAGTCTGCAAACAGCTCCCTGATCAGTCTGGAGGTCTGTAGTGGTGGGTGGGGGTCCCCTCACAGCTTAGGTTACAGTGCCTCCCTTGCGGGGGGAACGTGGAGTCTCAAGGTTCTTTTCTTCTATCCTTCCCCATGTATGGATGCCTTCCCCAGGTACCTTCCGATGTTGCCAAGTGGATCACCCCATCTCCCTCTCCTTCACTCTGAGTGTCTCCCATCACTTCTCTGATGATTTGCAATGCCCTCTCCAAGTAGGTCCATCTGTAGGTGAACAGCTACCTGCAACCTTCTATCCTCTCTTTGAGAGCGGCATGTGCAGGCTGTTTCTAGTCGGCCATCTTGGCCTCCTCCCCAGGAAAGCTTTTTCTTCATCCTCTGAAGGTCTACTAAACAATCTGTTGACAAAAGGCAGATCAATTGGAGAAAAGGCATACATATTTATTATACCCTTATTTTAAAAGGTATAATAGGGAGGAGGGAGGAGATGGGGAATATAGGTAATTCTGTTGAGGGGCAATAAATGAATACTAGAAAGAATGAATGGATTATGGGAGATCATTATTGTAAATGGTTCTCTTTGGAAATTGAATGA
>NW_012150952.1:620862-622020 GCF_000956105.1 Propithecus coquereli
AAAAAAAAAAAAATGGGAAACAGTCACCATTAGAAACCAATGGTAGCTGGTATTTTCAGCACTTTTGGTTCAAAAAGCTATATAATCTATATTATTACCTACACAATGGAACCCTTCCCTCCCCAATGTGTACCCCTTTGCAGCCTTGAAATTGAGTAGCACCCTCTAGAATGGAACAATGCTGGTGGCCCTGACGTGGTGTTGTCCCTCTTCAATGCTGGTTCAAAACCTCAGGGACTGCAAAGACTTAGTATAGACACTCATAGTGTCTACTTGTCTGAGGAAGAGATACAGATTCAGGATCGTGAGAGATTCTGTCTATTTAGTTCAGAAATAGACATAAAGAAGTGAGAAATCAGGAATTCCTATAAGATATAGGATATGTATGTTATTTAAAGACTAATTATGATTTTAATTGTCAACAGCACAATTCTTAAACATAATAAATGGCCTGTAATGAATGAAACCAAGTTTTATGGACCTAGTTTGGTTGACTTCTTATGTGCATGAAACCTTGAAATATTTTGATAGCTATTCATATTAATTAATGTTTCCAGAAAAAATAAACAATGCTACATATGGAGAATGTTTCACTTACATCATGTTGACCTCATGCTATGTTAAGAAGATGGTAACTGAGTTCTAATAACTGCTGAATCAGTTAGGAAGCACAATAATTTTGACTAAAAAGGGGGAAAAAGCCGTAACAACTATTTTAAAATCAGATTAATTCTTTTCTTTCGAACATTTTTATAGCAGTGTAATTGGTCTATTTATTGTAGCCTAAAGCAAATCAAATCTTGCTTTCAGTTTGTTAATTAAACTTTGACTTCTCTCTTTGTCTTTACTTTAAAAAAATAGCTCTTTTGATCTCAGGTAGATATGGTTGTAACACATCGACATGGCATTCATTAATCAACCATTTCTTTATTCAAAGCTTCATTCAGCAAATAATTGATCAGTAAAGACTAGGAAAGGGGAGGCTGGATTCAGTTCAAGAGTCTGTTCCTTGTTATAAGGGTGATATCGAGCAATGGATTTAACCTTTACAAACTTGTTTTTCTCATTCATGGCATGGAAAAAATAAGAATACTACTTCATTGTGTTGATCCCTACTAAATAAAATAGTGCTAAGAAAAAGTAATCTTTTAACACTCC
>NW_012150952.1:622837-626917 GCF_000956105.1 Propithecus coquereli
GTTTCCCTCAAATTCATGTGTTGAAGCCCTAAACCCCAGTGCCTCAGAATGCGACTGTATTTGGCCATAGGATCTTTAAAGAGGTAATTAAGTTAAAATGAGACCATTAGAGTGGACCCTAATCCAATCTGACTGCTGTTCTTGTAAGAAAAGGAGATAGGACACGCAGAGGGACACCAAAGATGTCCTCACACAGAGAAAAGATCATGTGAGGACATAACTTGCATGTGCCATCTGTCAGCTAAGGAGAGAGGCCTCAGGAAAAACCAAATCGGCAATCACCCTTGGTCTTGAACTTCTAGCCTCTAGAACTATGAGAAACTAATTCCTGTTAAACCACCTAGTCTGTGGTATTTTGTTATGGCAGCCCTAGCAAACTAATATTACATCTATATCTATATTGATATCTATCTATATCTATCTATATTTTTACTTGTGTTAAAGTAACATGCATATCTGGTTTTAAAATCAAATAGTATCACAATACTCACAACTAAAAACAATAGTCACCTGCCTCACCCTAGATACCTGCTCCCCAGTAACTACCAATTTCAATTCTTTTAGCTGTTTCCTCTTATAGTTTCTTGTTATTTATAAAAATAATGCTTATAATGTTACATTTTTTTACATTTCAGATTTAGATTTTGTTATTAAATTCCTACCAGAGAAATTGGAGATTTACTTTTCTTACATCTTTCCTTCATCCTTATAAAATATCTATTTCATAATTTGATTAAATAAGCCATGTTAAGGTAATTTTGATGACAGCAATATTATTCTCAGCTCAGTTGTAGAATACCAGGACACTAAGCATCAATCCCAATGATACCTCCATCCCATGAGAATCAGTAACCTTCTCTTCATCCTGAAGAGGCTATTTCCATAATATAATCCCAAGAGACAGTTACCTTGTAGAATGAAATAATTTCTCATTGTCACTCCCTGTATAGTCCTCGTTGGCTTCCAACCTGTAATGTTAGTCAGATTCCAATATGTTTTAGGAGATCAATTACAAAGCTACAAGAGAAGATTATAAATCAAAAGTATTACAAGATCTTGTGACATTGTAGCCACATAAATCTGGAAAATAGGTGTGGGAATGCATTTTTATGATGCCAAATCAGGAAGGGAGAATGTAATGTCAGGTCAGGCCGAATATCTTAATATGGGTGCACTTAACAGATTCTAGATATGATGTGCTGTTTCAAACGGTTAATAATAGATTTCTTTATTCAATTTTACTTTCACTAGACACTTTTAGAAGCTTATTGTGTGTCAAGTTTTAAAGTCTTCTACAGATACTGTGCATGATTAGTTCAGTAACTGGCACCTTGACTCATTAGTGGCTTATTCCAAATAAGGTTGAGGTACCAGATATTTTTTTGTATAACGTATAGAAGAAATCCAAAATGTTAGGGAGATAGATACATTATCATGGATCAAGCTACTCGTATACCCACTCCCTATGAAAAGGTCCATGAGACAGTCTCTTCATCATGACTCAGAAATATGCATACAGATAGGAGTAGAAATAGAAATTTTGAAAGGGTTGTAAATGGCTAATTTTTATAGGCCAGTAGGGCAGTGGGAGATAATGCTAATGAAATGGGTATTTATTTTTAGAAGTGATGTTGGAAGCAATCAAGAAGCAGTTCTAATTTATGAGATGAAAATATATTTACTCTGCTTGGCACCAGAATGGTATGACCTAGATAAATCCCTGGTGGTTACTTACTGATCATGGTGTCCTTAGCAATAAATTTCATGGTTACCCAGAAAGTTCCTGCTTGATTTGTGGAATAGGAAATATTTTACATGTGCCAATCAGAGATCTGATTTGAGGCACTACAATAGCCACAGCTTGATACTCAATTTTGAAACACCTGTATTAGATCACAGAATCTAAGTCCTTTGAAGTAATCCAGGTACACTTGGGTAAGGAAATGCTGACAGTATTATAAAAATGTATGGAAATCTCCTTCCTAGCCTTCTCTTACAGCTATTTTCCAAAATTGCTGTGCACTGCATAAATAAAAATATCCATAACGTTTAAGGATGATTGAATATTGATTCTGAACTAATGCTAATTCTTGGGGATCCACAGTATCAAGTGACTACAAGTATATTGTGATATTATGGGTGCCTGGGGATAGAGCTATTCAATAGTTACTAGAATTCCTACCTCCCTTGATTCCCTGACTAATAGAGTTAGTGATCCTGTGACAGGAATTATTAATTGAGACCCCCTGGAATTTTTCTTTCCTTGCAAAATACAGTTAGGTACTGCATAACAATATTTGGGTCAATGACAGACCACATATATTATACTATGGTGGTCCGATGAGCCTATAATATCATATTTTTACTGTACCTTTTCTATGTTTAAACATGTTTAGATACACAAACATCACTGTGTTACAATTGCCTACACAATTCTGACAATTATATTTAGGCAATTCAGTATCACACTGTTTTTAGCCTAAGAGCAATGGGCTATACCACACAGCCTAGGTTAGTAGTAGGCTATACCATCTAGGTTTGTATAAGGCACTCTATGATGCTCACACAATGAAGAAACCCGTAGCAAAGCATTTCTTAGAATGAACCCCCATTGTTACGTGAAAACAACAGAAATATATTTCTCATAGTTCTGGAGACTGGAAGTCCAAGATTAGGATGCCAACTGCTTGGGTTCTGGTGAAGCCCCTCTTCTGGGCTGCATAATGCCGAATTCTTGTATCCTCACATGATGGAAAGGGGGCAAGAGAGCTCTCTGGGATCTCTGTTATAAAGACTCTAATCCCATCCATGAGAGCTCCACCTTCATAACCTTAATTACATCTTCAAGGTCTCACTTCCCGATACCATCACATTGGGGGTCAGGATCTCAACATATGAATTTTGGGGGAACACAAACATTAAGTCCATTGCATATCTGTTGTTTTTTCTGTTATCTCTTTGCTAAAGGAAATCAGCAAAGGCTTTTGTCTCTGATATACTTTTTTTCTACTACCATAAGTTAAAGAACAACACAAAGAGTGTACATTCAGTCAACAGAGATAGCATTTCATTTTGATTCTTATGTTTCAGCCCTGAATCAACTATCTGTAACTGTGTCATAATTTAGTCCTACAGAGCCTCGATCATCCCAGAATCTCAAACTAAATAAAATTGGGTTACTAAAGGGTTTGGAAAACTATATTACATTAATCACATTTATCCTCTGGCCTGTTTTTAAAAGGCCTGTGACCTAAAAATTGTTACTATATTTGTGAAGGGTTGTAAATGCATGCACACACACACACACACACACACACAATACACACACACACACACACACATGCATATGTGGCAGCAAGTGAATGCAGCCCACAAAGCCTAACGTATTAATCCTCTGGTGCTTTAGAGAGGAAGTGTGCTAACCTCTAGTCTATCACACTCATAACATCATACTCTTATAATCCAGAAAGCAGAAAGTGACAGTAGTTTGGATGACTGATAATACAAATTTATGCCAGAAGGATTAAAATAAATATCATGAACAAATGGGTCTGCTATCTTTGTGAAAGTTCAATGTTTCTGTTTTAAGACATTTGGAAAATCCTTTCCAAATTGAAATACACTCGCTAGAATTAAGAAAGGTGTGACATTATTGTCTCTTGGGTCTCTTTGGGTTTGGGAGAAAATATTTGAGTTTAACCCCTTTATTAATGGCTATCAGCTTTGAGCAACCTTAGAGTAAGAGAAGGTTGCTCTTCTCTTCCAAGTTACAATGCTACCAGCTCTGCACTTGGCCCTTATGAACCAGAAAAATCCAAAGTCATGCAAATCTTTGTGGAAGATTGGAATACTCTACAAAATCAGTAACAAAACCTGATAAGAGCAGGGGTCAATAAACTGCAGCCTGCAGATCACCTGCTTGATTTTACAAATTGAGTTTTATTGAAATACAGTCACACACATTCACTTGCGTATTATATTTGGCTTCCTCCATGCCATAGTGGCCAAATTGAGAATTTGTGACTGAGACCACATAGGGCTTATGCTTAAACAATCAATATCCAAGGGATAAATGGAGGA
>NW_012150952.1:631266-631668 GCF_000956105.1 Propithecus coquereli
TGGTAGAGCATGTCTATAGACCCAGCTACTTGGGAGGCTGAGACAGGAGGATTGCTTGAGGCCAGGAGTTTGAGATTGCAGAAAGCTATGATTCTACCATTCCACTGTAGCCCAGTTAATAGAACAAGCCCTTGTCTCAAAAAAATAATAATAATAATAACAACGTATACATGATTCCACTGCTACTAAAAAATAATAATGCTAAAAATTACTATTCATTGGTCATTTCCTATATTTCAGGAATGCTACTCAGTGATTTATACACACGATCTCATTAGGTAACAACTCTGTGGGATATAATATAGATTCCCTGGGAAAATTGAGTATTATCTATTGTGCTTACTATTGTATATCCAAAGAATAGTGCAGTGCCTGACTTATAATCTTTACTCTATTAAATAT
>NW_012150952.1:632122-633953 GCF_000956105.1 Propithecus coquereli
GTGTAGTACCTTGAATGACAAGATGAGACATTTATATATACATTTATATTTATTCATTAAATAGATATTTAAAACAATCTTATTATATTCCCAGTCATCAGTGAACTCATTCTCTAATGGGAGAATATTACCATTACACCTTAGTGTAAAGTGATCAGGACTGTACCATCTGTAACAAAATGAAGTAACATACATATTTCCTCATAGGTCTATTCTTCCACCCCGATATCCACAATAATAGTAAAACAACAACAACAAACTCATCTGCAGATAGTAGTGAAGACTGGAGTAGAACCAAGATCTCAAGGAAGCCATGATCCCTGTAAGGAATCTTCCCTGAAACCCAAGCAAGGCATGCAATATAGAAGACAAAATAATACCTTAGCTTTGGGGGATAATGCCATTAATGCACCAGTCCAGCAATGATTGCATAAGCATTATCTTTAAGGCTAAAATTATCTTTTTGGATCGAGAAAAGATAATAAACCAAAATGAAAAAGTCAACCAAAAAAAGAAAGGTGGAGGGCAATTGGTGGTGGTGGTGATGTTGAGGGAATCCTCCTTTTACCTATTTTTCCCTGTAGATAGAATCTGTTAGTACAATAATTTTGCCTTTTCTTTGACTTTTTCCTCAAAGAGATAAGTTGATTAGCTGACTGGTAATTTTAGGAGCAACATCTACGTGTTTATAATTCATTGCCTTTCCTAGTCTTTCTTTCTGCATTGTGCTTATTTGCACAGAATGTGTATTTTCTTCTGTTCTTTACTATGAAATAAAAGGAAGCTATCCCACGGGGGGCAGGAACTCCTGAATTTGTTCAATACTACCTAAATGGTTGGATGAGCTTGCTTAACTATGGAGTACACTATTGGAATACTTACTCCTATACACCTAAACCATATTCTGCAGTAGCTAAGTTAATAATAAAATTCATATTTTGCTCATATTTCATTTTCCTGATTCCTTTACGAAGAGTATCATTTATTAGTCTTCTGAAATTCCAAACTTTTTAAGTGCTTAGATTTTACTAGCAAAGTCCTCAAAAATTGGAGAATAAATTTTCAAGTTGATGCTTCTTTTTACAATGGCTGTTTGATAAGCCAAATGATAGAAGCAGTAGCAGCATTAGCAGTAGTGCTGGCATTTATGGAGTGCTTACTACAAAAAAATGTGAGAAAGGTGACTTTATTTGATCTTCACAAGTCCAAGAGATGAATATAATTACTGTCCCAATTTTAGTGATGTAAAACTGAGTCTTAAATAGGTAAAGCAACATTCTCAATGCTACAAATCTTTAAGCAATGAGATTAGAGATGAACTAAGGCAGGGCAGGCCACTTCCCAATCTTTGTCCCTCATCACAACTTACTCTTTGACATGTTCTTCTTAGTCATGTTGGGATGATTATTTCACATTTTGTCATATCCTTGGTTTTAATACTTCCTCCTAGATAATGATTAAATGCATTTATATTCTTGGTTATATTTTACATAATTTTAACCTGCCAATAATTTCAACACCACCTTTCATTTGGGAATTATGACAATGCTAACCATATTTTATTTTGTAAGGTAGCTCAGAGAAAGCAGTATAGCACAGTACACAGCGAAGTGGGCTAGATTTAGAAAACTTGAGTTCAAATTTCATCTTTATCACTTATTAGCAAGAATACATATTTTTTGGGCATGGGGGACAGATAGAGCTTACAATGCTGTCTCACTCATTCAGAACTTCTCCTAAGTACCGTCTCTATTCATGAACCTGCTTCCCACCCTTCATGTGTTTGATCCAGGAAATAGACGTCCATGACCTCAATTAGCAACTTTGAAAC
>NW_012150952.1:634003-635544 GCF_000956105.1 Propithecus coquereli
CCCTGAGCAGATTCGGACACCAGATTATTTGGATTCAAATGCCAGTTTGCCACTTATATATTGTGAAATCTTGGACAAATTACTTTTTCTCTCTGTCCTTCAGTTACCTTATCTGTAAAATACATAATAATAGTTCCTACCTCATAAAGTTGATATGAGAATTAAATAATTTAATGTATGTATGTAAAGTGCTTAGAAGAATGTGGATTCACATAACATAATAAATGCTACCTATTTACTAATATTAGCTGCTATTATTTAACATTATATAATTATTTTATTTCTCTGTCTCTCTCTCTCTCAACTAGAATGAAAGTTTCATGAGGTTAAGGATTTTTGAACACTCAGTACACACATACACATCTATATCTATCTCCATATATACACATTCATATGTGCACACACATACACAGAAAGAGACAGAGAGAGTTACTGCTATATTCCTAGCAATTACAGCAGTCCTATGTATATAGAAGGAATTGAAGAAACATGTGTTGAATGGAGTTCAGCTCTATTTTGGAGCAGTTATCTGGCTACCTGGGAAGATCCTCAACATCCAGTCCTGTCAGTCTTTCTCGGTATCCATAAAAGTCCATTGCAATGACTCCTCCAAACTCCTCTGGGTGATATCAAGCCTGGCAGCCTGTGATCTCAGGCTGCAGGCTGTTGTTTCACCTTCCAATATGCAGATTTTCATTTAACCCATCTGCTTTTGCTGCAATCACTAGCATCCCTAGTTCAAATACACTTTAGTTAAACCTCTCCAGACATCAAAATCCCAGACATCAAAATCCCAGCCTTCAGGGAGAGGGAGGTGGAGTTACCTGGCCGCAGAGGATTGCAAAGAGGTTCTAGGTGTCTAATGGCTTTTGGTACAGATTCTCAACCTGCCTCCTGCACGTCTCTAGTCAAATGGAAAAGTCCTCACTGCCTCTAATGCTCAGAGCCACCCAGAGTGCTATGGAAGCCATAGACGTGCTCTAGGCCTCCTGCCCACAACCTTCTTGCAAAGCCCTGGAGTTCAGCTCTTGCCTGCCTCTAAGTTAGTCATCCCTCCTCAATCTTCATTCCAGCATTCAAAATTTTATTGTCTTCTCCCTATTGTTCATTCCTCTCACATTTTCTTTGTTCTTGTGAATTTATACCTAGACAAAATTTTGATAGTCTTTTCAGTGAGATTTTGGGGGTAATATGTGAGTTTAAATTACCGTGGTGAATAAGCTCCTGGTCTTCCCATTACGATAAGTGCTTCAGTCTGCCTGCTGATGGGGAGGAGAGGTAAGATAAGAAAAAAATTTGATTTTGTGAAAAATGAGCATGAGTTAATTAGCATATCAGGAATTTCTAAATAGAAGAAAACCCATGTGAGCATTTCATAATTTGTTTAAGAAATATCCAATGCATTTTGGAATGCTAGGATCATTTGTTCAGCTGAGATCAGGTCATTTTCTAGGAGCAAAGTTCTCAATAAAGAGTTTATATCAGAATCACCTGGGGAGATTTTCAAAGCATATAATCTTGCATTCCACACCAAACTCCTT
>NW_012150952.1:636850-639947 GCF_000956105.1 Propithecus coquereli
AAAAGAATAAAATTTGACCCTACTTTTACAACATACACAAAAATAAATTCAAAATGGATAAAAAACCAAAATATAAGACTAGAAACTACCAAACTTCTAGAACAGAACATACAGGAAAAACTCCTGGACATTGGCCTTGGCGATGATTTTTTTTGAATACCACAACAAAAGCTCAGGTCACAAAAGCAAAAATAAATGGGACTAAATTAAACTAAAATTTTCCCCAGAGCTAAGGAAATAATCAATAAAATCAAATGGCAGCCCAGGACTTGGGATATAAAAATCATATATCAGACAAGGGGTTGCTATGGTTTGAATGACCCCTCCAAAACTCACGTTGAAACTTAATCCTCACTGTGGCAGTATTGAGGGGTGAGCCCTCTAAGAGATGATTGGCTCATGAGGGCTTGCTCTGATGAATGGATTCATCCATTCATGAATTATTAATAGTGGTTTATCGTAGGAGTCTGACTGGTGACTTTGTTAAAAGAAGAGAGCACTTGAGCATAATCATCCCCCCTTGTCATGTGATACCCTGAGCCAATCCAGAACCCTTCAGAGAGTCCCTTCTAGCAAGAAGCCTCTCACCAGATGCACCCCTTCACCCTCGGACTTTTTAGGCCTCCAGAACTGTAAGGAATAAATGTCATTTCTTATAAATTACACAGTTTTATAAGCAACAGAAATTGTACTAAAACAGGGTTTAATATCCAAAATTTATAAAGAAATCATACAACTCAAGAGCGGAAAAACAAGTAACTAGATTAAAAAATGGGCAAAGGACCTGAATAGGCATTTATCCAAAGAAGTCACAAAAATCACCAACAGGTATATAAAAAGGTGCTCAACATCATTAATTATCAAGGAAATGCAAATCAAAACCACTATGAGATAGCACCTCACACCCATTAGTATAGCTATTATCAAAAAAACAAAAGATAACAAATGCTGGCAAGGGGGTGGAGAAAAGGGATCTCTTTTTGAACACTCTTGGTGAGAATGTAGATTGATATAGCCCTTATGGAGAAAAGTATAAACATTTCTAAAGAAATTAGAAATAGAATTACCATATGACCCAGCAACCCCTCTTCTGGGCATATACACCCAAAGAAAATGAAATCTCCACTTCATAAAGATAAAGATATGATATATGAACTCTCATGTTGATCACAGCATTATAGCTTATTCACAATAGCCATAATATGGAAACAATATTTATGGAATAAATTATTCATGATAGCCAAGATATTCATTATTCATGATAGACAAGATATGGAAACAACAGTTTCTTTATCCATTTGTCTGTCTATTGGCTCTGTCTCCAGGCTCACCATGTTCATCCAGACAAGATCTCATATATTTTTTTAGGGCTAAATTGGAGAACATTATACTAAGTGAAGTAAGCCAGACACAGATAAAAAAAAATATTGTACAATCTCACTTATAAGTGGAATCTAAAAAAAAAAAATTCAAATATACTGAAGTCCTCCCTTATCCCTGGTTTTGCTTACCATGGTGTCAGTTACCTGTGGTCAACTATAGTCAGAAAGTATCACATGGAAAGTTCCAGAAATAAACACTTCATAAATTTCTAATTGTGCCCTGTTGTTAGTAGCGTGATGAAACCTCACACAGCCCTGCTCATCCTTCCGAGGATGTGAACCAGGCCTTTGTTCTGCAGATCCACTATATATAGGCTCCCCACCCAGTAAGTCACTTAGTAGCGGCTGACTGTCTGTCCTGGTATCACAGTGCTTGTGTTCAAGTCACCCTTATTTTACTTAATCATGGTTCCAAAGTGCAATAGTGATGACACTGGCAATTCGGATGTGCCAAAGAGAAGCTGAATGGTGCTTCCTTTAAGTGAAAAGATGAAAGTTCTTGACTTAATAAGGAAAGCAAAAGGTCATATGCTGAGGTTGCTAAGATCTATGAAAAGAAGGAAAAAGAAATGCATACTAGTTTTGCTGTCGCACCTCAAACTGCAAAAATTGGGGCCACAGTGCTTCATAAGTGCTTAGTTAAGATGAAAACGGCATTAAATTTGTGAGTGGAAGACATAAACAGAAATGTGTTCTGATGGATGGCATTTGGGTTCAGGGCTATCTGCAGTTTCGGACATCCAAGAAAATGTAGCCTGTGAATAAGGGGGACTACTGCACAGAGATAGAGAACAAAACATTGGTTAGCAGATGTGAGGTGGGCATGTGGGCAGGAAATGGGTTGATGTAGATCAGAGGATACAAAGTAGTGAACATGTAGGATAAACAAGTCTAGACAGCCAATGCACACATGAAGAATACACGTAATAACACTAGGAAGACAGGGCAAGATGGCGGACGAGAAAAACTGGCAGCCAGAGTGTCTCTGCAAGAGAGACAGATTTTAGAAGAAAGTAGAAAAAAACAAACAGGCAGACAAACATAGATCAGATGAGGGTCAGAAGGAAGGGTATTTGAAATTATAGGAGACTCCAAGGGAAGAAGTTGCAGAGGAGAACTGGAAGGAGAGAGGCGGCCCCCGAGAGGCTTGGAGAACAGCAACAAGGGTAGGTGGAGTCATTAAATTTCTCCTCCCTTGCATCTCGGACTGCTGGTGGGCTCCTGAGCTGTTGGAGAGACCTGCTAACACCAGTCCAGAGACAGCTGCCGCCAGTCAGCGGTGATCCTCTTGTGGACACAGGGCACCAGGACCCCATTCTCTGAAGTGAAATATCACAAGAATGGAAAAACAAGCACCACATGTACTCACCATCAAATTGGTATTAACTGATCAACACTTAAGTGCACATATAGTAATAGCATTCATCGTGTGTTGGGCAGGTGGGAGAGGGGAAGAGGGGATGGGTATAAACACACCTAATGAGTGCAATGTGCGCCGTCTGGAGGATGGACATGGTTGAAGCTCTGACTCGGGTGGGGCAAAGGCAATATATGTAACCTAAACATTTGTACCCCCATAATATGCTGAAATAACTATAAAAATTAAAAGTAACTGTGCTGTATTTGGGATCCATGCTATATGAGATTCTAGCTGCTCTTGCCACAAAACAAATACGAAAATGGGCAATTTCGTGAAATAACAGATATGTTAATTT
>NW_012150952.1:651935-653129 GCF_000956105.1 Propithecus coquereli
AAATGTGTTATATAACTTGTGTAAAGCCAGTTACTAAATGGCAAATCTGTAATTCAAAGCAAAATACTTCTGACCCCATATTCCATTCTTGAATACTATGGCACATTAATTTTCACTTATCTTACTTTTTTCTGTCTTGTGAGTCAATACATTCAATTTTACCTACATATCTTTCTGTATCCAACCATGACTTTAGTACATTAATTATTCTCTTGGTGAAATTCTCAATTTTTTCCGTATCTAATGAGTGTTTATAGAATACATGAAGAAATGAGCAAACAGAGAACTAGATGTAAGAATGCACAAAAATCTAATTCTACCTTAAGACAAATATGTTATAAACAGTAGAAATATGTCTCAAAAGGGAGTTGTCCTTTATCTGACTTTATACTATGCTACAGGAAAAAAGACAAAATAAATTTTCATATATGAAATATACTGGTGGCCTTATACCTTAGTTAGTTTTGTGCTAATAGTTAATCAATTCTTATGTTAAATGCCTTAAACACATCCAGGAGTAGACCAGCATACAAAGCATGATGGTGAAAGATGATGCCAGAAGAGAGAGTATGAAAATACACATCATCACATGAACTAACTAGTTCATAAAGAGACTGTGTGAATAATACTGTAAATATAATAAAATTAGAAATTCTCATCGTACAGCAGAAAAGTTCCCTGAGAAAGTTAAGGGGTTTTTGATAGCAGTGCTTTTGATACAGATAATGCACTGTTCACTGGTTACTGTAGTAAATTTTAAAATGTCCTCCATACTCACATATTTAGCTTTGCATGACAACATACAGACTGTACTTCTGAAGACAATACCTCAAATATTTGAATGCGTAATAATATCAAAGACAAGAAGACACACCCATATCATTAAACTATGCCCGTGATGATCAGTTTTATGTTTTAATTCCCAGGTATTCAATCAAACACTAACCCAGAGATTTTGTAGATATAAGTAAAGTCCATCATCAGTTGACTTTAAATAACAGAGAATTTCCTAGGTAATCTGAGTGGGCCTGATTCAATCAGTTGACTCACTGTGAGAACAAACTGAGGCTTTCCTTAGAAAGAAGAAATTCCACCTGTAAATGGCAGTATCTGCTCTCTCCTCATACCTAAGAGTTCCAGTCTGTCCTTCCTGACTACCTGCCCTACAGATTTCAGACTTGCCCCTACAATTTT
>NW_012150952.1:665949-666917 GCF_000956105.1 Propithecus coquereli
AAAAAATTAACCAGGCACATGCCTGCAGTTCCAGCTACTAGGAAGGCTGTCGTGGGAGGATGCTTGAGCCCAAGACTTTGAAGTTGCAGTGAGCTATGATCATGCTACTGCCTTCCAGCCTGGGAGACAGAGACCCTGTCTCTAAAATAAAATAATAAAAAAAGAAACATAACATTTCTAGCACCTCAGAACCAAACATATACTGTTTACTACCTCAAGCCTTCCTTCTTAGAACAGGTTATTACTCTGATGTTTGTAGTAACCATTTCATTTTTTCCCTTTTTTTCACTTTTCCTTCTTACCACCTAATAAGAATTATTAATCATTATAATTTAATGTTGTCTGTTTTGTACTTTATACTAAAGCAATCATACAGTGTGTTATCTCTGGCTTCTTATGTTCAATATTAGTTTTGGAAGATTTAACCATACTTTGAAAGGTTGTAGTATTTCACTCATTCTCAATTCTGTATAAGATTGTACATTGTATGATTTTGCATAATTTATTTATTCATTCAAATGTTGATTACAATTTAAGTTTTTTTCACAGTGATTGACTGTGTCAAGATAAATTAAATTGATTCCTGGTTTTGTCACCTACTAGTTATTTGCTTTTAATAGATCAGTTAATTTTTCTAAGTTATTTCATTAAAATATGGAAAGTAATACCTATTTCATAGTTTATTTAGATTACATAAGTTATTTATGATATAAAATCATCTTCCTTTCATTAGGATAGTATAGCGCCTTCCTTAATGCACTCATTGACAAAGTATATAATCTTTTGAAGATTTTTAGAAGGTTTTCTCTTTACCTCATTTGAAAAATATGTTATTGATATTATAATATTTGGTGCATAAAGCGGTCTATAATATAATATAATCATCACTTATTTCCTTTCTAAGTATAATTTTTTCAAATGAATACAAAATTAACCACAGTTTTTTACTTTTTCGTTAGTTTTATATG
>NW_012150952.1:666967-668502 GCF_000956105.1 Propithecus coquereli
GTACCAAGTATTATATTTACAACAGAGAATTATAATGATCATCTATATCACAATAATTACTCAGATTCTAGTTCTACATTATGTCTCACTTAATTTTAAACTAAATTGATTAATTAGGAACTTGAAATGACAAAAACGGTTAAATTTTTATTTTTCTTTGTTTAAAGCACAGCCATGTTTACGCATGTATCCCTCTACCACCACCCCTCAAGGGAAAAAAAGTGTGCCCATCACCCAGGTAGTGTCCGTTATGCCCAATAGGTGTGAATGTACCCATCTCCTTCTCCCCCTCCCACCTGTTTGATTTCCATTGAGTTTTACTTCCTATTGTGCACATGAGTGTTGATGGATAAGTTTCAATTTAATAGTGAGTACATGTGGTGTTTGTTTTTCCATTCTTGTGATACCTCACTTGAAAGAATGATTTCTAATTTCACCCAGGTTGTTACAAAAGATATTAGTTCACAATTTTTTATGGCTGAGTACTACTCCATGGGATACATATACATTTTATTAACCCACTCATGGATTGATGGGCAGTTGCGTTGATTTCACATCTTTGTGATTGTGAATTGTGCTGCAATAAACACTCGAGTGCAAGTATCTATTTGATAAAATAACTTTTTTTCCTTTGGATAAATACCCAAGGGGAGATTGCTGAATCAAATGGTAATTCTACTTTTAGATATCTGAAGTATCTGTATACTATTTTCCATAGAGGTTGTACTAGTTTGCAGGCTCACCAGCAGTGTATAAGTGTTCCTTTTTCTCTCCACATCCATGCCAGCATCTGTTGTTTGGGGACTTTTTGATAAAAGCCATTCTCCCTGAAGTTAAATGATATCTCATTGTGGTTTGATTTTCATTTCCCTGATGATTACAGATGTTGAGCATTTTTTTTTTCACATTTTTTGGCCATTAGCCAAGGGAGGGGCCAGGGCTACCAGCTACGGGAGCTAAAATCACCTTCTCTGACCCCTTGAATGGAGGAAGTGCAGAGGAGGAAGTGTCTAGGTGTACGAAAGCTGGCACTCTAGTCTCCTGTGGCACTCTTCCGTGGGCTGTACCCCTTGAACACCCCAACTCCTGGTGTCCACTGGTTCACCCTGCCATTCCTATCCAGCCACCGTGTCTGGGCTCGTGGAGGGTGGAAGCACCTCCAGTATATTTTGTGTCCTGCTGTTCACCGAAGGCGCTTAGGTGGGGGGAAGGGAAACTTCCCTTAACCTTTCGCTGGGCTCCGAGCCTCTCTGGATTTGGTCTGCCCCACTATCTTCTAACTATCTTCTTTCTCAGCTTTGCAATTTTTCTTGATGGGGTCCCCAGATGTCTCCGTTGTCCCTCCCTGTGGACCACACTTGAGCTGCAACTGCTCTCTGTTCTCCTCAGTCCGACACTTTACCTTCCAGCCAGAAGGATCTGACAGCGGATGTCTCTAGTTGGCCATCTTGGCTCCTCCTGATTTACTAAAATGTAGAAATGCAATTTATTTTGGCTATTGATTTTTGTATTTACCAACCTTGCTAAATTTTCTA
>NW_012150952.1:668552-670149 GCF_000956105.1 Propithecus coquereli
ATTCCCAGGTATTCAATCAAACACTAACCCAGAGATTTTGTAGATATAAGTAAAGTCCATCATCAGTTGACTTTAAATAACAGAGAATTTCCTAGGTAATCTGAGTGGGCCTGATTCAATCAGTTGACCCACTGTGAGAACAAACTGAGGCTTTCCTTAGAAAGAAGAAATTCCACCTGTAAATGGCAGTATCTGCTCTCTCCTCATACCTAAGAGTTCCAGTCTGTCCTTCCTGACTACCTGCCCTACAGATTTCAGACTTGCCCCTACAATTTTATAAGCCTATTTCTTATAACAAACCCCTTTATGTAGAGAGATAGATGATAGATAGATAGATGATAGATAAGTAGATGATACATAGATAGATGATTGATTGATTGATTGTACTGCTTCTATTTCTCCAGTTGAACCCTGACTATTACAATGCCATATGGCTTTTTGATAAAAAGGATGGAGCACTGTGTGTGTGTGTGTGTGTGTGTGTTGTGAAGTCTTATTCACACACATAATGCTCATCATCCTGAAAAATTATTGACAAAGCTTTTCTGCTTTATAAAGCACAGGGCTGGGCCATGAGTTAGAGTAAATATAAATTTAGTCTTTTTATTTCCGTAATACACACAAGTTGAAGGTTTGTCAATATTCCAGTAGAGTCTTTTGAACATTTATCACTCAGCAGTGGCAGTTTTGACAGGATAACTACTTGCTGAATACCAAAAGCAGAGGCACTAAGCCATCATTTTTACACAGGTTATTACTTTGAAATTATTATTTAAGATAACTTCCCTCCTTATAACTTCCCTCAGACTCTCTATACCATCTCAATTGTGAAGTTCTTTGATGTAAATTTTATCTGTATGCAGTATTTTCAATATTGACACTTGTAATAAACAGATCTTTGGAGTCAAAGGTTTTTTTTATTTTTCTTAATACATCAAGTTGTGAGATATGCTACAGTTTTTTATTTTTTTAGCTAACACATCATGCTGTGCTTATATAGGTTCTTTATACTGGTGTCATATTAATATTTTAACATGCAAATGAAAGCTCCTGTAGAATTTGATGATGATGTTGGCATAAAATGTTTCTTATTTCTCCAACCTCCATTTCAAGTGTCATTTAAATCAAATTTCAAAATATCATGTTTTTTCAATAATAAGGCAGTACACATTTTTTATTTTTGTATTTTTTCAGTTAAGATTAGAAAAAGCTTATTATAAATTTTATTGAAAAGAAGGGGTAGAAAAAATAGAACTGAAGACACACATACATACATCAAATGGAACTATTTCTACATCATTACATATGCATAGGTTTGATTCACCCTTGTTACAAATTTGTATTCTTAAGGAAAAGATGAGAATAAACTCATCAGCTAGGGAAGAAGTACATTTGCATGATATCAAATCCTATAACTCATTAGCGTTTTTCTAATCAGCTCATCTGAATAAGAGATGATGATGATGATGATGATGAAAATGAAGATATAAGAGAGCAATAACTATTTTTGCATAGTAAGGCTTGTCTATAAGAGTATAGTCCAATTAGATGAAATAGAGAAAATTTATCCCGTATGATTTGTTTATCTATGCAGCTG
>NW_012150952.1:674619-675856 GCF_000956105.1 Propithecus coquereli
CTCTTCTTCCTCTTCCCTCCATTCTCCATCTCTCAGAAATAGTAGTAATTGTGATATTAGTAGTAATATAGTAGTAGTAGCAGTAGTTGTAGTGGTAGCCATGGTAGTAATAGTAATCATAACAACAAAATAACTGTCTCCCTTTGTATAATGCTTTTGTGAACATCATCTTATTTGATTTTTAGTGATTTATAGATATATTTTCCATAGAGATCCTGGGAATGACATTGAGGAAAAAATAATCACAGAGATATAGTTAACTTTCTTTGTTTAGACATATTCTCACTATAAAACTAGCCTTCTATATAAGTAGGGCAGATAAAATGAACTTGAGACATAATCCAGATTAATTCAGAGCCCAAAGCTTCCTTCTAATGATCGAAGTTGTACTAAGGTTACTTTTTTCAGATGAGTTGCTATATTGATTTTGTTCATTGAATAAAAGGATTTTAATTAAATGACTTCACCCTGGCAAAGTATGGGGGAAATTAAGCAGACCATACTAGGAAAATTTTATATTAATGAACTGAAGTGGAAAATTGGGACAAAGGTTTTGATAAGTTTAACCATTTTTTATTTCTTGTTCTCTATAACTAGTAATATAGGTCAAAGTACATTTTGACCTGGTGTAGCCATGTAATCAAACTTATTTATACTATCCTAGTAATAGAGTAGTAATCTTAAGCATTTGATTTTAAATGATATTTGTATAACATGAAAATTTTAATAGATAATTTGGAACCATCATGTGAAACACGCTTTGGTGCATATTGTGCGGTACCAGGAGGCTCATTATTAAAAAGGGGTTATAACAGGTTGCTTCTGACATGACTCATATTGTTTGGATTTATCATTCTATAATTAATATTCATTGTAAAAAGTTTAAATGTGTGTCTGGAACTGTAACAAACATTTCACTAAGTTTATTGCATTTTTTTCTTCACTATACTTTAAGGTATATGTCACCCATAGTTCATGAGGGAATGTTGACCTTAGAATATATTAGCAAGTGACTCAAAGTCATTCAACTGTATAGTAGTAAAGCTAGTATTCTGGTAACAAACAGGTCTTCTGAAGCTAAAAAATAAAACGAAAAAGAAAAAAAATGTAAAATAGAAAGCCAGTATTTAAATATACTTACATTTAACTCTGAGGCCAATTTTTTAAGCTATACTGAAACATAATGGACATATAATAATTTCCTCATGGTTAAAAGGTAAAATTTCATAAATTTTGA
>NW_012150952.1:675926-677312 GCF_000956105.1 Propithecus coquereli
TTTTTTTTGGCGAGGGGGGGGGAACCAATGCTCACCGCTGATCTCCATCACTGCCTCTTCCTAGTCACAACAAACGTGTGATCTCAGTAAAAATGCTATATTGATTATATAAATGCATCTTCAAGACTATCCCCAGACCTGGAGTGACTACATAGTTCAGTTTGCTTGGGACATCCTCATTTATATTTGATGTCCTGGTGCTATTACTGAAGCCCCTCTACTCCCCCAATATCCCGGCTTGGACAATAAATTATAGGGTTACCCTACCTAGTCCTCATTCCAACTAAATTGTTGCTGATAAACCTACTGTTTCACTGCTCAGGTAAAATGGTCACTTCTTTTCTATTTCTCTGACATAGATTTAATCAGTTTTTCTTGCTGTGTGGAGAAATACCTGGCGTAACAGTTTTTATTATATATTCAAACATGCAGAGATAATTGAACTCCTCCAGAATCTTATGAGATAAGAAAGCAGGTTTTATTACTGTGTATTATCCACGTAAGAAAATATGTCACAGAGGACCTGAGTGACTGTTACCCAAGTTCAGTGTAGAAGACACTACTGAAATCCTGATTCCTGCTTTTGGTTTATTTTTCTTTTCATTAAAGATCAAATACCAAATGTAACCTTTTTCAATAATTGGCTGAATGAGCAGACATTGTATGGAGCTGGGATGAAAGCCACTCTTACAGAGTAGAGAAAAAAGAATCTGCCCCCATTAAAGCTCAGTTGTATTATATTTGGTAGGAAAAGCAGAATTATCAATACATTTTATTTTCTAAAATATTTCTGTTTGGTAGCATTGGATGATTGAAAAAGATATAACCAAATCCACCCCTGTAATAACAGGTTGTGCTCACCCACGCTCGTCTCCTCACGCTCTTTTTCCTCTTCCTCCTTTCATTAGCTCTCCTAGTTGGCTATTTGGCAAACAAAGAATGTAGGGGGTTTTGCTTCCATAATTAACTGGTGATAGGGAGTTTGAACTCCCATAAAACTATTTGATTATATAATTCATCAAAGTTACTCTTACATGCTTCACTGGGGCTATAGACTATGTGAAAGGTGAGAAATACAGGATGAAAGGGTGGGATTGCCAGATAAAATACAGTATGCATAGTTATATTCAGATTTCGGATAAACAAATAATTTTTTAGTGTAAGTCTCAGATGCTGAGTAAGACATACCTACTTGAAAAAATAATTTGTCATGTATCTGAATATCACATTTAACTTGGTGCCCCTATATTTTTCTTTGTTAAATCTGGCCCACTCCAGAAAGGGGAAAGGCTGTTAGAAGGCTCATATTACTATCTTGGTTTCTGGAATAGACAAAATTCCCTTAACCTAAAAATTAGTATAATGCAATTAGCCAGTTATTGTTTT
>NW_012150952.1:678144-678998 GCF_000956105.1 Propithecus coquereli
AGCATGATGTTAGCTGTAGGCTTTTCACATATTTTCTTTATCAGGTTAAAGACCTTCTAAAGGTTCTGAGAACTTTTTTTCTTATCACAAATTGATGCTGCAATTTTCTCCATGCTTTTCCTTCATCTACTGATATGAACATATGATTTTTTTTAGTCTGTGTGTTGAAATACATTGATTGTTTTTTGAAAGTTAACCCAACTCTACATTCTTGAGATAAACACCATTTGTTCATGGTGTTGTATCTTTTTCATATATTGTTGGATTTATTTTGCTAAATTTTTATTCACAATGGTTGCATCTATTTTTCATGGGGAATACTGGCCTGTAGTTTTCTTTTAATGTTTTTTTCTGGTTTTAATATCACAAAAATGATTGCTATATATAATGATTTGGGAAGAAGTCTCTCCTCTTAAATTTTATGAAAGAAATTGTATAGAATTGGCCATATTTTGTCCATAAATGTTTGGCAGAATTCACTAGTAGGGCTATCTGGACCTGGAATTTTCTTGTGGGAAGGTTTTAAACTATAAATTCACTTTATTTAATAAACATGTAAGTATCTAGATTATCTATTTTACTCTGTATGAGCTTTATAGATTTTTTTCATTAAACTTTCTCATTTCATCTAAGCTTTCAAATTTATTGAGACAGTTGTTTATAATACTGCCATTTTATTTTTTAGACACATGTAGAATCTTTAGTGATTTTTACTCACTAATTCCTGATATTGGTTATTATTTATTTTTTTCCTGATCAATTTTGCTAGAGTTTTATCAATTTTATTTATCTATCTCATCAACTAATTTTTGGCTCATTGATTTTCATTGTTGTTCTTCTATTTTCTATTTCAG
>NW_012150952.1:679997-690149 GCF_000956105.1 Propithecus coquereli
TTTAATATACCACATTATATCTTTGCATGATATTATACTACTTTATGTATAGTAAAAACAAAACAAAGCAAACAAACAAACAAAACCCTTATATTTCTACCTCACTCTTCTTGGACTTCATGTTACTGTTGTCCTACATTTTACTTCTATCTATATTATAATTCCTGCAATACATTGCTATTAGTTTTGCTTTAAACAGTGGATTCTCTTTATAAAAGATTTTTTTAAATAAGAAAAAATGTTTATGTTTATCATGTAGTCACCATTTTGTTCTCTTTCTTCCATCACGTAGATCCAGATTTTCATCTGTCATCATTTTTCTTTCACTTGAAGAAAAATTAACTTTCTTTAACATTTCCAATAGAACAGGTCTACTGGTGATCAATTATTTCACTTATTTATTTCTGAAAAATTCTTTTTCTTTATTTTTAAAACATTTTTTTTTAACTGGGTAACGCGCTGTAGATTGACAGTTCTTTTCCTTCAGTACTTGAAAGAGTATTCAAGATTGTCTTCCAGCTTCTAACGTTTCTGAGAAAAGAAAACTATTGTCCTTCTTATTTTATCTGTTTGTAATGTGTCTTTTTCTCTTGGAATTTTAATATTTTCTCGCTATCTCTGGTGCTCCATAATTTTATTATGATATACATTATTGTGTTCTTTGTGCTTGGGCTCATGAATCGGTAGGCTGATAGTGGTCAACAACTTTGGGGGGAAAATGTGGGCCATTACTTCTTCAAGTAATTTTTCTATTTCTCTTCCATTCGAACATTTAAATTTCATCTATATTTGACTTCTTAAATTTGTCCTGTACTTTACTGAATATCTATACATGTTTTTCTCCTCTGTTTTATTTTGAATAGGCTTCATTGCTATAGCATCAAGTTCACTAAGTATTTTTCCTCAGAGTCTTATCCACTGATAATTACCTTCGGGACACTTTCATCTAAAAAATTATATTTTCATCACTAGAAATTCTATTTAGATCTTTTGTACACTTTCCATTTCCCTGCTTAACATGCTAAAACTGTCTTCTACTTTCTTAAACATATGAAAGACAGATATAATAACTATCTTAATTTATTCTATTAATTCTATCATCTATCATTTCTCATTTAGTTTAGATTAATTAATATTTCTCCTCACTATAAAATTTCCTACTTTTTTGCACATCTGGTCATTTTTGTTTGACTGACCGACATTGTAAATGTTAGACACTGGGTCTTTTTTAGGATTGCTAAAAATATTGAACTGTGTTCTGGCATAAAGTAAAGCTGCTTGGAAACAGTTTGATTCCCTGTGGTTTTTTCTACGTTTGTTATGTGGGACAAAAGCTCTATTTAGACCCTACTTAGTATACTAAATAATGCTTCATGAATTATTAAGTTTCCACTCTGACTCTCTTGAACAGGCAATATTCCCTGTCCTTCGTGAGCTCTAGGTACTTTTTATTTAATTATTTTTTTCTTGCCTTGTATGTTTTCCTCACGTGCATGAGTTGATTTGTACTCAACTGAGTACTCCATATGGATCCTCTGATGATCTCTGGCTTTTTCTTTCTATATGTAAGACCTTCCTTTCAGTTACTCTGCTCTGCAAACTCTAACCACCTAAACTCCAAAACTTTTAACTCCAGGAAAACCTGGGCTCTCACTGGGTCCTTCTTCCCAATACCAGAGGCTGGAAGATTTATATTAAAGCAATTTGAGCAATCCATTTGAGAAGGTGTAGCATTGTCTTATGAAAAGCAAATAATTTGAGGCAAAACATATATCTATTATATGAATATATTGTTTTTTGTTTTAACTTTAATAAAAGATCTTGGAATTTCTTTCTGTATTAAAGAAAGTTTTCTGTTTCCTAACTTGTCATCCTTAAGGAAAGAAAAAACAAAATAAATCTTTCTCTTTATTATATTGACCGTATATCATATATTTGTGGTGATTCTGTACCTTGGGTAAATAATTAATTATTTTAAAGTTTACCAAATTTTTACCAATGGCATTACCACAAATATATCTAAATGGAAGTAAAATACAGTCACCATGTTTATTAAAATATTCTAGAAAATTTAGTTTTGTGTTCATTTTAATACTAGCAGTTATAATTTCTGACTTGCTTTCAGAGCCTGAGCCTTAAGTTTCCACAGTAAAGAGATACTTAATAAATGCTTAATTATAATAAAATCTCCTGTGCTTTTTCAATAAGTAGGGAGAAAAATTGAAACAACTGTTTGTATAATTCAAGTTAAAAATAAATAAGCAAAGACAATAAGACTAGTATTTGAAATCCTTCTAAATACAACAGAGCTTAAATTGTTGACTCAATTCCCTATACAAATCAATTCACAAATAAATTATGGTTTCAAATATCTGGTATAATGTCCATGTTCTACTTCGCTTGCGTCTCCACATGTTTAGCGGGGGAATAAAGGGATTGAGGCAAGTATCTGGGTAATTCAGGAAAGAATTATAAGCCATGTTAACAATTGTTAGTCAAGACTTACACACAGCATTTACCAAGCAAGGGTCCCACCACAGACTAAGGTGAGAGTACAGAGCAATTATTTTTCATAATTAAGGAATGTTTTTATTATAAGCTTCTCCTTATAGAAAAACTGATGCATTTAAAGCCAACAGAGGGAAATTTCTTTATTAAGCTGGTAATGGAGATATGCTATCTTATTGACGTAAGTATAGTATATAATTAAAATATTATGTTAAATTATTTTGATTATAATATTTCCACTTGCTTTTCTTGAATATCTATGTTAATCACCAGTATCATATGATTGTGATTGGCACGAAGGATCCTACCCAGAACAGACATCTGGATCTTGTGGATCCATCTGCAGAGTGTGTTCAGCAAACAGCCTATAGCTACCACCCTCTCCAGGGACTGGTTCAGCTATGGAAAAGTTGACTGTCCCAGGGTCACACCTTTCCAGGAAAACCCACATCCAATGACTGATCATTGCATAGGTATTAAGATGTAGACATTTGGGCCTGATACATAACAATTCTGATGGGTGATTTTAGTCCAAAAGCTTTCTGTATGGTTAGCTGAGGCTGATCTGTGTCCTGCATTATAGCTCTACTTACTCCTCTGCCCAATCTTACTTCCTTCCTATTCTTTCCTTAGGTGTTTATTACTTAATGAGCACTGCCCACTGTTGGAGTATGGTAGCCAGAGAAAGTACTCTTGGATGTGGCCCAAACAAATCAGTCTTAAGATAGAGTTTCACAGCTAGATCAATCCCCAGCTAGCTCTCAATGAGAGCACCATTGCTGGTATGAATTGCAATCAAATTGTTAAAACTTTCACTGATGGTGAGTTGGCATCATATACTGCTGGAAGATTGCAATAGTAGGTTTGATATATCTGGTTTGAAAAGTATGAGGAAAATAGTAACTATAAAGACAATAGTATTATACATCTATTGCTAAACTTCATCGACATTCTAGATAGAAAAAGATAACAAAAACCTAACAGTGTCTAGCAGACCACTGAAAACCAAGTATGAAATCCAGAGGCCCTCCATGGTAGTATAACTTTCACAAGGTTAGCCAAGAAAACTGATTACCAGGACCAGAGCTTAAATGGAAGAATAACCAAGTTCCAAGGAATGTTAAACTCCCAACCAAGGCAGCTCAGATATGTCAAAGCCATGGCCCTGCTTGAGAAAGAACAGAAAGCTGACACTCAGGATAGAGTCAACTGGATTAATATCCTCCCAAATCTTGAATTCTAAGATTTCTCTGAACTCTCTGAGACTATGGAATTGACCCACCTGTTGCCTCCTTATTATGAGCTGGCTCAGCACATTTATTGAACATTAATGTGGATCCACCCCACCCTCATTACTATCCTCACTGCAACCACCATAGGAAAACATAATCACCCCTCAGAATCTGCCCATCACCCCTTCTGTTTACTAAGAATAAAGCTAATTAACTAAAATTAAGTTATAATATGAACCCAAGATGTGTTCAGTCTGATAAGATAGGAAAAGGACTACCTCCAAGGAGCTTCAGGATCAAGCCAAGGTGTTCTAGCAGGCCATAACAGAATACAAGAGTGATTGGATTCAGATTGATTAATGAGGCAAAACAAAAGATTGGACAGGGAAGACTACTGGGAACATTCTCCTGATTTACGAGATTTAACTCCCTGTAAGAATCCAAGTGTTTTATTTTTATTAAGATGGCTCCTAGAAGCAGGAGAAAAGAAAAGGTCCATGTTAAGTGTATTAGTCAGAGTTCTCCAAAGAAATAGAACCAATACAGGGAGCTTTATCACAGGAATTGGCTCACTTGATTATGCAGGCTGAGAAGTCTCACAATCTGCCATCTGCAAGCTGGAGAACCAGGGAAACTGGTGAAATAATTCAGTCCACATCCACAGGTTCAAGAACCAGGAGCATTGATATCTGGGGACAGGAGAAGGTGAATGTTCCAGCTCAAGGAGAAGCAAATTTTTCCTTCTTCCACCTTTTTGTTCTATTCACACCTTCAATGGATACAGTAATGTCTGCCCACATTGGTGATAGTGGATCTTTACTTAGCTTACTGATTCAAAGGACAATGTCTTCTTTCACAGGCACACACTCACAGACATAGCCAGAAATAATATTTTACCAGCTATTGGGAAATTTCTTAGCCTAGTCAAATAAAATTAAATCACATAAAAGTAACCATCACATGAAGTAAATTAGAAATTTCAGAATCGTCAAGGGAAACAGTGGATGAAGAGACCTAAAGGCATACAGAAACTATCCTCTCTATGTAGTCACTGAGGGTTCACAATGTAGGGTTTGAAAACCCAGTAAATAAGTGTGCATTACAAGAAGGAAGATAGGCTACACCATTTACCATCAAAAAAAAAGTATCATAAGGAGCACATTATAAAGAAGCTCAGTATTGACTGTCTTTGATAGGCCAGGGCTGATGGTTAAGAAGAGGCTGTTAGAAAACAGTTTTCCTGGATAATAATGGGAATGATAGCATATTGAAATTGAGCAGGCCCAACAAAAATGCTTTTCAAGGTGAAAATGGTACACATACAAATGACCTTGAGTAGGACAGAGGGTACAAGCCAGTTACATGAACGGATAGCTCAGGAACACATGTCTTCCATCCTTGCTGCAACTGTGCTTCTACCTCAGTTCAGCTTATGGCCATCACATGGATGATCCTTCACTACCCCGTAATAGAAGAGAAAAAAGCCCTGGCTTACAAACAGGTTGTCTTGGTGTGCGGGTTCAAGTGAAAAGTGGGCAGTAGTTGTACTACAACTTCACACATGGGTGGACTTAAAATAAAGAAAATCTTCTCAAACAACAGAGCTTTATAAAATGCACCCATTATTCATTTTTTATGGAGAGAGAAGTGGCCTCTAAAGGCAGTGGGGAACTGGCTGGTCAGAAGTGTGAAGAAAGACAAATTAGAAGATTAAAGACAAGAAGTCTGGGGTAGAAGTACACGAGGGTACATGTAGGAATGAGCACAAAGTATGAAGATCATTATACCACTGTTAGTGCCCACCAGAAATCATTCGTCACGGATGAAGCACTAAACAACTACATAAAAAAAAATGACTCAGTCATTTCCCAGTAGCCAGCCTGTGCCATTGGCTACTCTGTTGCTGAAACAGTGAACACATGAACAAAGTGGCTATGGTAGCAGAGATGGAGATTATGCAAGGACCCATTGGCAAAGCTGATATAGCTACTGTGGCTGCCAAGATCCAACCTGCCGCAACAGAGATGAATGCTGGGCCCTGATAAGGCAGATCAATTAATTACTGGGAGGCAAGTTGCCTGTATTGGACTCCTTACCATACTAACTAGGCCAGTGATTTATTCTAAATGAGTAGACACATATTTCAGGCATAAATTTCCCTTCCCTGCCTGCAGAGCCTCAGAGAGCACCATTATTCAAGGGCCTACAGAACTTTTAGTCCTCCTACAGGGGATCTTACATAATACGATGTCAAACCATGGTCCCATTTTACAGTGAAAGAGAATGGGAGTGGCCCATGACCATAGCATCCACTGTCATACTACACACTATGCTACCTTGAATCTATTGGCCTGCCAGAACATTGCAACAGTGGCTAAACAAATAATTGAAGATCTAATTCTAAGGTGAAACTTTAGGATGACATCATTCAGAATATAACATAGATCTTCAATTAAAGACATTTGAACTCTTCTGTGTCTTCAACAGGAAGAATATATGGGTCACAGGACCAAGAGATGAAAGCAGGAACAGCAGCACTTATCTTCATCCCCAGTGATATCCCTGGGGTTTGCTTCCCGACTTCAAAACTCTGGGTTAGAGACACTACTATCCCAAAGAGAAACAATTTCCAGAAGACCTGGTATGAGCCTGTTGAACTATAAGCTATGGTTGCTGCCTGGGTACTTCAGGCTTCTTGTGTTCATGGACCAAGGCAAGAAGAATAGTCACCCTCTTGGCAGGGGTAATGAACCCCAATAATCAGGCTGCTTTTACACAATAGGGGTAGGAAAGAATATATGTGGAAACTGGTGATCCACTTGAGGTAGCTCTTGGAACTTTCTTATTTAATTTTGATGGTTAAATAAATGGACAAGTGCCTGAGAACAGCAAAGAGAGCAGAGGCTCAGATTCCTCAGAATTGAGGGTCTAAGACATGCCACTAAGTAAGGCATCAAGACAACTAGAGCAGCTGCTGTCCCCTACCTTTTTGGCACCAGGGACTGGTTTCAAGGAAGACAGTTTTCTCACTGATGGAGATGGGGGTTGGGCGGGGCCCAGGGGACAGCACGGGAGGCAGAGCTCAAGCTGTCAGGCTGTGATGCAAGCGATCAGGAGCTGTGAAGTTTCACTGGCTTACCTGCTGCTCACTTCCTGCTGTGCGCTCCCCCCCAACACCTGCCCCTGGTTCCTAAGTTTCATGGAAGAGGTGGGGAGGGGAAGGCCAGTAGAGCTCTGTAGCCAGTCCCTGACAGGCCGCAAACCAGTAGAGGATCACAGAAGTAGAGTATCTACATTCTTACCATATGTAAAGAAGTGGTGCTCCATAGTACAAGGGGTGGATTTTAGTGGACACAGAGATTTTTCATGCTGATTATTTCTCAAGGAAGTAGTTGTTTCACCAGACGTGGTGAGTGCTGACAGAATTAGTCTTTAGTTGTCAACAAGTTCAGGGATCATCTCACTTGCAGAGACAACTTTCTCCATCCCCCCCTCCCTGCCACTGCATGCACCAAATCCTCTGTCAGATCACACCCTCCTCGAGCCACCCAGGTCCAATGAATGCGATTATAAAGGCCCATCCATTTGTCCTAATTTGGGCTAACTCTTGTCAGTTCATTTTAGCTTCAGAGCTCCCTATGTACTCAATGAAAATTATTGCTGGGCTTGCAATATAGGGTGACTTCTCCATCTGTCCAGTCCTGTTTCCATCCCATTCCTTCCACAAATGTTAATCCCAAAGACACTCCTTAATAAACATTTTGTTAACTAAACTTGATCTCAGAATCTGCTTCCAAGAAAACGCAACATGCTACCAGGGTGTAATGGAGAGAGCATACAAGTCGTAGTCTTACAAACGAGTTTTTAATCTGCTATCATAACCGTGGACAAGTTACTTAGCCTTTGCAGACTTTGATTTCCACATACATCCTTCTCTTTCACATGGTTTTTCTTAACACAAAGCAAAAGCTCTATTCTGTGCATTGTAGTTAGAAGGAATTGTCGGGATTATCTCAAATTTTGGATTAAATCTCAAGCACTCCACTAATGTTCAAATATATGAAAACACTGTCTTGTTTAAATATGTTTGCACATATACAACTATGTAAGGGACTAATTTCTCACACTCTTTAGGAGATACTAATGTTACAATATTTTTAAAGCATTCATATAAAATAGCTATGCCTTGAGCCTTCCTCTGTCATGGCTGTGTGGTGGTATTCTAGTGCAGAGGAAACTTTTCTTTATCTTGACAGTAAATTGATTTACAAATAAGCTAAAATAGATAATTATAAAAATGAGTGAAAGTATTTAAAATTTAAAAACTGTCACCCAAATGCATATTAAAATAAATTACTTTTACATAGTGTTAATATAAAAAAAGTAATTCAGTTAACACAAGTTGGAAGACTGGAATATTTATACATCAATTATTGATGAGTTGTACTTTTCAAACTAAGTTGTTTTCATTACCAGTTTCCAGGCAAAGGTTAGCATTATTTTTAAGCTAGACTAAATTGCCTCTCATTATTCTCAAAGTATCTAGACATGCAAACAACTTTTAATTTCAGGGCATAGTCATCCTTTAAAGAATTTTATTTTTAAGGCTTTCCTTCCTGTGAACTAATACCAGTTTTGTCTATATCATTTCCTTTTTGACTAATCAAATGACATTAACTATTGTTGACTGGTATATTTGTAATCTATATTGTTTAACTTTTCATGTATTTAGGTTTTATCTTCCCAAGAAAATTTTAAACTGAATGAAAACAAAAGCATTGTTTTATATTTCCTTGATTTTATCATAAACATTTAAAGCTGTATATAACACATTTTTAAAATTTTTTATCTTGCTTTTACTTATAATTGATCATAATTGATTGAGAAATCAGTCTACAACTTTTGCAGTAAAACAAGCCCTGTAAGATTCATCAGGTTTTATACCATAGAGGCAATAAATGAGCTCACAAATTCCCCATTAGGAATAATAAAATCAATTGACCCTCTTCTGAGTAAGGATATATTTCAATTGTTCAAGCTAATTTAGGACAGTTCTTATTAGTGGGATTCTTCAATAATACAACTGAGACTCCATGTACACTTGAGAAATTAATATGGAAATTGGTTGCTGAGGTAGGGCAATGAACCAAAAAACAGCATGTTGATACCCCACAACAATGGAGGAGATGTAAAACCCCACAAATACTGAAAAAAAAGTTATGATTTAAAAGCCCCAATTAAAGAGTTATTGGCCTAATTTCAGATTTCCAAGCCACTGAGTAAAAACTAGGTGATCCTTAAAGGCAAAAATAAATAAAATAGGTCCCTAAGAAAATTATCATAATAAATTAATGCATTTGTTTTAAAAATAATAATTTAGCCTTTGAATTAATTTTAAAGTGAAAAATTCAATTCTTATTTTTCTTGAAAAAAGAATGTTTCCATGTGAAAAATATTACCTCTTTCATAAGTAAAACAAAAAAATGCAAAACAAACCTAATCCCTAAAAAATAAATGTGATTCTGAATATATCATTGGCGAAATGGTTATTTTACAGCATTAGCTTCAAAACTGGTATGTTAACTTTCCATTATAGCTCTTAGTATAGCTTATTTATAGGTTAATGAGAACATACTTTCAGATATACTTCATTTACATTTTGATTATTAAAAACATAGGTTTCTGCTTATAGCTTTTCATTTCCATTTTCCCCCAAAATGGCTCATGTTGAATACATTTTAGTGTTAAAATGTCATAACAATCACATCACTATATGGATCATAATTCAGTAGGTTATAGGAAATAAATCAGTGAAATAAAGGCATTATGGCTACTACCTAGAAGGTAATTTTAGCATCAGGACATAAAGAATTTATTTCCACTTTTTTATGCTTTATTACTAATTATAGGCGGCAATGCCTCAAAATTTTTGAAGGAAACTTCTATTGCCTTGGAAGTTATTATGTTATCTCAGGAACTAGAAAGGATCTGATGGGAGAGAAAAGGAAGGTGCATTCTTGTGTGAAATATGCACTAGTACAGTGATATGAGGCATGTGTACATTATACTATTCAGCAGATAAAGGCATAGTGAATTGTCTTCAAAAGCTGGTTATATAACAAAGAACACCCAGGTCATTAATGTGACTATTTTATATTCAGGTTTACACAGGCGGGGTCTCATAAAGTATTCATTGAAAATTAAGTGGGAATAGAGTTGGTTTATACAACCATGAAGAGGAGAGTTCTCCTCAGGCAATGACACATACATCCCTTTTGGGAAGTAACTTCCCCATTAGCATTTAAAATGTGGGGAGTGGGTGGTCAGATTTAAAGTGATCTGAAGAAGGTAGAAATTTTGATTAACTTTATTTTTTTAAGCTTGCAATAAAAAAGAATAAGCATTAAGTATA
>NW_012150952.1:702469-704258 GCF_000956105.1 Propithecus coquereli
TTTTTATAGTAAGGGTAAGTTAGCCACAAGTAAAGGTAAGTTAGCCAAGAGGAGGTGTTGAGAAAGTTTAAAATGTGAAAATGCTACTGATAAATATTCACTGTCCATCCCCTCCCCAAAAGCCTTGAATTAGAATAACATTGGAAAAATTGAAACACAGGTTAAAGAGGTTGACAAAACAAAATAACACAAAACACACACACACACACACACACACACACACAGAAAAAACAGAAAAAAGTTACAGAAGTGTTAGTTATAGGAAATTTGTGTGTGTGCTTGTGAGTACCTGTGTGTTTGTTGGGTGATGATTATGAAGAATTCTAAAAAGCTTGCTATTATGGTTTAACTTAGATTATGTGTGGAGAGCAAGGGGTGACTGGCAGAGAGAAAGGGAAAGAAGTAGAGACTGTAATGTTTAAATATCTGAAATGTGTTACTGTAAGGCAATAGAGAGAATGTTGCTCTGACAACTGGCAAACCAAATGCTTTCAATTAAAGAAAGAAATTAATTCTGACCAATCCAAGAAAAATAGAGGTGTGGGTTTAGGATTTTATCTGGTTATAACCTCTGATCTAGATAATTTAAAGAAGGTTGAACACATTTAATTTCATTAATAAAAATGTATTCCTTGGCATGTTAGTCTGGAAGTGTCTTAAAAGATGCATTTAAAAGAAAAGAAACTTCATTTTAGGAAAACTTTATGCAGCAATCGAGATATGAGGCATCCTTCCATATACCAGGACAATAGCAGAGTTCAAATAAACTCAGACGTTGTCATTTCTTATGAAATAAAATTTATCAGCCCAAATTTCCTACAAGTATATTCAATAATAATATTTGGAAATAGTCTGTCGTATTATAAACTGGTGATCAGTTAAGACCATCAATAAATCCAGTTTTTCTCCATTTTGCATTTTTTTACCTTCCCCTTTTTTCCCTCATTGCGATTACTCAAAGTTTGTGTTGTTTTGAGGTCATTCAGTCCTGCAGGCAAACATTCAGTTCAATTAATTTGCTTTCTGTTGTTGAAATTACCTTTTTCAGTAATGATGCCTTTCTGAGATGCTGCAGTGATGAACTTAATTTGAATACCTGAATAAACAAACTTGTCCGAGGGCTATCAATTTTTCTTTTTAAAGCTCCTTGAAACATTTCTTTATGTTCCCCCTTTGTTAACAATTTCATCATGTTTCTAATTAATGCGTCCCCTTCTAGGCCAAGAAGTGTGCTAAGTATTTTTTGTGGTTAAGGAAGGAAAAATAGAGAATTCTTCTGCATCTTTCTCTATTTTATGAGAACAGGAATAAAGACCTGGCGTATCCATCATGTCCCACCTGTTTCTTGTGTTTGGCACCGTGTTCTCCATAATTTGTGAAGGTTCCTTCTCAGCATTCAGCTCAATGCCTGGCATATAGCAGGCCTTCAATGACATTGTTTTTTATTAGTCTGTTTCTTTGATTTGTGAATCTTCTTGAACATTAATAGTCCTTTCTAGAAACTAGCCCCTCTCTCCTTCATGGTTTGGGTCCTTGTTTTAACTATGTTTCTAACTTCTTTAAACTTGATGTTTTAACATCTGCCATGTATGTATATGCAGGACACCCCTTGTTCTGGATAACCTGAAAATATGCTTGAGTCATCTTACCTTGGCCACCTGCCCATTTGCCATCTCCTTTCCTTTGGAGCAGTCCTCCTTCTGGAGGTGTGCTTTCAGCTTTTCCCTCTCCCTCTGCCTGGTGACCAATGCAGGTGATTTCCTGTGTGCCTCATGCCCCCCACCATGCA
>NW_012150952.1:704308-705770 GCF_000956105.1 Propithecus coquereli
ACAAAATCATAGTTATTTGCAGACTTTGATTGTGTTTAAGAAAACCTAAGATAATCTAGAAATCATTAGAACTAATAAAAATGCTCAGCAAATTTGTGGTACGCCAGATCAACAATTAGCAATAGCTTAAAAATATATTAGTAAAAAAGACCCCATTCACAATATCAACATCAACTAAAATATGTAGGGGCAAAACAACTGACTTATCCATGCAAGTTCTTTATGAAATAAAATATTACAAATTTGAAATACATAAAAGAATCCCCAAGCAAATGAAATTATGTAGTAAGTTCTTAAATGGAAGAGTTGATATCATAAAGAAGTCAATTCTTCCCAAATGTATTTATCAATGTAATGCAACTTTAATAAGAATTTCAAAAGAATTTCATGTGGATCTTGGACAAATTTAGTCTAAACTTCATGAGCATAGGACAAAAATAGCCAGACAACTCTGGGAGAAAAATAAAAAAGAATGATGAAACATAGGAAGAAAAAGATTATTTGGTTCATGATTTTTATGCTGGAAAGTTCAAGATTGGACATCTGCCTTTGATGAAGGTCTCAGGCTGCTTCCACTCATGGCAGAAGGCTAAGTGGAGCCAGCATGTGCAGAGAACACATGGCAAGAGAGGAAGCAAGAGAGAGAGATGAGAGAGGTGCCAGACACTTTTTAACAGCCAGCTCTCTTGAGAACTAATAGAGTGAGAACTAACACATCCCAGAGGGAGGTTATTAATCCACTCATAAGATATCTACTTTCATGACCCAAACAACTCCCATTCAGCCCTACCTCCAACATTTGAGATCAAACTTCAACATGAAATTTAGAGGGGACAAACATTCAAACCATAGCACCTTGTTATATGCAACTTGTTTGCATTGACCAACAAAGTTTTACAGCTTAGAGCATATTGATTTCTGATATGCTGTGTGATTCCATTTCTTTTTCTTTCTACCATTGATCCAAACATACCAGTATTTATCATGACATAGCTGAGAAAATTCTGCCTTAGATATTTTTACAATTTATGTTTTTGGAAAGAGATATAGAATTTTTACCTTCTTTGTTGAGAATGTTTGTTTAATGTAGTTTAAATCTCACTGTTTTAATGATGAGTTGATATCTTTTGTATTTGCTGAGCACTTTGTTTTTTCTAACCTGTGGTGTAATTCAACCATGTGGTAGTGAATGAGATCTAATTGTAACCTGCTGACAGCAAATAAATTGTATGATTGATTATCTTTTTTTGAGAAGAGAATAAACCATTTTAAGCTTTTGAATCTACAAATCCACAGTTATGAGAAAACAGTAGGCGTTATATGGCTCCAAGCAGAGTTTGTGAACGATGAATCAGGAAAGTTTGTTCCATTTTCACACTCAGAAATGCACCTTACTATTACACCCCATACAAAGGAAAAAAGACCAATTTGCTTTGATGGCACATAACGGTTTTAATTTGCC
>NW_012150952.1:705820-708724 GCF_000956105.1 Propithecus coquereli
GGGTGGTCAGATTTAAAGTGATCTGAAGAAGGTAGAAATTTTGATTAACTTTATTTTTTTAAGCTTGCAATAAAAAAGAATAAGCATTAAGTATATAACTTCCAAAACAATAAGGCAAAAACATTGACCAGTTTTTTAAAATGAAATAAAAGTAAGTTAAAAGAAGCAGAGAAAATACCAGGATAAATAGAAAGCAGAAAGTAAGCTATCACAATACCAAAGATATGAAATCAATCTAAGTGTCATCAATGGATAAAGGGATAAAGAAAATGCGGTATATGTACACAACAGAATACTATTTGGATATAAAAAAGAATGAAATCCTGTCACTTGCAGCAATGCAGATGGAACTGGAGGTCGCTGTGTTAAGTGGCATAAGCCAAGCACAGAGAGACAAATATCATATGTTCTCACTCATATGTGAGGGCCAAAAAAGTTGATCTCATGAATGTAGAAAGTAAAACAATGGATACCAGAGGCTGGGAAGGATGGGAAGAGTATGCGGAATGTGAGGGGTATGAGGAGAGGTTAAGTAATGGGTACAAGCATAAGTTAGATGGAAGAAATAAATTATAATGTTCCATAGCAAAGTAGTTTGAACATAGTTAAAACAATGTACTGTACATTTCAAAATAGCTAGAAGAGAGGACTTGAAATGTTCTCAACACACAGAAATGATAAATACTTGAGGCTCTCCAATTGCGTTTTTGTACCTTTTTCCCCTACTTTTGTTGTGAAGTCAATAAAAGTGATATGAGATAATTTGCATGGCTTGACCTGTTTTTCTGTACCCTAAAAATAAAAATATTGACAGTGTTTGTCTTTAAAGGTTAGTAAATCTGCAGAAACCAAATAATACAATTAAACTTTGTGTCTCTTGAGACTTGGTTTTGGAATCGAAAGGGATAATAACTTATTTTTTGTTGTTTGAGGAAGGTCTCCCACGGGTCTGGAAGAAGGAACTTCTAAGAATTTAATTGTTTCTGCTCAGTCTTGTGCTTTAGCCAGATTAAACAGATACTTTCTGGTGGTCATTAGATCAACCAGAATTTAAAATTCAGTATTAGCCAAATCTTCCCATTGACATACTAACATTATATCACCAATATAATTTTTAAAGCATATTTTTCAGTCAAATCGAATCTAAGTCTCTTTTCTTCAAGTTATGACAACAAGGAGAATTTAAGTACAGTTTTCCCATGGGAGCATAGTAAATGTCTGTTGGAGTTGGTTCTCCAGAAATAAAAATTTAAAAGAAAGCATTAGCCAAATTAATCACAGATTACTGATCTGTAACTTGCTGTACAATTTGAGTTTTTAACACCATATCGGGCATAAAGTAATGGGCTATTACTTTATTAAGCCCTCTATAATTCCCAATCAAACTCCAGGATTCATTAGCTTTTCTCACAGGTCATACTAGATTGCTTAACAAATAATTTGTGGGTACTAATACATCTATCTCTAAAATATTCTTAATTAAACTTAAAATTTCTTGATGGCCCTTATGTATTTCACGTTGCTTTAAATTCATTCTAATTAATCTTTAATTTGAACAGGATGAAGAGTGGGTTTGTATGAGTTTCTTTTTCTCAATATTTTGGATAAGGGTAGTCCCCTACTCTTGTATAATATCATCTCAGTAACGCACGTCAACAGGCTGAAGCAGCAATTATTTATCACTTTTCTTAGTAAATTTCTATTTTGCAAAATACTTCACATGTAAGCCTTCTACACCTGTGTAATCATAACTCCCTAATTTCGTTTTATTGCCCTTTATCTTTTCATCAATACAATTAAGTTATGATAATATATTGTGCAACGGTATCCAGCAATCTTGATAAAGGTGTCTTTGCTACCCCAGGTCATTTTACCTATACCGATGCAAACGGTCTTGATTTCCCTGCTGGAGTTTTCACAAGAAACCACGGCCATTCTATTTCTCAAAGTCACAATCCTTTTCTTTACTTCATGTCTTTTTATCAGCACTGTCTCCATGGGGAGTGCAGATTTCTCTTTGGGTCAATATCAGGTTTTTAATATTTATCAAACCCAGAATAATTTGAAAGACTCTGATATGGTCTTTATACAGCTTGAGGGGTTAATGGAGTAATCAGATCATCTATACATTTATAGTGATCCATTAAAATGTTAGTAGCTATTCCACCTATTGTCTCTTTTTTCAAACCAGTTTTAATTAAACATCTGAACATTTTAACACTCTAATCATTTTCCCTTCTTTCAACTTTATGTGTAGGAGCTGAGTTAGTAAATTCCCAACATCTCCTCTCACATTGTTGTGCTTGCAGCACCAAATACGGCAATGACAGAGAGGGATAATCGAAAACTTGCAAGACTCCACAGAGTATACTCTCGCAAGCCTTTTAATAAAAGTAACGGTACAATAGAAGGAAGAAAGCTCAGGTAAACACACAGAAGGCCAACTTACAGGTGCAGCTCCAGGGTCTTTTCTCAGGTACACAGAATGCTTTATCTTCAGATTGTTAACCAACAAGACACATACAAAGATAATGCGGTCTCAAGGAAGCAAAGACACAAATCTACTGTTGAGGTCTTCTATACCCCGCTGGTCATAAAATCAGGCCAGGTAACCAGTTAAACCAAATGCAAACAATAAGGCTATGTATTTTCAGCAGATAATATAGACAAGGTGGTACAGACTGACTCTAGGGAAGGTCTGGACTTTATACAACTCATTGAAAATTACTAGCTAGTACATTTTATTCTTGTCTTGGCCAAGGGTCAGTGGCAGACTTCTAGTAACCCCTGGATATATGCCTTGTGGTGTCAGCCACAAGTTATCCCTATTCTTATGTACATCGTTTACAATTTCAGTTATCATTTTGTTATTTCATTTAAGAAATAATTACAGTAAAATAACAG
>NW_012150952.1:718924-721444 GCF_000956105.1 Propithecus coquereli
TCCTGCAGGCAAACATTCAGTTCAATTAATTTGCTTTCTGTTGTTGAAATTACCTTTTTCAGTAATGATGCCTTTCTGAGATGCTGCAGTGATGAACTTAATTTGAATACCTGAATAAACAAACTTGTCCGAGGGCTATCAATTTTTCTTTTTAAAGCTCCTTGAAACATTTCTTTATGTTCCCCCTTTGTTAACAATTTCATCATGTTTCTAATTAATGCGTCCCCTTCTAGGCCAAGAAGTGTGCTAAGTATTTTTTGTGGTTAAGGAAGGAAAAATAGAGAATTCTTCTGCATCTTTCTCTATTTTATGAGAACAGGAATAAAGACCTGGCGTATCCATCATGTCCCACCTGTTTCTTGTGTTTGGCACCGTGTTCTCCATAATTTGTGAAGGTTCCTTCTCAGCATTCAGCTCAATGCCTGGCATATAGCAGGCCTTCAATGACATTGTTTTTTATTAGTCTGTTTCTTTGATTTGTGAATCTTCTTGAACATTAATAGTCCTTTCTAGAAACTAGCCCCTCTCTCCTTCATGGTTTGGGTCCTTGTTTTAACTATGTTTCTAACTTCTTTAAACTTGATGTTTTAACATCTGCCATGTATGTATATGCAGGACACCCCTTGTTCTGGATAACCTGAAAATATGCTTGAGTCATCTTACCTTGGCCACCTGCCCATTTGCCATCTCCTTTCCTTTGGAGCAGTCCTCCTTCTGGAGGTGTGCTTTCAGCTTTTCCCTCTCCCTCTGCCTGGTGACCAATGCAGGTGATTTCCTGTGTGCCTCATGCCCCCCACCATGCATGCGCACACACACACACACACACACACACACAGCTAGACTATCCCCTCCTATTGTTAGCTGTGTTGCCACCTTTTCAGTGGCAAGAATCTCATGATATGATGGCCTTAATATATCTCGAATTTTCTATTAATTCACTACATTTTAAAATAGTCCTATATTTTACTCCTTTCCTTTTTTTTTTTATTTTACTCCTTTATTTCTACTCAGTGTCATTTAAGCCTTCCCATAGTTGTGTATGCTTCTGTTGGCACCTTGGCTCTTGATCAAGTTTCCAAATTTATCCTGAGTTCCTGGATTTGGCATATTGGTGAGTTGGCCCAGCCAGTCCTGATGTCTTCACCAACAGACCTAACGTCTAACAGCCTGTTGAATATATCCCTTGGATGGTCTATAGGAAACTCAGTCAGTATTTCCTTGAATGAACCCAAAATTTCACTTGAACTCTTCTGTCAGTAATTCCTATTTCAGATAATGATACTTCCACACCAGCTGCAAGAGTGAAAGCAACCTGAATATGCGCATTCCACCAATAGGCCATTACTCTAGTTCAAGTCCATCATATTTTATTTAGACTATGACAATGATCTTCCAACCAGATTTTTTTTGTCCTTATCATCAAATTATTTTTCACATTGTCTGCTAATTGTTGGAACATAAATGCAGCCATGACTTTCAAGACAAAGCTCCCAGTCTATAACTTGACATTTCAGGCCCTTTATAATCTATCTGATTATTGCTTACCTCTCAGCTTTACCTGCCATTATTCCCTGTCTTTATTTTTTTCCACTAGCAATACTTGTTTTGTGACTTCCTATCAAAGAGCCAGAATTTTGTGCTTCATGCCTTTGTGATCTTCTTTCATCTATCTACTACCTTCTAAAATCTAATTGTTGGATATATCCAATTCATTCTTTAAAACTCCATTCAGCTATCTTCTCTTCATGGAAGACCTCCTCTGAATCCCCGTGATCTTACACTGTTCTTTTGTGCTCTTATAATAACTGTGCCTTTAAAATTTTCTGTACAGTTTACACTTTGTCTTGAAAGCATAAATCTTCTCACCTTTATAGCACATATATTACTGAAGAATAGGTCTTAACTTTGCATTTATAGTGCCTGTCACAAGGCTTGGAATAGGGTATTTGTATAATACATATTGCTTCAATCTGCTAGATAAATACACCTGGTAGAGAGCAGGTCAACTCTGCCCCTCAGTTCCCTGGTTGGTCCTTGGTACAAAATGATTAATCGGCATAGGAAGATTTAGCAGAAAATCTCCAATGAAGGACTCATTCTGAATGGCCTATCAGATTCACAAAAGCAGAAGCTAATCAAACCTATATTCATAATGAGGTACATATAATTGACAAAGGTAAAATATTGATGAAAAATACTTGCTGTATGGAATAGCTTCCAGGTTTCCTTTTACGTTTATGCTCATCCTAACAATTTCACTCACTTGGAAACTTTTAAAAGTACGTTCTTGTTCTTGTCTCTTCACCTTTTGTCTTTAGAATTTGCTTGTCTTCATAATTGCCTTAGAAACTAATGACCGATGTCTGACAAATGGCTATAACATTTGGAATGAATCTTAAATTCCAGGGTTCTCTCTTCCAATCTGTATGCTTTTTAGCTGTTGGAACTCCTCATTTCTCTCCCCAACCCAGCAAATATCAAGACCTGAGCCTTCCTCCAGATCCAGATACAGGGTTCAGA
>NW_012150952.1:723829-725901 GCF_000956105.1 Propithecus coquereli
TAGCTGGATTTCTACATTAGCTAACACCTAAACACTTCTTATTGTTTTTTTTATTATCTCATGAGGTATCCTTTGTCCAACTCACCTGCAGTTTACGTTAGTGAACTTCTTTCTCCTCATTCTGTCCATTTTTGCATCTCTAACATGTTTCCAGGCACTCTATTTTTTCGGCAAATACTTGGTATTCTTGATAGTTGGCACGTATTTTTGGATTTTACAATAAGCCGTGTATCAATAGTCTCCAAGAATTTTGGACATATGGATTCTGAGAAAGACTCCCTACATTTTTTTTGCATGTGGACATATTTTTGCCCTTTCCCACTCAGGCGTTGACTTGAATTTTTATAACTATTACTTAAGAGGTTAGTAACTATTACAACTAATGAAGATTTTTTTTATTTCTTTCTCTAAGTGCCTGAAATTGCAGACATTGTCAGTTGTTTTGCTTAAATACACACTCTGTCTAGAGAATATAATAGGGACAATTTGGGCTGCCTTGTATAATATTATAAGAATGACTAAAAAAACTTATATAGAAAAGGGATCTCATCTTTTTCCTGAAATTCCACTGATAAATGATTGTCTAGAAATGTTATATTCCAGGTGACTATATATCTCTATTAATTTGCAAACTATAGGACTGAAAACAATAAATTATACTTATCTTTCTCTGAAGAACTCAAAGCACTTAACAGCTTTATCATTTTAATTTCACAGCAAAATCTGTGAGCTGGGGATGAGTAGAGAGAAAGGATGGTTGGGGCAGGACAACTGCCCCAGGATTGCTATTTTCTGTTGCTGTCTTTATTCTGCTTGCAAATAGATGTGCCAGTACTTTCCACGTGATACCACAAAATACTCCCACGCAGCCATAACCCACTAAAGCTCTTCACTTGTGCAAAATCCCAAAGTCATTTTACTTGCAGTCATAGCCAGTCAAACATTTATAACTATAGCAAACATAAAACTTCAGTAATTGAGCAATTTCAACTCAGTATTAATATGTCTAGAAATTATTGCTTGCAGTGAGCCAACAACCAAATATAATAAGTAATTGAAATTAGGAAACATTAATGAACACAAAGGAAGTATTAGTTGTAGAGGAAATAGTGAAAAGTAAGATTTGTCATAGTCTTCATTTCAGCTTTGTGAATAAGGGTTTATCATACTCTCCCTTAGGGATCAATTAAAAATGAGTCTCAGGTGATGAAATGTATTTTCAGCAATGAATACTGGCTCATTTTATCACTAATTCTATCTTGTTGGCACATATTCACCATTAATTAGCACAGTCATATTTTCACTATTGTCTACATTAAGTACAATATAGCAAATCAAATGCAGAAACACACACACACATATAAATTACGCAAACATACACATGTATACGTTGTGACTTTGCAGAGAAGAACCACAAATGAATTTTCACCTTGACTCTGTTGCTGACACAATGTGTAGCTTTAGGCAAATTGTTTTAATGCATGAATTTTAGAATTTTTTGGAAGCAGTGAAGATAACTTACCTGAGATCAATGTTACTGAGCCAGTGACCAAATTGCACTTGCACATTGAGGCTCACAGTGGGTGAAAACTGATTTGGGTTTCCATAGTACATAGTTAATGACACTTGGATATCTAGGAGGCTAGACAGGACCATCTTTCTTTCTGCAGAGTTGATAGCTGACTCCACCTCATTGCACCATTTGTATTCATCCTAGTCTTCTGATTTTATATTTTGAAGTCCATACTCTTGCTGATCAATTGCTACTTACCATGGCCCACTGACACCCCAAATTCTCCTCTACTTCCTAATTAAAACATTTGCTGTCACCTCCCTCCTTCCATTCTTCTCCATGACATCTGCATTTACACAATTTTTTACACCCACAGAATAATTATAAGCATTTGACTTCGTGCCCAAAGGCACCATTTTCCCAGGAATTATTTATTTTATTTGTCATTGGCTCTACTTTTTCACAACTAATAAATAAGCTTTGCACTTCTTCCAGAGTTGCAGTCCCCAAATCTCAGGCAGTGGACCAGTACTGGTCTGTGGCCTATTAGGAACTGGGC
>NW_012150952.1:725951-727906 GCF_000956105.1 Propithecus coquereli
TATGCTTTTTAGCTGTTGGAACTCCTCATTTCTCTCCCCAACCCAGCAAATATCAAGACCTGAGCCTTCCTCCAGATCCAGATACAGGGTTCAGATCCAGATTCAGAGTGACAGGATTTAGAAGACAGCATTTTGAAAGGGTAGCTGACAGCACTTGTTAATGTATTAGAGTGGGATGTGAGAGAAAAAGAAGTATCAAGGATGTCTACAAAGTGTTCTGCAAAATTTTAGTACTGATTGTCCGGGTGAATGGCATCACCTTCACAGAGATGTGAGAGATTATGAGATCTGTAATTTGTGGAATGAAATGCAGAGTTTTATATTGGACACAGTGTTTGAGATGCATGCTCTGTCTCATGAGGAGATGTCAAGCTGCCAATTGGATAAGTGAGTTTGGGTTCAGAGGAGATGCTCAGACAGATGAAATCCATCTGGGAGTCGTCAGCATACTCTTAATTTCTTAAGAGATTAAACTGAGTATATTAATGAAATTAATAAATTTAGAAAATAAAATTAATCTTAATCCTGAACCCTAGTTTACTTCAATATTTAGAAATAGGAAAAAAGAATAAGATGATGGAAAAGAGAATAAGAAGTGGCCAGTGAGATAGAAGAAAAACCAGAAGAATAAAGTATACAAGAAGTTGTGAAGAGAAGTTTCCACGACAAAGAGTGAGGCAAGGTACTAAAATTGATGCTAAATGTAGAAGAGACTTGGGAATGACTAATGAACTTAAAACATGGGGATCACTGGATCCCTTGATGAGAGAAATTATTGGTTGAGTAAGAGTGAAGAGGATGAACTCTAATTAGTGAGTTTGGTAAAAAATAGTAGTTCAAGAAGTAGAGAACAATGCTTTCAGGGAGTTTTGCTACAAAAGAGTAGAGTAGCTGGAGGGTTTATGGTCATAGGAGTGTTAGTTAATTTGCTTGTTTTATGGTATAGATTTCAGTGCATTTATGTTCAGATGGGATTGATCTAATAGAGAGGAAAATATCGATGATGCAAGAGAAGCTATAATTGTGGTAGCCAAATCTAAGGATGAGAAAGAGAGAGATAGAATCCAGGCATAGAATTCAGTACAAAGGTGGAAAAAATAAGCTTAACTAGAAACAGGAATACTTTGTGTATTGTAACAAAGTGAAAGCAGTCCATATAGGTATAAATAGAGATATATTGGCATATTTTTGGTGAGAAAATACATAAATTCCCCTTTCATTGCTTCTATTTTTATTTGTTCAGTAAAATGAGAAGGAAATTAATTTCATCAGCTGATACTGGGCAGAGTCAGGGGTTATGGAGATTTGAGGAGTACAATAACAAGGGAAATATGGTAGCATTGCCAGGCATGGCTGAGGGACCCACTAGAGATTAATGATCCAAAATCTAAAATGAGATGAATCCGAACCTTGTGTATCTTGCTCTACCATGTATCAGAATATAACCATTCCATTCAAAAAGAGAATAGGAAGCACAGAGGATTCAAAGACAATAAAAATGTGTTAGACTCAATAGGTTTAATTGTCAAACATTTTTATATTTCTTCTATTCCCATAGTCATAACTGCATCCTTTAATGCCAATTAACCAGACTGGCGAATGCTAAAGCAAAGAAGAAATAATGTCTTGTTTTGTTTTAGTACCTGTGATACCAGGTCTGGTGCTTCTGAGCAGAATATGCACCAGGATCTTTAATATTGGAGTAAAAGGTTAGTATTTTAAAGATAGGCACTCTCTTGAAAAAATGCAATGTTTTTGTTTAAAGAGATGAGAGACTACCTCCCCTACACATTTTCCCAACTATATAGATGAAGTATTTAAAATGGCGATATATCACTTTGTTGTCAGCAGTAGTAAAGTAGAGCCATGAAAAAGATTGAAATTGAAACATGGTCAGTATAGTTAATGTCTCTGTTTCTTTTTCTGTGTGTGTAAATATATACTCAATATATTAT
>NW_012150952.1:739475-740876 GCF_000956105.1 Propithecus coquereli
AATATGACTGCATTTTAAAAATATTCACGTTTTGGTTGGGAGTTTGATTCAATCAATATATTCTATTCATAGACTGTCATAACAGAATAGGAAATCTCAGGTAGCCATTGGTTCATGCCTAAACAAATAAATTATTATCATTTGCATACCCCTACAGAAATACGCCCACGTAAAAAAGTAGCCTAAGTAGGAAGAATGTTGGCATTGGTATTTTAGCAGTTGTCACAAGGGAAACTGATGGATTGATTTATCATCAAGTAAAGGAAGTAACTTCCTTGAATGAAAGTAAAGACTGCATTCTTGACTTCATTCCCTCCTTCCTTCCTTCCTACCTTCCTTTCTTCCTTTCTTCCTTTCTTCCTTTCTTCCTTGCCTTTCTTGTTTTTTTACCTTTGCAAGGACCAGATCTTGTCATATCCTTAGAAAAGCTCAACCTAGACCCTTCTCCAGAGTCTTTAATAGCCCAGTAGTTCCATCTAACTGTCCCTAAAAGTATATGGCAATTCTGACATGTGCCAGTGGGCTAAGCCACAGCCAAAGGCCAGCTATCTGCAACACTAGACAATATGATTAAAATCATAAGGGTATCTTACCCTTGGAATGTTCACTCCCATAATGCCTATCATCTATATAAATAAGTCCTTCCAGTTTCAGCTGGTTTAATGTGATATATCCCAAGTGTCCCTGGGATGTAAGCTCAGCAGATCTAGACTTCAGCCTCAGCCTTCGGGGCTGGATTTGTGCTTACATCTCCTGGTTCCTCTCCTTATTTACTATGTGATCTTGCACAGGTCATTTCAAGTATATAATTGTGCCTTGCACCTATAAATAATGAGTGGGAAAATTCACTTAACCTGGTTACATGTCAAATCAATGATCACTTTCCAACAAATCCTGAACCCAATAATCAAATTCAATATTGGCCAAGCTACAATTCATTTGTTTTCTTTAATAGCAGATGTGGAATTCATTCTTAGTCTGAGATTTTTGTCTGTGTGAGACAAATAAATGTGAATCGAGTTTACAGTTTCACATTGTATCTGATCTTTTAAAACCATCCAAACATATCTACATGAAAATAAAGCCAAAATTGATGGCATATTGATGAAAGTGATGTCAAGAAAATCTGAAAAGAATATTAGAGAAATAGAGGACATGATAGAGAATAGTGAATTTTTAAAAATTTCCTAAAAAACATTAAGTAGTTAAAAAAAAAAAAAGGCACAGTAGCCAGAAGCAAGAGCATAGGGGGGGAAATATCACTTTAATCCCTTGCTAATTCTCACAGATCTGAGCTTTCTGTGGAAACTGAGATATGAAGCTCACTGGCCTTAGGCATATAAAAAACATCAAAACTGAAAAAGGTCACACCAAGTTTCCAGAAAGCTTGATCTTTATGTT
>NW_012150952.1:741366-743197 GCF_000956105.1 Propithecus coquereli
TATTATAATTCTAGGTTGAGATGGACATAGATGGTAAGATATCAAATGATAGAATCCATACTATAATTGACTCATCATTGTTTTCCAATTACCTGGAAGACAGCAAAGTCATTTAGAAAATAGACAGAATCATCATGGAGATAAAATCACCATGAGGTTTGTTTTTTGTTTGTTTATTTAAATTATTTTATGCCTACCATGTTAAAGAATAAATCATAGCAGTCCTTGAAGAATTCAAATTGACAGTCACCTGTGACTTCAACATGAAGAGACCCCTTAGATTTTATGGCAATATTTCTCAAATCGAACGCATGTAGACATCACCTACTTTATGATAGAAGTTAAATCCTCAGATCCATCTCTGAAGATATTGATTCTGTGGGTCAGCTGGAGGCCTCAATCTATAATTGTAACAAAGTTCTTCTTAGGAGTTTGGGTTACAGTGGGACAACAGCCCTCAATTTAAGGAAAAGTATTCTGGAGATTCAAGTAAAAATTTAGTTCTCATATTTTCACTTCCTGGTGACAGAGAGAATCCTTGTATGTTTTTGAAATATGGAGAAAAGGTTATTGCTTTGGTAACTTCAGGAGAGTTATGTTAGGGAGGTTATATGTCCACCAAAATCTGTTCTTCTCTTTGCCTAGAGTTACTGTAGCTGCGACATGATTGCCCAGTCGGCCACATCTGCAGATGGGTGAGCCATGTGATTACGCTCTCACCCACAGAACAAGACTAGACGTGATACATGCTATTTCTGCTCAGTGCATTGAGCAGAAAATAATGACAATCCCATGACATGACACCTATGTTCCTTATTTTCCCAATAAGGCAACTAACACATAAAGAGATCATATAATTGGTTATAGGTTATTCATCTAGCAAGTATTAATATTAACATTAGAATGTGCCAGAGTCAGGATTCCAACCCAGGTATATTTGGTGATATTTTTCTTCTAAACCACTATGAATTCAGGAAATTTTTAATATTTGCATTTTATTTCCGTAGAAAACTAAGTAATCTGTTGTATCCTTAATGTTATTTGCCAGCGTCTTATTTAAATTGATAAAACCCAGAAGAATGCCTCTTTCAGTGATATGCAGACTAGTATTTCAGTGACAGGAAAGGAATTTAACAGCAAAAAAGACCTTAAGTAGGATATCTTCAAGGAGACTGGTCAACAGTAAAGTTAAAATAGATGATGTCTTAGTAAAGCTTCCTGGAGCCATCCCAAATGGAAAACCTAAACCTCGCAACAAGATCAAGTTATAACTGGAAATATCAATGTTTTCTGGTCAGGGCAAGAAATAAAATGAAATCTGGTCTCCAGGTAAAATAGTATACTTGAAAAAAATATCTTTATTTCCTCTTGTTTCTTATTTTTTTATGTTATTTTCAAGATTCTATTTGTACTTGTCTATAATTTGCTCTTAGAAATAAATGGTGAAAATTATGACAAGGAAATAATTTTTCACTCTATACCAGGCAATGCTGTAAAACACAAGAAATCCAGTGTCCAATCCTATTGTTTCCAATGGAGTCCTATAGGGAAAGTCTGCTGGAGCTAAGAGACCAATAAGGTCAAGACCACAAGAATTCAGGGTAGATGTCACCAATTAAAAAAAAAAAAAAGAAGAATTTAGGGTGGCAAAAATTATGCTATTTTTCTCATAAGGTCCTGGGCATATACTGAGCACTTCCCTTCACTTTTATTTTAGGCAATACAGAGGACAGACCCGAGCCAGAAAAGTTTCAGTTTTCTGACAGGACAATGAATTGGTGCCCCTTAAACAGATACGTTTAAAATCATGATTCATGGATTTTTTTTTTTT
>NW_012150952.1:744961-756994 GCF_000956105.1 Propithecus coquereli
TTTATTTTGCTATTGAGTTGTGGAAGTTCCTTCTATACTTTAAATACTAACCCCTCTTCAGATATGTGGTTTACAAATATTTCCTCCCAGTCTGTAGGCTGCGTTTTCATTTTGTTGATTGTTTGCTTTGCTATGCGGAAGCTTTTTAATTTAATGTAGTTCCACTTGTTTATATTTTCTTTTGTTGCTTGTGTTTTTGGTGTCTTATTCAAAAAATTATTGCCAAGACTAACAGAAAGGAGCTTTTATTCTATGTTTTTGTTTTTTTTTTATTTCAGGATATTATGGGGATACAAACATTCTGGTTACATGTTATGACTTTATTCTATGTTTTCATCTAAAAGTTTTATGGTTTCAGATCTTAATCCATTTTGAGTTGATTTTTGTGTATGGTGTAAGGGTTCAATTTCACTCTTTTGCATGTGGATATCTAATTCTTCCAACACCATTTGTCAAAGACCCTGTCCTTTCGCCATGGTGCCTTCTTAGTTCCCTTGTCAAAAATTGGTTGATCGTATATGCTCCACTGACTTTTAAATGTCCTCCAGACCATTATGGGTCAAAAACGTATTTATAATTTTCTGAACCACATATTTCTATATGGTTTTAAAAAGCACTAAATCCTTTAGTTATCTGATGGGAAATTTAGGGAAGATTTAACACTTTTATTCAGAACATCACCAAAATTTGTTTAATATTTAGAAAAATTACATCACCAGAGGTGGTACTTGAGTCACCATATAAACATACCTATGAATGTGAATTTGTGGCTGTTGTATTCATGATGATCTATACACGAGACAATCATATTCACACATATGTATGTGTGCATGTGTTTAATTAAATCTCATTTCAAAATGTCAAATAAAGAGTAAATGCTGACAATAACTCTGCCCACACTTTTTCATTTTCTAATTAAGCTATGGAATGGACAAGATTATGTTTTACAAAGAAAAACATCATTATATTTGACAAAATTGTACTTTACTTCCAGGATTTAAAGTAATGTTGAAAGCTATAATACTGTCCCTAGAATGCTAATAAATGTTTTAATCAGAATGATAAAATGCTCATTTTTCAAAGAATGGCAAAATGATAACAAAATATAAAAAGCTACAAGATATTAGAGAAAAATAAATTTTCAGTGCCACAAGTCATTAGTTTAAGGAAGGAAAATATTCAAATCAAGTAATTTTTTCAATTGAATTAAGCAGTAAACCTGATTGAAGAAGAATCAATGATACAGTGCAAGCTTAAAAAAAAAAAAAACAGCTATGTAATGAATAGCAGAGAAGCAGCTTTTCTTTAGAAGTGTTTGAAATTACCCTGCATAAAAATAAAGTTCTACTGCTTGGAGATGTATGGTTTACCTCTAATTAAAAAGTCATAGAGGAAATTTGATTTTCAGAAATACTAACGTGGTAGTCATGGAAATGAGCTGCTGAAATCTCCTGCTGCAGAGAGTTTCGTTCACTGATGTCCTCAGGTGTAACCACCTAGTATGTGATCTACCATTGTGTTCATGCTAAGGTCGTGCGTGCTTCCTGCAGGCTGTTCTAGTCAGTAACTGAGCACAGTGGAGGTACTATTGTGGGTCCATTCCAGCAGTTTGCAGGACTCTTCTAATGGATGACTTTAGCTAGAGGATCTCCTGTTGGCCTGTTTACATCTTTCTTAAATTTTCTCTATAGTCCACGATTCTGCTTTCTCAATGCACCTTCTTTCCCCCTCTCTTTGCACAGGTGTTAAATTTGATTGCATTTTGAAGACACTCCCTGTCTTCTGTTTCCTACCCTTTATTCTTCAGAGATACTTCCTCCAATTAATTTTTTGAATGTCTAATCCTGTCTTGGTTTCCACTTCTCGAAGGATCCAAACTGACATACCAACAACAAGTAGAAAGGAAATGACAACTTTGATAAACTTTATATATTAGTTCATATGAAAAAATGTCCTTTCTCTAATATCATTGTATATGTAACAGATGGAGCAATAGGTGTAGTCATTCAGTAACATGGGTTTAAAACTGCATTTTAAAAATTGCATCAAATATTTTGGCATTTATTTCAATATTTATCAATCATGCTTAACCACCAAGAATTTCACAAAAAGACTTCACAAACCAAAAAATATTATCAGTGATATTTATATAATTAATCTAATCCACTGAATGATAAATTTTGTAAACTGAAAAGATAGTAAAGAAGAAATGAACAACTGATCCTAGAATGAACCTAATAGAATTTTTTCACTACTTGATTCTATTGTAGAATTGTTTTAGTTGATCAAATAAAAATTGTATACCAAATTAAAATGTTATGAAATGATGTGACATATTTTTGATGTGTATTTGAAAAGATTAATGAGGTCCTTCTTCCGAGATAAAGAAAGTAAAGGGAGTGTCAGAAAATTTATCAACAATCTTATACTATTTAAAAATCCTTGCTTGCCAAGAACTTTCAGTTTCCATATTTGTAGCAGTTAAATAAGGATAAGCTCAGGCGTACAGAAATGGAACTATATTGCTCTCATTTGTGAGCTATTTAAAAAGATATAATGCTTAAATTTAAAAATCTGTATGAACATGCAATACTATATTGGATGATTAATCCATTTGAAATGGATGTAAAACATGTAAGCCAATAATTCAGAAGAGTTAATTAAAAAATGATTTTGAAGCCAAAGCATGATTTAATATATCTAATTATGATAGGTTTTGGACCCAATTAAAACTTACATACCCACTCCTAGGAAAGAAACTAAATTTATTACGACAGCATTTTCACCTACACATTTCAATTAAAACAGGTGTCTTTGTGCAGTAATACAGTTACTGAAAGGCAACAAAATCAACTGCAAATATACACAAAAGAAATTGTAAGGGTTTTGTATTTTAACAGCAGAAGAACCAAAGTCTATTAAATTAATAAAGACATGAAATGCAGGGATATCATTAAATTATTTTAGTAAAGGTGATTTAAACAATGTTTCATATCCACTTACTAATATTGGAAAATTATACATTAAAATTATTTGTTAGAGGTATTCTGTTGTTTTTCTGTCATGTATTGATGCTTTCTCAGGTCTGCCCTATACATTCTAAACCATTTTGTAGTATTGTCTTCTCCCCCAGCCTTCTTTCTAGTTTTATATTATTTCTAAGGTTTTTAAGCTACAGAAACTTAATTTTTGACTCAATGGGGAAGGTGAAATTTTGTATCAGAGATTGTTGCTTCTTCCCTTGAGTAATAGATCCCCAGATACTTTATCTGGTCACATGATCACATTCCCAGTCTCTTTTGTATTTAGGTATGATCGTGATTAAGTTTGGGTCAATGTCATAAGGTTAGGTAGGTAATATCTGTCACTTCTGAATCAGCTCCTTAATGATGGAATCTCTTATCCTGCACTTCCCTTCCCCATTTGCTGAGGGCTGGGAAATGGTGACACAACTGCCACCTTGGAAGCCACTTACAGGCATTGGCCGAGCCGTCTGATTTGCCCTGGGCTGCTCATGTCTACACTGTATCATGAAAAATAAAATCTATTGTGCTTAAACCACTAAATTTGAATCTCTTTGTTATAGAAACTTAATCTGTTTCTTAACAAATACAGATTTTTCAGATGTGATTTTTTTCTGTGATACTTTGTTACTATCCCATTCTATGTCACAACAAAGAAGTATTTTGACATTAACTTACATCTAAAGGCCAGTTTATTTGGGAGAGAATACTGCTTCCTCATTTCCTCCACTTCAGCAATCTAATTTGTCTTGGCATAGTATTCCTATGCCAATTAAAGGCATTTCTCTATTTCTCTTATCAAATACAAAATCTAAGGAAAGCCAAAACCTGGCTTATTTTTATTTATTCTACCACTAATTTTTATTCTGTATTTTTCTGTACTTTTGGTACAGATGGTTTTTGATTTTTTTTTTCTTTTCTTACACCAACACTTGTTATTTATCAGTCAATTCTAGTATCAGGCTGTTTCATTATGTCTTCTTGATTATTCATGCCCAAGCAATTTACATTAAAATACAATATATTACTTTCAATTACTTTTTATTTGCCTTTGTATTGCAGATAAGAATATATAAAACTGGGGGAAAATTTTGTGTTTAGTTAGGTTATATTATCTTTGAACTTTATTTCAGGATAGTAAATAGGATGTGTCTCATAACTAACATTTTGTAACAGTATGTGTTATTTAGAAAAAAAAAGAGTATTAGATCTGAAAGTCTTGGAATCCTAGCTCTGGTATGCCCAAGTGGCTTATGTAAGAGTATCTTACAAATACATATATTACTTTTCTTGAGAGGAGATACGGTAAGTGCAATACTCCTGGCCAACATATTGGTGCCTGATGGATTAGGACCCACCACTGGGGCTAACTTACACCTTTAATTAGTCAGCTTTGGCGTCAATGAAAAATGTTTTCAGGAATGTGCTTCATGGAAGTAGTTAGGTTTCAATCAAGTTAACGTAGTGGAAAGAGTATTAGATGACATTGTGGATAATGTTTAAGAATGTGTTCCAAAAGAGTGGAGGTACCACAAGGGCATGGGGCATAGCCTTCAGGTAGGTATAGGATGAGATTCTGGAGTCTTATAAAGATCAAAAAACTGGGAAAATGAAGAAAGGTAAAAATTTTCAGCTAGAGAATAGGAACATAAGAGAGGTTTTCGTATACATAACTATTTAACACATTTGTGTTACATCTCTTCCACTGATTGGCATTAACATTGGAGGAGAATGCAAAACAAAAATGATTCATGATTCTTATAAATCTTGTAGACTAGTGGTTGAAAATATGAGCTGGATTGACACTGAGATATAAGCAGCTACCATTAAGAGAGAGACTACTATATGATTAGCAACAGGCTAGGCATCACCTATGTATGATCTCGTTTATTCCTTATGAGTAAGGTACTAATAATCTATTTTTACAGGAGAAAACTAAAGCCTGGTGCTATGAAGTAGCTTGTTCCAAATCACAAAGCTCATAAATTAAACCTTGGTTTTCTGACTCTAATACAATCCATGCAACTCTCAAAAGCAAGGATGCTGCACAGTCGAGTTGATTTTAGTTACTAAAAAAAAAAAAAAAACCAAACAAACAAAAAAAAAAACTATGGGCCATCAAGGGCCAGGATCTTGTCAATTCTATTGGGAAGAAAGAAAGGAAAAGAGATAAAGCAAATTTTGAATTTGTGACCGATAACTCCAAACCCTTGTGTTTGTTCTTCTGAAGCCTCACAAAAAGAACCTTATCACTTTTCTTTTCTCACAAGGAGGAGAAATCAAAATTTTTGAGTCCATACTATATGTTAGATGTTCAGAAATGTTGTAAAGGCTATGAAACATGCTTAAGATTGCAAAAATAGTAAGAGACTAGTTCAGTACCCATCTTCTTTTTTATTTTAAGATACTGTCTTTCAGCATCACTTCAAATGTGTGTGATAGTGACTTCACAGCCTGCAGATGAAGTGACTCTTTAGGAAGTCAGTTGCCAACTTGCAAAATAATTTAGGAAGCTGCGGGGCATTGGGTAGAAGAACACTAAAATTTCAAAATATATATTTAAGATAATGGTAAAGGAGACGTTAGAGTCCATGTGTTTGAAACCCCATGAGCAAGTAACACAGAAGAGGACACTGCGGGGCAGGCCGTTGGCAGCCTTTCTACCACGTCAAGCAAAGCGCTTCACAATCCCTTCCAGCCTCTGCCTTGGATGTGCCTTCCCCACGCTGGATGGCAAATCTGAAGCACAGTCTGCTAAGTCCCAGTGGACTTTTATAGCATATATTGTATTAATCTCCTGTGACCACTTTTCAGGGAATATTTGCCTGTTCTAATCAATCTATTCCTTTGATGAATTTTATAGACTTGGTGCAGCACAGGAAAACTGGTTTCCTCGGGAGCTCAAGAGTAGAGTGTTAAAAAGTTACTTATAAACAGTTGAAGTCCTTCAACTGATCCATACAGTTCCTAAAGAAGCTTGCACCTTCCTTCTTGACTCTTGCGCTCCTGCAAAAATGTTAGTAACGGATGGGACATAGAAAGGCGTGTATCGATACATTAATTCCCACAAAGAGCGATTAAAACTGCAGGGGGTAATTCAGCTTTGGCAGATAATGAGCAACAAACATTGAATTTACTTACTCTCCTGCTTCCTTTTCCACTCCCTAGAAAAACAGGCAAACTGTATTAAAAGGCAGCTTTCAGACATTAAATGATAGGCAGCACAAATCCGTGAAAACCAAGAAGAAGGAAACAGCAAGGCACGACTTAAAATTGAGCCAATTTACTGCCTGGAGCTAGTTTCTAGCTTATGCCTCAGGAAGGGAAAACACAAACACAGCCCAGAAGAGAGACAGAGACTGGAGTTCTTGGAGGTAGGGTGGGGGTGTGGGGTAGTATATACTTGGCTAATACTTTGAGAGGGCAGATACACAAAGAGAGAACTCCAGAGAGCTGGAGAGTGCTCCCCTGGAGTCTTGGTCTCAATAATGATCTGAGCACAGGCCAGAGAAAACTGCCTGAAGTTGAGAATAGAGCTCCCATAAAGGAATAAGTAGAATAATTCTATTTACACAAACCTGATATAGCAAAGAGAAAAGCAAGCCTCAAATGGGTCAACCGGTTCAAAAAAATCATAATTGCCTATCGGTATGAAATGCAACACCATTTCAAGGAATAAAACAAAATCCAACACTCAACAATGTCAATTCACAATATGAGTTTCCCAATAAAATATTATCAGATGTGCAAAGGTGTAAGTAATTGTGATCCATGATCAGGAAGAAACAATGGTGATATAGCACCTCTTGTATACTCCTGGATAGAGTTGGAATGCATTCTACTAAGTGAGGTATCCCAAGAATGGAAAGACAAGCACCACATGCACTCACCATCAAATTGGTGTTAACCGATCAACACATAAGTGCACATATAAGAATGACATCTATTGGATGTTGGGCAGGGGGGAGGGGGAGGGGGAAGGAAGGAGGAGGGGACGGGAATATGCATACACAAAGAGTGCAATGCGCACCACACGAAGGATGGATATATTTGAAACTCAGACTTGGGGGGAGGGGTGGCAAGGGCAACATACGTAACCTAAACATCTGTAACCCTATAATATGCTGAAATAAAAAAAAAAAGAAAATTAATACTAGAAACAGACACAAGAAGAATAGGGATTTTAGAACTAGCACATACAAATATTAAAACAACTATTATAAATATAATGAATAGATTCAAGAAGGTAGAGGAAAGTATGAACAAGATAATGTTGGGACTGGCAATTGGCCATGGGTCCTGAATTTTCTGTCATGTTCTTTGCTGGATATGACAAGGAACCATTTCTCAATGTTACATATGCAGCAAGCAACGTTGAGGGATGAGGTAACATCTCCCCTCAGACAATAGGCAGAGTTGTATACAGACTTCCGTCAAGTGGTAAATTCTCCAAACTCAGTGCTCCTCTCCTGCAAGGCACCCACTGCATATGGAGGTGGTTACCTAGGCCTAGGTCCATTGTTCTTGTTGTACTCAGAAGGTGTGGAAAACCAGCATGAACATAAAGACTATGCTTCCCACCATGCCATGAGTAATAAAGCCTTTTGTCCTTGATCCAAAAGTGTCGCGTCTACTGCCAGCATCCATGAAACAGTAATAGTCTAAGCTTGTTAGTTTACCATGGGATAAATTTGCAGACTCTATACTGTTTTCTAACAGTTATAGCAATTAGGATACTTTTACTTTCTGGAAACTGGCCAGGTTAGGGGATGGGAGATTTGTTGGCATCTGGTAGAAAAAATTCTCCCTCAAGCTGAGGGTAAGGCAAGAAGGATTAAGGACTCGCCCTGCCCTACCTGTTAATGAGTGCTTAAAGACTCAACAGCGTGAGATAAAATTGAAACAAGCTGTCAAAGTGGTGCTTAGATTTTTGTTCATTTTCCTCTGGGTACAATTAGGAAGGGGTGTTACCATGGTATTTGTGCAGAAGTCTTGGGGCCCCAGGCCAAAGTCAATGTGGCTGTGGCCACTAAGTCAAGGGATCTCAGTGGCCACAGCCACTTATGTATGTGTCTTATATACGTGTCAAGGGACACATATATATTGATTTGATTTTCAACAAAAGTGCCAAGGTACTCAACAGGAAAAGGGTAGTCTTTGTAGCTATCAATATCCTTAAACATCTATAATTGAACAACTTGGGTTTATTACTCACAGTCTTGAGAGAGAACACACACCTTGTGACATCTTAATAAGAGGATTTTAGAAAGATTTTATTATAGGATTTGTGCCTTGTGTTAGGTGATTTGGGGAAGGGTTTTGGGAAGTGGGGCTTTGCTCTGGGTTGGATGCTGTCAAGAAGTAGGGAAGGATTCTATGAGTGGATATTATAATAAATCATACTTAGAAGTCAATGACTAGACTGAGGCTAAAGATGTAATTTGTCAAGAAATAACAATCATGAATATTAACCAGGATAGCAGGATATTTGGTTATTTTTTGAGGTTTGCATAATGTTTTTGCTTTGTGTTCAGACAACTCAACATCATTGGTCATTAAGTAATGCAAATTAAACCACAGTGAGATAGCACTACACAACTACAGAATAGGTAAAATTAAACAGATTGACAATATGAAGTGATGATGAGATTGTGGAGCAACTCAAACTCTCATTCATGGCTGCTGGAAATGAATAATGGTGAACAATTGGCAATTTCTTACAAAGTTAGATTTACATCTACTTAAAGCCCCCAAAATCTTACTCCTATGTATTTATCCAAGAGAAATGAAACATATTTACACACAAAGACTTTAAATGTTTAAAGTTTAAGTTAAATGCTTAAATGTTGATAGCAGCTTTATTCATAATAGCCCAAACCTTGAAGCAATCTGTTTATTGAGCAGTTAACAGATAACCAAATTTTGGTATATCCATATGATGGAAGACTACTCAATAAAAAAGGAGAAACTACTCACACATACAACATGTATGAATCTCAAAAGCATCATGCTAAAAGAATGAAATCAGAAACCAAAATTATATAGTGAATCATTTAATTTATACAATTCTATTATTCCATATACACTATATCCACTATTCTATAAAAGTGAAATCTATAGTGAAAGAAATCAGACCAGTGGTTGTCAGGAACTGGGAACTGCGGAAAGAATTCTGACTGTTAAAGGGCATGAGGGAACTTTTTGAGGGTCATGGAAATGTTCTATATCTTGACTGTTGTAGTGATGACACAACTTTATGCATTTGTCAACACTCATTCAGCTGTATAATTTAAATAGTAAATTTTATTGATGTAAATTATATCTCAATACAGTTGATTATGTACTTAAAAAAATTCCCTGTGTACTAATTTAAGAGGACCTACCTTACCAAAATCAACTAGAATATATTCATTTTTCTGTTTCACTAATTCTTGTGCTGGGAAAGACACATGAGTTCATTCATTCAAGGGAGAAGTTTCAAAAGCCATGAGCCTTGATCTGGCTGCAAAGGATGGTACAAGCAAAAAATTTATATTACACCTTTGGGAAGAGGAAAGGGTACCAAAAAGGGTACGATACAGATTAATTCCTTATACGATTTGCCTGAAGCTCTCCTTGAAAAGGCCATTCTGAATCATGAACATTAATTTTAATTCTATTGCCTGTAGACTTTATTTGCATACGTTTGTTATCTTACACTGCATTTAAGTAAATCAGACTAATTACTATAAACAAACATACATGAGAAGCAATATTTGGACAGTGATGATCATCGTAAAATATGACTACATAAGGTGATTGGAATTTCATTAGAATTAAAAATAGAAGTCCCTGAGGAAGAAAACTTAAATATGAATAAAGTTGATTCTTCATCATATGAACGAACTAAGCATGTTATTATCATAGCAGAGAAGGGATACAATTCTGTCACACAAACTTTCTGTCCATTAAATGTTCTTTCAGAGGGATAAAAAGACTAATACTGGATGCAATATGGTTTGAAAAGCATTTAGTAGTGTACATTGTCTTAGCATTAAAAAATTATTGTTAAAATAGCATTATCACAATCTGGAAGACAGTATTACAAAAGTAAATAATTTCTCTCAACATATAATATTAAAATTCCTTATTTTAAGCAAAGTAATATTTAACAATTTCAGGAATGCACATTTATATGGAATGATGAAGTTATTAAATAAACATTTATTGAATTCCTTTTATGTTTTGAGTATTATGTTACTTGATATTTCATATCTGCTTTTCAGAGAAAAGAGTCAAAATAAATATTTCTGACAAATTACTTTAACCATTACATATACAAATAAGCATTCATTTTAAAAGCCTTCAAAGTCTAAATGAGTCGATTTTCCATTTAAGGAATAAGATTCTTCAGTATAAGACCTTAAAGATTTCTACTATAAATAATGGCATATTACTATATATAGAATTAGCATAAAAATGTTAAAGTCTATTTCTATTTTTATATTATTCTGTCTCATAGCACCCTTTCCTGTCCAGAAAATTTTAAAATGTTATTCCTAACTTAATTGTAGTCATTGTATAATTTTATCACAATTTTAATTGTATTAATTTAACAAATATTTATAAAATGCTTATTAGGTGTCAAGTGCTATTATAGGCAGATACTCTGGTAACTAATATCAAAAATTAGCCTGTTCTCATGTAGCTACATTTGTATATTTTTGTGGGCTTTTTTCCTGATAATTTGTTCAACAGCAATCTTCCCTTATGTATTTTAAATACATGAAAATATGGATCGAGTCTATTTTCTGACCAATTACACTTAATACACAGTACAGTACTTAGCACATAGTAGTTGTTCATTGAGCATTTTTCCATAAATGGATGAAAAAAATGAATGAATGTCTTAAAACCTTAACAATATTGCAAAATTTGAATAATAACCTGCAAACTCTGGTGTATTCAGAAGACTTCCCACAAAGACTCTCCTTTCCCCATATAACTTAGATAAGACTTGCTCCCCACTTTCTCTTGACTCCCAAAAAATTTTCAGACGGCTCCCTTGCACACCTGTGACAAGACCAAATACAGACCTTCCTCCTTTTGCCTGAACCCCCTGAAAGGGCAGACACAGATCATCCAACCTCCAATTTTTGTCTCATGAAGGATTAGGTGAGATTAGAACTTTGTCTCCCACCCCTTGAAACTAGCTATACACTGGGATAAATATTTTCTGTTCAAGTAAATACCTGGACTTCCCTGATTGCAAAAACAATTCCAACTGTAAATCCTTACCTTTAACTTGTCTACTTCTCCCTGTAAAAGTCTGAGGCAAAACTATTCAGCTGAGACTCTGATTTTCAGATCTTCCTATTGCACTAGCCTGAATATAATCAACGTCCTTATTGGTTTGTTTTTTGCCAAAAAGATAGTCATCTGTGTATTAACCAAATATTACTGAGTGCCTCCTCTGTGCTATGCCTTTTTTAACGTTCTAGGAATTCAGCAGTAAACAAAACAGAAAAATGTCCTGGTTTTAAAGGGCTTATATTCGTGTGTGAGGTATTATAGAAGATAATAAAAATGGAAGCGAATAAATATTTATGCATCGGGCAGTGATAAATGCTATAAAGAAACTATGGCAGGGTAAGAGCTAGATCCTGGCAGAATGAGGAATGTTGTATGAAGGTGTTAATATGTAGGGTGGTCAGAGAGGCGACCTGAGTGACTGGAGAGAATGACATCATATGGCTAGCTGGGAAAATTGCATTCTAGACAGAAGGAAAGGGAAGTACAAAGATGGGAGTGTGATTGGCATGTAAACAAAGAAGGACAGTGTGATGAGCTGCAGGGGAAAGACAGGATGGTAAGAAATGAGTTTTAAAAAATGGGACTTCAGTTATTTGTGTTATTATTCCATTCTCTTCTAGAATAATGAAATAGTAAATTCTTATAACATTGGAATAGTAAATCCATGTTAATGTAGACTGTAAGATGAGTGTGTGTGTGTGTGTGTGTGTGTGTGTGT
>NW_012150952.1:757044-768699 GCF_000956105.1 Propithecus coquereli
TATTATTAGTCATAACATTTCTTTTTCTTAACAGTGCCATGGAGAAGATAGAAAGGTGGGTAAATTTGCAGATTCATGAGATGATGACTGATAAAAAATAAAGACATAGTGAATCACATTGTTTTGAGGTGAAAGCCAAAGAAATTTATGGTCATATTACCCAGGGTCAGGAAAATGTTAAGCCCATCTCAGCTAGCGCTGGCTGACTCCCACATTTCAAAAGGAGATATGGCATGAAATGTTAAACTTGAAAGTGAGTCAAATTCTGAAGATCAGGAGGCCATGGAAGAATTTTTAAAATATCTGCTAAGTGTTATAAAGGCAAAAGATTATGTAGAAGAGCAGGTTTTCAACACTGATGAGACTGGCTTGTTTTACAAGGACATTGGCAAATGAACCTATATAATGCAAATGGCCTCTGATCTTCTGGTTTTAAATCACTCAAAACCATATAATTAATCATTTGTAAAAAATTAATATTAAATATGAGGTCTTTAAACTGAAATACATGTAAAACAAAACATCACGACCTAAGGCTCTCAGAATCTAACCTTGTATTTTCCCCAGGAGCAATGGTTGCATCCTTGCTAATACAGTGTTCCCAGTGACTTTATGAAACATAATGAGCACTAATAATGAGAAGTATATATTACTATATACTGTTTATGCCCCCCAAAATTCATATATAAAAAACAAAGCCCCAATGTGATAATGTTTGGGGGGGGGCATTTGGGAGATGATTAGGTCATGAGGGTAGAACCCTCATGTATGGGATCGGTGTCCTTACAAAAGAGACTCCACAGAGCTCTCTTACCACTTCTGTCTTGTAAGGACAAAGCAAGAAGATAGCCATCTATGAACCAGGAAATGGGTACTTGCTAGACACTGAATATGCCAGCATCTTCATCTTGGACCTCTCAGCCTTCAACAATGTGACAAATTTCTATTGTTTATAAACCACCCAGTCTATGGTATTCTGTTATGACAGCCCAAATGGACACATGTGTGTGTATACATACATACACATACAGACACTCCTTGAACATTCCAGTAGATATGAAAAAAGCTGATAATAACTGAGAGAGAAGGAACTATTTAATGAGGAAAGTCTATAAATTAATGAGAGTTGAAATCCAAATGCAGGCTGAGCTGCTTTTATTAGAATGTGGCAGTCAGTCAATCCATTGAAACACAAGACAGACAAAACATATTTGTGCAAACTACTCATCTGACAAGGGATTAATAACTATAATACATAAGAAGTTATTTCCAAAAACTCAATAGGAAAAACACTAAATAATCCAATTAAAAGTGGGCAAAGGATCTGAATAGACATTTCTCAAAAAAAGACACACAAATGGCCAACGAGCATATAAAAAAATGTTCAATATCACTAGTCATCAGAGAAATGCAAATCAAAACTACAGTGAGATATCATCTCACCCCTGTTAAGATGGTTTTTATCAAAATGACAGGCAATAATGAATTCTGGCAAGGATATGGAGAAAGCGGAACTCTTGTACATTGGTTAGTGGAAATATAAATTATTGCAACCACTGTGGTGAATAGTACAGAGGTTCCTCAAAAAATTAAAAATAGAATTACCATATGACCCAGTAATCCCACTGCTGGGTATATATCCAAAGGAGGGGAAATCAGTATGTCGGAAAAACATCTGCAATCCCGTGTTTATTGCAGCACCATTCACAATAGCCAATATTTTGAATCAACCTAAGTGTTGATGAATTGATAAAGCAATTGTGGTACATATACACACTGGAATATTATATGGCCACAAAAAGAATGAAATCCTGCCTTTGCAACAACATGGATGGAACTAGAGAGCATTATGGTAAATGAAATAAGCCAAGCACAGAAAGACAAATCTCACATGTTCTCACTCACATGTAGGAGCTAAATATTAAAAATAATTGCTCTCATGGAGACAGAGAGTAGAATGACAGTTACCAGAGGCTGAGAAGGGTACCAGGGAGAGGGGAATAAAGTGGGAGTGGTTAACAGGTAACTGATAGTTAAATAGAATGAACAATATTTGATAGCACAACAAAGTAATTATACTCAACAATAAGGGTATACTTTAAAACAACTGAAAGAGTAGAGTTTGAATGTTCCTAACCCAAAGAAATGATAAATGCTTGAGGTATTAGATATCCAAGTTATCTTGATTTGAATAATTCACATCGTATGCCTGCATCTAAACATCACATGTGTATTTGTGTGTGTGTGTGTGTATATATATATAAATCACATGTTTTATGTATATTTCTTTATATACAAAGATATATGACTATTATGTACTCATAATAATTAAAAATTAAAAAAGAAAACATATTTGTGCAGGTATAGTTGCATTGGTAGACATGTAAATAGACACATCTAGAAGTTTTCCGACTCCTCCATTAATGAACAACATAGTAAGTGAGCGAGAGAGAAGAGGTTGAAGACGTTTGAGGAAAGAGGAGCTAGTGAGAGAGTTGAGTGATGGAGTGAATTTCCCAGGGAAATATAGAGCAGGATTGCCTGGCAGGACTAAAGTCCCTTTGTGGTTTGTAATCATGAATTTAAAATGAGTCCAGTCAGCGTTTTTATAGCTTTTCTCAATCCACTTTCAGTTTATCAAGTGCAGGTAAGAAATATGTATAGAGTTGTATTTAACCGTGTTGAAGTTTTGCTAGAAGGAAGATTGTTAATGCTACAAATTAAATATATTTTTAGAATTTTAGAATTGGGAGAAACTTTAGAAGTTCTTTATTACCTTTGGGAGAAAGGAAATTCAGAACAGAGATTTTGAAGGTGGATGAACTTGGTTTCAAATGACAGGTACATTTATTATTAGTCATAACATTTCTTTTTCTTAACAGTATATTGGAAACCATAATTTTTTTTCAGTGTAGTTTCAAGATTAAAATAAAACAAAACAAAAATTTAGAGAAAGTGCCAAATACAGGACCAGACACATAATTGGTGTTCAAGGCATGTTAATTTCCTTCTACCTTTATCTGCATTTAAAAATGATACACTGGGGGAATGTTTAAAAATATTTTTTAAATCGCAAAATATGTACAGCTTTTTTTCTCCACTACCACTGACTCTTCTTAAATTCTTCAATGACCAAGGCATGAGGGAAATTTTCGTAGACAACGTATAGTACAGTTGTCTGGCTATTCTTAATTCTACACAATTTGTCTTTTCTTAAGGCCAGAAGGCCCAAATCGCTGAGAATAACTTCTCTTCAGTGGTTTGTTCTTTTGCATTTTGCTCATTGCATTCATTGGCCAATATTTGTTATAAGACAAAAAGCTTCTCTGTAGGCAGTTTACCATCAAAAGAGAAAAGGACAACTCTGAAGTTTCTTCATGAAAAGAGTAAAACTCTTCAAAGAATCATTCCACTGCACTGACTTAACTTTAAAATATATTTTTAACATAGGACTCCAGCTCATTTTAACAAATTCCCTTTTGGTGATTATTCTTTTCTATTGGGCCATCTACGTAGTACCTAACGCAGGCTCAGGCCTGTTGACAATTCCATGGGTCTGACTTTCAAACCTCCAATTGGAGGATTTAAAATTGCTCCATTATAATATTCCCGTGACAGTCACCCACCCTGTCAGTTCCTTTCTGTTACTGTAGCTCAATTCCATGCATGGACTCCCACTTTGTTCTAAAATGAAACTCATCTCAGGTGTGGTAAGGCATGTCCAGTCTTTTCTCCTGTGAGCCCACCTCTTGATAATGCATTTTCTAGTCAATCAACGACTGGGACCTGTTGTCTTAGCCATACAGCCTCCTCGATCCCCCACCTCCAACACACAACACACTATAATAATATTCTTTTAGCACACGCTTACTGTGTATAAGTCACCCACACTAAGCACTTTTCCTGCATCTTCTATTTTTTCCCCACACAGTAGAAGCTACTATTATAATAATTTTACAAAGGTGAAAGGAAAGATAAATAGTTCTTGCCCTCTTGAAGCTACATTCTAGCATCAGAGACAGTGATTAAATGACATTTTTTATTTTATTGAATTGGAAAATTAACCAGTATATGGCAATATATGGTTAATTATTGCTGCAACAAGGCCAAAGCGCACTAGGAATGCATCATGGACTGTAGACCTGACAGTTTTAGGAGAGTCAGGAAAGTCAAGGAGAGACTTCCTGAGGAAATGCTGTTTGAGCTAAATTGCAAAAGATAAACTGAAATTAACTTTAATGATGGGGGAGGAGGAGGATAATAGACATTTCAGAAGAAGAAATATCCCTCCTAAAGACATCACAGAAAGGGCCTAGATAAACACAGGGAGACTGGAGAGCCTAGACTGGCAGGGACAGTGGCAGGAGATGAGGCTGGGGTCAGAAGCCAGTTAGTTCAGGACATTAAGGCTTCCACTGGGCTCTGTTATTTATCCTGAGAGCAAGGGGAAGCATCTCGGAGTGATTTGGAGAAAATGATAGGAGATGGCTGGAGTTAAAGCAGGTAGGCCTGTTTGGAGGACATTGCAGCCCTTCAAGATGACGGAAGATGATGGCAGAGCATGGACTACTATGGTGGCAGATAAGAAGAAAAAAGTAAATGGGATTAAGAGAAATTGGTAGGAGGAATCAGCTGGATATCAAGGCTAATTAGCTATAGGGATGAGAGCAATGAATGAATGCTTGTTACCTAGATGGAGCGCTTTAACTTTAATAAACCAGAATGATTACCTTTTATAGTGTTTAAAAAATATTCTTACCTCAAAATATGTTTCAGGATTTGGGAATGGTTTCTTCCATGATAGTACTCTGTCACCTGCGATTAGGAAACAGAGAAGGCCTAGAATGACAGAGTTAAGGAGAGGATGGGAAGGTCCAGCCATGGGGAGGACCAGATAGCAGGTAGCAAAAGGGTCAAAGATTCCGATCAGGGGCTTAATTATTTGACAATGTGATTTTAGGTGCTGAGTGATTTATTTAGAGCTCTATTATTGACACATTTAGATAATATAAATAATATATGAATACTATAATAATTACTATTTATTGAGTGTCCACTTTCTACCAGGGATACATATTACCTGATTTTATCAATCTTTATGCTAATCATCTAGGGTAATATTCTCAGTGACCAAGCTGCTCCTCCGGAGTTAGAAAGGTGGTACCGAGCAAAGGCAAAGCATGACCTAAGTCTGTGTGGCTCCTAGGCCCAAGCTTGAAGTCACTCCACAGCACAGCAAAGCAGAGAGGCAGTGAGCAAGGTGTCTTCATTTCTTCCCAACGCCAGCTGTTACAACCCAAAACCAAAGTCTCAGTTGTGACCCAAGCACAGCTGAACACTGAGATGAGGTTTTCAAGGGATTTGAAATCCTTTTCTTTCCCTTTTTATTAGAGTTTCACATTTTGATTTTTCTTAGGAATAATGGGGTAGGTGAGTCCATTTTTGTCTATGATCAAAAGCCTTATATGGTGGAGAGTGGGGTGTAGGTGCAAACTGTATGTGAAATAAGTATGGCTGAAAAAGCCAAGTGCATTTTGGGGGCATAGATAGGACCTATAGAAAGCAGGAAATGCTATATGAAATGTACCTGACAGTAGTTTAACACTCTCAAAAGTACCAAATGAAAGCACAGTTACAGTTTGTTTTATAGTTAGTCTCTAAAAATAAACCTATTGTTCACCTTAAAAGAAAAATCTTCTTTGGTTTCTTTTCAGATAGGGAATACTCAGATTCTTTCCCTCTATTATATCAGTGTTCAGATGTCCATATCTTCCAAATCCCTTTTTAATGTTTCTTAATCAAAATTTTCCTTCTCCTGAAAGATTGGCCAGATATCTCCAGTTTTAAAGGTTCCTTTAGCTCAGGAGATTCTAAAGAGCCAGGAATATTTGAAAATCTACCATTTATGGCATGATTGCCCAATATGTTTTTATAGTTTGGGCTTTTTGTGGTTTAAAAACTGCAATCTAATCCTGTCTTTAGGTTCAAGTTCGTTGAACCCGCTTTTGCACATGCCACTATGTCTAAGTATCTGATGTATAGATAATCAGTGCAAAAAGACAATGGGAAAAGTTAGAATCACTTTTTCTGCCTTGCATTAAACATTCTCTTGAGCTGTCTGTATCACTGCAAGTAATGAGTTCCATCTGTGTGTCACCATCTTTACCTGCTGAGAAATAGCATTCAGATGTTCTGAGTCCTGAACTCCCTTCAGAAAATTATAAAAATATGTAGCTAAAAAAATAAATAAATAAGAGGCTTATTTTTGAAGCCCAGCATCACTCTTCATATTCTGTCACCTTACCTCATTCTCCACTAAACAAAGCCCTTCAGAAAGGCTAATAGAGAAAGTTATTCAATTAAATACAGCAGTCTCCCTTTAGCTGAGACCCCCAGAGGATGCCTGAAACCTTGGATAGCACCGAACCCTATTTCTACCATGTTTCTTCCTATGCCTACATACCTATGATAAAGTTTAATTTATAAATTGGGTATAGTAAAAGATTAAGAATAATAACTAATAATAAAATAGAACAATTATAACAGTATACTGTAGTAAATGTTATGTGAATGTAACCTCTCTCTTTCTCTCAAAATATCTTACTGTACTGTACTCACCTTTCTTCTTCTTGAGACCTGTAGATTTGAAAATGGAGAGAACTGCTAAGTGACTCATGGGCAGGTAGCATAGAAAGCGTGGATATGACGCATGAAGGGATGATTCATGTCCCAGGCGAGATGGAGTGGGAGGGTGAGAGATTTCATCATGCTACCCAGAATGGTATGCAACTTAAAACTTCTGAATTATTTCTGGAATTTTCTATTTAATATTTTCAGACCACAGTTAACCATGGATAGCTAAAACTGCAGAAAGTGAAACCACAAGTAATGAGGGAGTATTGTAGTTCATAATCAACACCCAAAATAAAAGGTTCTTAATATGATTTTATTCAATTTACCTTTATTTAGTGTGTTGCTGGTGCAGAGAGCTTCATAATGATGAAACTAAAGCCATTTAGAATTTTCACACGTACCCTTAGAATCATAGAATTTCAGAGCTGGAAGAGCAAAAGCTGATAAAATGGTTAAGATTAAGTCACTCGTTTAACATGTGTAAATGAGCAGTAATGGCCTGTTCGCCCTTCATAAATACTCTAGGTTCACTCAGGGGCTCACAACTTGAGGTAAAATGCAGGGAAAGTTGTAGAATAAGACCACACAGATGAAAGATGGCTGTCATTAGAAAGCAAAACATTTGACCAAAACACTGGGAGGGACCTTACTACAGATAATCTGTGGCAAATAATTCTCCAGACCACAGTCCAGGAGGAAATTTGCTTAAATTACAAAAGATATTTGGATTGAATAGAATAGCAACAAAAACTTGGCATTGTGGTATGTCGTAGGGGGCTTCTACACTATGAAGTTTGAAGTATTTTCTTATAGATGCCTCATGTATCCACCATGCAGCATTCTAATGAAGAAGAAGCAAGTAATGTTTTACAGATGGAGAAACCAAAGCACATAGGAGTGTTATGACTTCTCTGATATTAAAAAGGCTTTCACAGAATCTCAGAACTAGCATCCAAGTATTCAGGTTTTTAGTTTAATACTTTTAGTCATTAGATTACAATATTTCCTGACCTTGGGCCTTATGCAATACCTGAATATATTATTAAAGTGCTCTGAAAATGTTCCCTGAGAAGTTTCAAGAACAATATACACTGCTGTTTTGCTTTTGGTACAATCCCACTTGGAAAGTGGAGAAATAGTTTTTTCCTGTTTTTTTTTTTTTTTTATTAAGAGCTGAATCTTGCTATCTCAAAGTAGGAATACAAAGAGTATGCAATTCCTCAATATGGGAAGCATTTCAAATCCCTCACAAAGGATTTGAACTTTAAATTCTGGAATAACAGTTTTGCATTGGCCTAGTTCAATTTTATTTTCTCAAAATGTTATAAGGCCCATTGTCTAAAACTGGGTTTATATGGTGCCAGGATAAAAGGGTCTATAGCAAACAAAGCAATCTCTCTTTAATCTGATTTTTTTGGCTCCAGGTAACTTTTAGACCTGTGGTTATTTTGCATGTGCTGCATGTTCCTGGGAATGAAGCACAGTCAAGTTTTATACATGAAATTCAGAGATTCATGGAATCTCAGCACCAAAAGAATGTTAGAGATCATATATAGCAATGCTATCCCCAACTCTGGCTCTATAATAAAATCACCTAGGGAGTTTTGCAAAAACATAATTCCAGGGTCTCATCCTATACAAAATGAATTTTGTCTGGGTAGAGAAATCATATTAGTACTTTTTTTTTTAATTCCCCAGGTGATTTAATATGCAGGCAGATTTGAAAGCCATACATCTTTAATAATTCTACAAAGTTAAGAGGAAAAAAATGGAATGACCTAATTTCTAGAAGAAAACACCAGCATCCTATGGTCTGGGAAAGTACGAACTGGTTTTCTAACAACCCACCACTCCTAGAGGAAGAGACCTCAGAGGTCTCAAATCATTAGAGTCTAGAGATTATTTCCTCAATCCATGTATCCTAGTACACACAAACTGAACAGTTTGCTTAAAGTGAAAGTAGCTATAGTTCTTGTAGAAAACATTTTTATTGTTTTAACATCATTAGAGACCAGTGTAACATTATATAAAATAGATTTATCAAAGAATGCCAGAAAGGGCATATAGAACATGCAGTTTTTAGACATCATCATGTAATCCTGGATGCCAGAAAAAAAAAAACTTCTTATGTCAGTACAAACTGTTGTTTAACTTATTTCAAATGGATACATACAGAAATATTTATAGGTAAGTGCACATATACACACATATATCTTCTTGCTCTGTGAGCTGAGAGAGGCTAGAAGCTGTGACACCCCACTTGTGATGAGCATACCTACCACCAAGATCTTGGTTCCAAATACCATTCTCCAATAAAAGGAACCACGACTCCTTGGAGAAATAGCTGGTTCTAAGATTAAGGGGGTGAAATATATATGGTGAGCCTGGATCATCTTGCAGTACCAGGAAGTAAGTGCTAAAAACAAATAAACAAAAGCCAAAATAAAATAATGATGGAGTATGTCAAAGTGCAAGAAGCAAAAGAGCTCTCAATGGTCAAAGCTGGAATAATTCGAGGAACAACATAAGTAAAATAGTGTTGAATTATAACCTAAAGTACAAAATAGATGTCCATGAGTTCTTCCATTACAAATAAATGATTGAATAAATAAATAAATAGAGGAGAAGAGACACTCTCCAATGTAGAAGAGTTTTAAATAATTGATGTAGACACTCCACCTTTAAGGAGATAGAGCATAAAAACCTCCATTCTTTAAGTGTGGGCTGCGTATAGTGACTTTCTTTCAAAGAGTACAGTATAGAATGGGAGGGAAAATAGTAACTTTCTAGTGGAGAAAACCAACAAACACTACCTCAAGAAAGGTGATGGGCATACATCAACAGTAATAAGTCATATTGGTAGTATATACCCTTGATACCATGTGAGGAGAAAGGCACTTTACCTCTGTGGTCTTCCCCCCAAAATATATCACCTCAGTCTAATGAAGAGAAAAATATCAGAAAAATCCCAACTGAATGAGAGTCTGCAAGATAACTGACCAGTGCTCCATAAAATTGTCAAGGTCATGAAAAACAAGGAAAGTCTGAGAAACTGTTACAACCAAGAGGAGCTTAAGGGAATATGACAAATAAATGGCATGTTGTACCCTGGATGGAATCCTGGGACAGAAAAAGAAAATTAGACAATAACTAAGGAAATATGAATAAATTATGAACATTAGCTAATAATAATGTATCAACTAATTGTTCTTTAATTGTGCCAAATATAATAATGTAAGATACTCTTAATAGTAGAAACTGGGTGTGGGGTACATGGAATTCTTTTTACTGTTTTCCCGATAATTTTGTAATCTAAAACTGTTCTAAATTTAAAAGTTTGTTAAAAAAAAAAACAGTTTCTCCTCTCATAAGAAAGGATAGAGTAATAACCTGTCTTTTGTTCTCACACACAGTATACACAATTCTTATCAATGATAGAAAGGAAAGAACATCATCATCTCTATTTGGAGTTGCCTAGATATTAATAATTTCAAAACCCAATCATGGAGAAATTTTTCTACATGAAATCTGGAGCCAGCCATTACAAATACTATTAAGGCCATAATACTTTCCACATTACTGGGGACTAATCTCATATTCCATGGAGCATAATTTAAGTTTTCAAGATAGAAGCTTCCATGTGTAAATCTCCTAATATTGTTCTCCCACTAGTAATGAAGCCTATATTTTGTCATGGTCACTATCCCCTGCCAATCTATTTTTCTCTTGGATATTCTCATGGATTTTTTTTTTCCAACAGTGGCTGCTGTTCAAACTTACATAATAGAATTGTCACACTTTATAAACTGTGTTGAATATTCTGATCCCTTTCATTTGAAGAGGTCCTCTATTTCATGCCCAACTAGCTTTGAGGTCCTTCTGAGATAATCAAGTAGTCATTGGCACTTTGCATGTAATAGCCACTGCTGCATGAAGAGTTCATAAATTCAATTCTTTGTGCAAAAGCCATGAAAAACGGAACCCTCCAGCTTAAATCACTTGCAAGCTACTCTATTAGATTTCCGAGGCTGATCCTGATAAACAAAATTTGGGAGGAAATCTTCTATTATTGATTGTCTAATATCAGGTGGCATAGATGTAAATTTCAACAACTGCATTCTCTACAGAGTAATATTATACACTCGTTTTTCAGGCTACTTTTTATTATAGTGATGCTATTTTAGTGGTTCAGCTACCTCAATGATTTGTGATCCACAATCCCTGCAGCCTTAGATAGACCATTGTCCTGATTCAGTGTGATAATATGATCTATCCTGAGAATTTAGTCCACACTGTTATTCCTGCTACACATCAGACGGTGAGTTGCTGTTGCACATCCTAAACTAGTTACAAGTTAGAACTCCATCCAACTAGCATAGATTGCCATTTATTTATGGCTGACCTGAGGCTGTTTCAGACACAGGTGACTCTCTTTAACTTGATCTAATTGAAGTCTTCCCATGTTCTCCTAGAAAGAAGTATTACAGACTCAAGTTTTCCATTACCATGAACATTTTATCTATAAATCTCACTCTGAAGCCTGTAGTGTTTCTCTAAAATGCTTCAGTTAGAAAAATCTTTTTAAAATATACATTTCGACTTCATCAGAGCCACATATCTTCCTTTATCAGTATCAAAGCACAACAAGAAATAAAAGATAGAATCATTCTCATCTTTTCTATTTTAGAACGGAAAAAGATATGGTATCACCAAATTTGCCTAAGCAAACAACAAACAAAAACAAAACAAGACGAAAACCTCAAAATGTCTGAGGAATAAATAAAAACAGAGTAGCTAATACCCACATATGTGTGCATGCATGTGTATACACACAACATGTATACACACAAAGATGTATATGTTCATAGCTAATACAGACACACACATATATAAATCCCTGATCCACAGAGAACTCATATAATAAAGCAAGAACTTAATTTTTTACTTTCTATTTTCAACAGACTCATTTAATCATAAAGATGAGGATGCATTTTAAATAAAAATTAAAGGATGAATAGAAGA
>NW_012150952.1:769918-771335 GCF_000956105.1 Propithecus coquereli
AGGAAGAGGGAGAGTATTTGGTATTTTCCAAAAAAGTTAAGGTTAGAAAAGAAATAAGTGACCAAAATTATACAATACTTTCCATCTAGTTAAATTATGTGCTGGAAACTTTATTTATGATGAGACTCACTAACCTGTTAGCATCCTAAGCATTGGTCTATTCTTTTCTTGACAGCTTCAGTTCCTGTCCCCATGCCTGGCACCTGGTGATCACTCTGTAAATCTTTCCTACATGAAGAGGAATTCATATATTTAAGGTCAAGGCACAAAGACACACAAAAACAAGTAAACAAAAATAGCATTTTAAGAACAAATTTTAAAACTCATAAATGGCAAAATTAAAAAAAAAAACTATGTCCATCCCTTTAAAGCTTTATAGGTTAAGAATAGAGATTTCCAGCTGTTATACTTTTGATCCACAGTTATCCAGTTAGCCTTGGTTGTTTATCTACTCAGCAGAAATCCTGTAGATGATACCTCAGCACAAGAATCCTCAGATTGATCCAAGATTATAAAAAAGTATCTACTTGTCAAGAGCGTTTTAACCTCTTGTAGGTACATAGCTACATAGGTTTAGGAAAATGGCCGTTATTAAACTCAAGGGTAAAGAGGCTTAAAAATAGCAGAAAGAGTAAATATAGAATTAGGTAGTGAGAACTCTAAAATGCAGTCATTTTTAATAAAATTAAGTAAACATTTGAAAAGTAATATTCAAATGCAATTGTGGAAATGTGCCAGGGTGAAAAGCATCTCCTCTGTTCTCTATAACTGTGATCACCAACCCCCAGGCCACAGACCAGTCAGGGACAGGGCTGCAGAGCTCCACCGCCACTCCCCGCTCCACTCCCCCACCGGTCGGTGGAAAATTGTCTTCCATGAAACTTAGGAACGGGGAGGGGCAGGCAAAGCAGGAAGAGAGTGGAGGGCAAGCGAGCTAGCTAGTGAAGCTTCATCTATAAGGAACAGCCGCTCCCCATCGCTCGCATCGCCATCACGCCTGAGCTCCACCTCCCCGCCACACTCCCCAAGGAAAAATTGTCTTCTATGAAAACGGTCCCTGGTGCTAAAAAAGTTGGGGACCACTGCATCTATAACACATAATGCATGTCTATTCCTCGTATTAGTAATTTACTATGCATTATTATTAGCCTTTTTAGGTACAAAATAAAAGAAGATTCTCTCTGTTCATAGACAACATGTAGAGATATTTCTCATGTTCCATGCAGCCTGAGTAACTTACATTTTACAAGCTGTACATTTTTAATATCAGTTTATAATCTTAATAAATCCACATTTTTTTCAAGAGCTAGTTGATAATTTATAAATTACAGAAATTCCTCTTCAATCATAGTTAGAAAAAAAATTATGGAAATAATTTCATCTCTATGAATACATGTTTCCAAAACAAATTATTTCT
>NW_012150952.1:773450-775107 GCF_000956105.1 Propithecus coquereli
AAAAGAAATACAGGGACAAACAATGAGATATGGTAAATGATTTCATTACGTAAAAAATTTAGTAACATGTATTTTTGTTTAAATAAATAATTTTTTAAAAGCATGCAATAGTCCCTCCTTATCTGTTGTTTTGCTTTCCTTGGTTTCAAATACCCATAGTCAACAGTGGCCCAAAAATATTAAATGGAAAATTTCAGAAATAAACAATTCTCAAGTTTTCAATTGCAAGCCATTCTGAGGAGCATGACGCAATCTCACATCATCTTCCTCATCCTGCCTGGGGTATGGATCATCCCTTTGTCCAGCGAGTACATACTGGAATCCACTCTGTAGCCCTAAGCAGCCATCTCGGTTATCATGTCAACAACTGCCATGGTACTGCAGTGCTTGTGTTCAAGCAAGCCATATTTTACTTACTACTGGCCCCAAAACAAGTAAGAGGAGTGTTGCAGACAATTAGAGTATGCCAAAGGGAAGCTGTAAAGTGCTTCCTTTAAGTGAAAATGTGAAAGTTTTTGACATAATAAGGAAAGAAAAAAATCGTGTGCTGTGATTGCTAAAATCGATGGTAAGAACAAATCTTCTATTCATAAAATTGTGCAGAAGGAAAAAAGAAATTTCAAGCATAGAAAATATAGAGTTTGGTACTATTCAAGGGTTTCAGCCATCCACTGGGGGTCTTAGGACATATCCTCGATGGATAAGGGGGTATTACTGTATTCATGAGAACTAGAAACTGATACTTCATAATATGCCAACAACGTGGCAGTAGAGTCAGGGAAGGATGAGGAACTGAAGAGACATGGTAGCATATTAAATTTCTTATGTGATTGGGGTAAGGAGCAAAAGGTATGGAGAAGCCTTTCGTTTCATTTCTGGTTAGAATGGAGTAAATCGTATTGGACTACTCCTGCTTACTACAAATTTTAACTCTGATAGGATATTAAAAAAACAAACTTTTTAAAGCATAGAAGAGTAATCAAAGTAGGCAGAAACTGAAGGGACTATGACTCTTGAGAGAAGAGAAGAACACTTGGTAAGACCAGTTTTCAACCTCAGAGAATGTTCCAGTTGGCTGTGTGAATAGGGGGGAGAGCTCAAGCAGAAAGCAGCAATTTCACTGGGATAAAGAGGCTGAAATTGGAATGTGGGGACAGAAAACTGAATGGCAATTAACAGAGCAAACCTTGAAAAGAATGGAAACCCAAAACCTGCATAAAATTCCACTTCAATCCTTGATTGACTCCTAAATTGCACATGCCAGGCTAAGTCTCCTAGGCCCTAAGTGGAAAGGCTACAAGAGCTTCTTTCCTGGTTCCAGAAAACAAGGGTTATAATTCAAGATTTAACTAGTTAGAGAAATCACAGAGGGTCGCACCTTATCGGAAAGACAGTATCTCAGGAAAAGCAGCTCTGCTCCAAGGTAAAGGACATAATTAAAATGGACCTGCCCTGAAAAGCCTAAAACAAGTTTTTAAGGGAATAGCCGATCTGAAGATATGTAACAGCCTGAGCATCAGAGGAGAAAGACAGAATTCAGAGTACTTAAAATGTATCCTCCACAACGACCAGTATATAATTTGAAAAATTGCTATTAATTTTTAAAATTACCACACAGACAACAAAGAAAATTTTGTCATAAAAAGAGAAAAAAATC
>NW_012150952.1:787437-789656 GCF_000956105.1 Propithecus coquereli
AAAGGAATGCTTATGCACTATTGGTGGGACTGCAAATTAGACTTTTACCTGTATTTTAATCTGTTTTTCTTCTTAGTAGAAAAAAAATCCCAATTCTTGATTTGTATTTATGAAAGTGCTCCAACATGTCCTCCCAGATTAAATGAGAAAGTAGTCTGTAAACTGCAGATTTAAAGAAGTCTATGCTTACCCATTTTGTCCTTTTCTTCCCCCTTAATTCTTTTCTCCAGCTAATTTTGAGCTTATAATGAAAATAAAAATCAGTACAAATGAATCAATAAAGAAATAAAAGAATCAACCAATCCTGACATCCTTGACTTCATGGCTTCAGCTACAGATAAAAAATGGAAGAGATATCTATTTGTTTCAAGGTAGAGAAAGACAAAATAAATGTAGCCAACAGAGAAAATCCTCACAAAGTTTACAGATCTGTGATCATCTGAGGTTCTGTGAATGCTTAAATCATATTGATCCCACAATAACTGTGTTTTTGTTGCAGCAAGTAGTATATATACATGTGTATGTACATATACACAATACACACACTTTTTTTTAGGTTCTTAAGTTCTATGCTATAGTAGGTGCGTTGTGAAGATAAAGAAGAGTCGTCACATTTCCAGCTGACTGTATGTATACTATAAATGGATTATTGTATGCTTTAGTAAAAAATGTCAAAATGGGGTAATGGAATCAATAATAGCAAAAATGCCCCACGCAGGGGAAAGTGTTCCTCTTATTTGCACAGGTTTCTAGAGACTTAAAGAGAACACTCAATACTTCCTCCCCAATACTACATTCTTTTCTTACAGTCAATGACAATCTAATAACAGTATAATACCTAATGTATTTATAGTATCTCTCCCTAAATGAGGCCATAGCATTTTGTAGCTATTTTCTCATAAATCTCCTCATTTCTGTGAGCTTTGGAGAAACTATGTATTATTACATTCATTTTCTTAGAAGAATCAAGGCACAAAGAGGGAGTGTACATTTCAAGAAAAACAGCAAGATGGCTAAAGGGCTTAAACTTCACCTCATGAAGTCAGTGATTTTTGTTTGCTAGTTTGGGATTTTCACATAATTACTAGATCGACTACTGTTTTGTGCTTGAGATCTGTGGCCCAACAAGGTGAGCATCACCTGGGAATGTATTAGAAATCAGACTCTGACCCAGACCTACTGAATCATAATGTGCATTTTACCAACATGGCTAAATGATATGTATGCCCACTGCAGTTTGAGATGTAAGAGACTGTTATATTTAATAGGCCTAATAACTTCAAAAAAAATTCTTCTTACATATATATGTGGCAGATCCTGGGTAGCTATTTACGAAACTCATTTCTATTTCTGTCTGAGCACATTGAGAGATTACGTTCTCTCTTGCAGCTAGTTGTGACCATGTGATTGAGTTCTGTCAATTATACTGGGTACAAGTGATAAACGCTCCTTTTAATCTTAGCCCACAAGACTCCGTGCTCTTTCTCTCTCTTATTCTTATCTCGATGTACAGAATAACTAGGAAAGGGAAGCAGTGAAGTTAGAGATCCCTAAATGACCGTGTGGAACGGAGGCCCTCACCATCCCAACATCTGGCAGCCTTGGACTGTGTGTGAAGGAGAGTGAAAATTCTCTTGCATTAAGCCATCAAGTTTCACAGCTAATCTGTTAGAGGAGCTAGTACCACTGCAACATTTTAGACATTTTGACAGGCAATTATTAAGTTTTAAATATAGTGGCTTGAGGTATGATACGGTTAAAAGAACGCTAGGTAAATATTATTAGGCTAGCTTTGGTCCCGTTAGCTGAATGAGTGAGTATAGACTTCTTAATTCCTCTGGGCTCATTTTCTGTCATGTTTCTCTTTCTTCATAACTTCCTTATTCATCTCTCCTTAAAAATCTATTATTCATATCTTCTTAGATTCTAAAATTCTTTATATTACTCAATTATTTTCATTTTGAAAGTCAGGGAAAATTGAGAGGGAAAAAAATCACTCGTTACGGTTCTGGTTTTGTAGAGGCGCAATGACCCCTGGTCTGTGTTATTACTTATGAATGGCACTGGGAAAACTATGGCAATTTATAAACCTATTAGCATCCCTTCCTCATTTTTCTTTTTCAAACTATGTTTAATAATTCATGTATCTATTCGGAATGTTTGTTTATTTAGTATTTATTATAAGTAAGCTTTTTCTACTTGTAGAAAAAGAAGAAATC
>NW_012150952.1:789706-790973 GCF_000956105.1 Propithecus coquereli
AAAAGAGCCCAAAAGCAAGAATTAGACAAGGAATTCCCTTGGAAATTCATACTAGGTATGTTTGAATAAAGTTCATTCATTCATTAGGCGTAGAGTGGATTCTGACTTGAAAACCACAGAAATTGAGGAAAGAGAGTGTGGTAGTTCAGGAAACTGGGATAAGGAGTTTCTTTAACAATACTCTATTTCAGATTCTGAATCTAGAGGTACAAGATTCACAATCTGCAATGTATGTAATTAAAATGAACATAATTTATGCAAGTATTCTGACTGCAAACTATGTTTAAGTAGAGTCATGTTTGAGGAATCAATCAGAACTTACCTAGGCATGACTACCTCACTTCCATGGCAACCTCGGCAATAGTAAGGAAAACCAGGATCTTAGAAGGAAGCCACAACATTGCCTGATGACACAAATATCTATGAACCATGGCATGGACTAATGCTTTCACTTTTGGAGAGCACTCTTAGGAAAGTCTTTACATAAGGCCTGTAGTCTTTATTTTAAACCAAAAACTAACAAACGTGGTTATTTTAAGTTCAAGGTTAGAAATAAGGTCACTACAAGATAGCAGCAAAGGAGTTGTGAATATCAGGTGCACTGATTAGGTGCCATAAAATCACCAAGAAAAAGAGGGGAAAAAAAAACTTTGATAAAAATTTGTGTTGTAAAGCTTAAAGTCTGGGGCCATTTGTATAAAGCTAATCGGCCTCGGTCTCAAAGTTAATACAAATAGACCCCAGTAATCATCAAATGCTAAATTATGCTTATTATACTCTCTTCCAAACTCCATAAAGATATATATATCAAATTTTAAGCTTTACCTAAAAATGTTTAAAATGTCGAACACAGTAACAAATAAAGACTTTTACAGGAAGAGGTTTCACTTATGTGAGATGCTTTATTTCCATACAATGTCATAGAAGTAAGCCATTATTTCATTCTAGTACTGACTAAATTTCAAGCTCTCAATCGTATAATATTAACCATCAGGATTTTAATTGCATCTAATTGCATGTTACCTTAAGACAAATAAAAGTTGGTTTTACTTATCTGATTGTTTGTTTTCCCCACTAGCAAGATGAGAATCTTTGTCTCTGTTGTTTACTATAATATCATATTCATAATACCTAAGCTTATAAATTTATGCTGGCACATAGTAGGTGTATAATAATTTTTACTTTCAGTTTGTTGTTCCTAAGGAATGAAGGGGTATTAAAAGCATATCTTGTGACAGCTGCCTACAAAACTGGTATAAACTCCATA
>NW_012150952.1:795382-796880 GCF_000956105.1 Propithecus coquereli
CCCCAAAATATTATAGGGGTACAAATGTTTTTGGTTACATGTATTGATTTTGTTATGCTTTACTCAGGGTTCTAAGTGTGCTGATCACCCAGATAGTGTTCACTGTATCCATTAGGTAGGTTTTTGTCCGTTCCCTCCTCCCCCTTCCCCGTACTTGATTTCCATTGAGTTTTACTTCCCTCTGTGCACATGTGTGCTCTTTGGTTAGTTTCAGTTTAATAGCAAGTACATGTGATGTTTGTTTTTCCATTCTTTAAGTACTTCACTTAGGATAATGGCCTCCAGTTTCATCAAAATTGTTGCAAAAAGTCTTAATTCATCCTTCTTAATGGCTGAGTAGTATTCCATAATATACATATACAACATTTTGTTAATCCACTCACAAATTGATGGGTACTTGGATTGATTCCACATCTTTGCAATTGTGAATTGTGCCACAATAAACATTTGAGTACAGGTGTCTTTTTGACAAAACGACTTCTTTTCCTTTGGGTAAATACCCATGATAAAAACCCTTAACAAACTAGGCATAGAAGGAGCATATCTCAAGATTACAAAAGCCATATATAACAAACCCACAGCCACATCATACTGAATAGGGAAAATTGAAAGCATTCCCACTAATAACTTGAACAAGACAACAGTGTCTACTGTCACCACTTCTATTCAACATAGTGCTGGAAGTCCCAGCCGGAGCATTCAGGCAAGAGGAAGAAATAAAGGATATCCAAATTGACAAAGAGGGTCAAACTATCCCTTTTTGCTGAAGATATGATCTTATATCTAGAAAACCCCAAAGACTCCACCAAAAAACTCCTGGAATTAATTGATAAATAAATTCAGCAAAGTCTCAGGTTACAAAATCAATGCTACATATCAGTGCACCAATAACAGCCAAGCTGAGAGTCAAATCAAAAGACTCAATACCATTCACAATAGCTACAAAGAAAATAAAATACCTAGGAATATATCTAACCAAGGAGGTGAAAGAGAACTACAAAACATTGAGGAAAGAAATTGCAGTCAACACAAACAAATGAAAAAAACATATCACACTCATGCATTGGTAGAATTAACATTGTTAAAATGTCCATACTATCTAAGTGATTTACAGATTGAACACAATCAAAATACGAATGTCATGCTTCACAGATCTAGAAAAAATAATTCTATACTTCGTTTGGAACCAGAAAAGAGCCCAAATAGCCAAAGCAATCTTAAACAAAAAGAACAAATCTGGACTTTATTAGCAGACTTCAAACTATACTACAAGCCTAAAGTAACAAAAACAGCATCATAATAACACAATAATAGAGACATAGACCAATGGAACAGAACAGAGAATCCAGATATAAAGCCATGCACATACAGCCAACTGATCTTTGACAAAGCAAACAATATACACTTGGGAAAAGAAGCCCTCCCTATTCAGCAAATGGTGTCGGGACAATTGCATAGCCACATGCAGAAGATTGAAACTGGATCCATATCTCTCACC
>NW_012150952.1:796930-799810 GCF_000956105.1 Propithecus coquereli
TATACAACAGTTTAGGACTACTTTTATAAGATACAAAATAAAGTACAGAATCAAAGAAAAAATGCAACTGGTTTAAAAATGTTTTAGTAACCAAAGAAAGTAAAATGCTTAAAATACTAATTATTACTTATTGAATCTCTACTATATGCCAGGTTACCAAGCTATCTATCTACCTTCATTTAATTCCCACAATAGTCCTGCATTAGTTTCCTATGGCTGCTATTAAAAATTACCATAAAATTAGTGACTTAAACAACATAAGTTATTATCTACAGTTCTGTATAAATCTAACATGAGTATCATGGGACTAAAATCAAGATGTTGTCAGGGCTATATTTCTTCTCGAAGCTGTACGAAAAGAATGTGTTTTCCGGCCCTTGCCAGCTTCTAGAAGATACCCACAGTTCTTGGCCTGTGGTCCTCTTCCACCATCTTCAAAGCCTGCAACTTTATAACTCTTAGATTATTTTTCCATGAGTCCATTTCCCTCTGACTCTGTCCTTCTGTCATCCTCTTCTAATTTTTAGGACCCTTGTGATTACTTTAGGCCTACCACGATAATCCAGGATAATCTCCCTATTTTTAGGTCAGCTGATTAGCAAATTTAATGCCATCCACCACCTTAATTCACCCTTGCCATGTAACCTAACATATTCACAAGTCTGGGGAATAGGACATGGACATCTCTGAGAACTATAGGATACATACAATTATTCTAATTTGCAGTGAGACTGTATTTTAGTATTTTGCTTCAGAATGATATGCGAGGTATTTAGTTTCTTGGTGCTCTAGGATTCAGATTTGTATACACTGAAAGTATCCAACAAATATTAGCTCACAAAAGAAAGTTGGGCATGTGTTATTTAAAATATCAAAACCAAAATACATATATCATTTCACACTTTGGCTGTCAGCAAAAGCCTATTTTACTGTCGTATAAGAATAGTATTTGTTGTAATTCACCTGCCAAGTTTTGTAAAATCCAAAAAGACCAAACCATCAATTCCATTAGCCTTGGCAGGTATCACATTCTTACTAGTTAAATCTGAGGTCCACTTTAATTGTCACACTAATTTTTCACAATGGAAAGAGCAGGAAAATTGGAGTTGACTAAACCTAGGCTTCAAATATATCTACTCCTTACGAGAAGAGCAACTTTGGGCATGTTATGCATAGTAACCTCATTAATGCAATGGAGGTAATAACTCCCTCCTGTAGCAATTTTGTGACGACTAAGATAGTATGTATATAAAGCGTCCACCACAATGATTGACACATAGTAATTACCTAGCCACACTCTGAACTTCACTCATTAGGTGCAACTTGACCAGTACCTTTAATTTGTAAATTTGCTGTTCATTAACCATGTATCCTGGAATAAGCCATTTTACCTCTTTGACTTTCATTTTCTTTATCTATAAAAAAAGGACTTTAAAAAATTCGATTCATCCTGAGAATGAAATGGAATCCTGAATATGAAAGCACTTGTAAACTCTTAAAACCCTGAACTAATAAGTTATTCTTGGATCATTTACTAATTTGAAGCTCAGGAATGCTTAAATCTTAACTTTTTATCAGTGTTCCACATATCAGAATACCAAGGGTCAATAAGCTGTCTCATTTTCGATTCCAACATTGCAGAACTATTAAAGCAAAACCCAAGAAACATTTCTGAGCCAAAATTCAGAAGTTTTCCCCTAGGCTTCTAACACCAATTGTCCTCGTATGTAATACACTCTAACAAAAAAAATTCTAGGAACTGTTCTCCAAGAACATGTCTGCAATTTCAAGCAGACTCACACTGCCATCTGTTCCTTCTGATAAGAGACTCATCTGTCTGCTGAGAAGGTAGGGGAAAGGCTCGCTAAGAAAGAATAATGCAATTCTGCAACCCCAACAGCCTCGCTGGGTGGCTTATGGACACGCACCAACTAATTAGGGGTCAAACCAACATTTTTAGGATGTATTTGGATAGGATTTGAATTCATTGTGACTGCACTCTAAACAGCACTACATACAGCTACTGATGTAATTTGGACAATGAGCCAGTGTCTGCTACCTTTCAGCAGCAAGGCATAACGAGGGAAGTGTGATTAAGGGAATTCGCCTATCTCAATGGTATTTATGGTTTTTAAAAAGCTGAAATAAGAGTTGTTCCAACATAGACAAGGTAATATGTGTATGTGTGTTTGTATGTATATGCAAGAATAACAATGTAGCTTTCTCATAGTAAGGAAAACTCTAAAATTAGACTTATTTGAAACTATCCAAACAAAAAGTCTTTCTCAATTTAAAATATTTAGCAGGACTTTAATCATTAATAAGACTATTAAACTGTATAACATATACAGTTCATATTATGTCAACACTGTTTATTGTTAAAAAGCAGATTAATTAACACACATATATATGCCTGTATTTGCACAGAAAATTCCTGGAGGTATACACACACACACACACACACAAAAAAAAAACTGAAAATAGAACATATCTATGGGGGCATGGAACAAAATTTTGGCTGGTAGGAAAAGTTGGACAGGAGAAATTTCAACTTTCACTTTTTACAGATTTCCTTCCTGTACTCTGATTGTTTTAAAATCCTGAATCTATATTACTTTATATTATTAAAGAACACTCACTTAATTAACAAAAGAGAATTGGAGATCAAATTCTAATTTAATTTAATCAATCTAATTTTAAAGTAATTTTAAACTTGTAATCAGGAAACCAAGTCAGTTCTCTCTCTTCTACTGATAGTACTACAATTGATATTGAGTCAGTTCATCCAAATGATCTTCCTTTCTCATCAATGGAATTGGAATAATATAATCATATCTAGTCCACCTTTCAGAGATATGTTATGGGTAAAATTAGATTAAC
>NW_012150952.1:811215-824996 GCF_000956105.1 Propithecus coquereli
TTGTCCCATGTTTTCCCTCTTTGAATTTTTAATGTAATTTTAATCCCTGTTCCAAGCTTTTAATCCCATGCTTATTTTGACTTTCCTCATTACACAATTACATAAAAACTTACAATAATAAATGAGATCTTTCTATCATCTCACACTGAGGTCACTAGAAATACTGCAAATATTGTTGGTCAGTCGTTACGGAACATTTCTCAAAAAGCTTCATTTATTGATGTATAAAGGGCTAGGTACTCCATAGCTCAGGTCTTTCCTATAAAAAGTAAAATCCTAGTTGTGATCATTCATTTTAGACATTTGTTGTAAAAATAAATTCACTGAATACATTGTGCCTTGGGATTCCAGGGTTTGAGTTATTTTCGGTTAAGTTTGAAATTTTAAGGCTTTTTGTGTTTTTCGGTTACTTAGAGGTTTAACTCCATCTGAAACTATGGCAGAAAATACACTGGGATTTATTTTTTAAATAATTATCAAAGGATAGTGAGGGCTATTATTTTCATAATATTTAAGTTCTTCGTTTGCATCTTTTAATTTATATTCATCCAATTTATTGCTTCCTCTTATATCTTAGGATATCTAAACACATTATATACAACCAGCTTCTTTCTTTGTTTCCTTTCTGCATACCTTTCAAAGTTTTAAAAAAACTCAGATATAATTCAAGCCATCACTTTCAGATATCAACCCCAGAATCATCTTCTTCTTCAGAGCCATTTCTAGTTCTTCCTAGAAATCCACCGCTGTGGGTCAGCTCTTCATGATTTCAAGACCCTCCTGCTGAGGGTCGTTTTGGATGAAGTGGCCTGCACCAGGACTTTTTTGTAACATCTCACATTCTCCCCTTGCCCCACACCCTCCCCTCTCCCCCTACCCAAACATATTTCTCCTACCTCATTCAGCAGTCATTCTTAAAGTTTTGATTCTTGAGAACTTTATGATCCTCCCACTAGGGAACTGAAAATTTTGTCCAAACACAATATTCTACTTATAATTTTATTAAATCCACAGATTACTTAAAGTATTTTTATTGAGCTCTGGCTAAAAACTTCTATTTTAATGGTTTGACATGATTGCTTAATTAAGTCTTGCTTTTTAGCTTCCTCCCTAGATTGGAATGAACACTCAACTGTTCTGCCTGCCCTTCTCCAACATATCTACTCAAATGGTCAGACAGAACTTGGAACATGCTACCCGACAATGAAGCAGGATTGAGAATTGTTTCTCCTTCTAAACTTCATGAGAAATAGCCACATTGTCTTCTCAGAGCCTGTCACTACACAAAGCTAATGAGACTTACCCAGTCTTCTACTGGAACTGTTTTCCTTTCCTAACATTGAGCTAACCAAAACTATTGGATGTTATCCAGGGTGCTTTCCTCCTTCCTGTATGTTTTTATTCTCTGGTAAATTATAAGGTTGAAGAAAGCAGGGTAAATTAGAAGGTTGAAGAAAGCAGGGAAAGAAGTAAACACCTTTAAAAAGAGTAATGCAATTCTGCCTATGTTGTGTTTATCCTTCAACGGTCGTGGAACAAAATAGTCTGCTTGAAAGGAAATGTAAGAAAATCTAATCAGGGTTTTGGAACTTAAACTCAATGCTGCCACAGTTACTGATGGTATGCCATTGAAGACTTGAATTTGTTGTTGTTTTTCTTCTTTAGCAACATATAACAAGTAAATCCCTTTGCTCATTCTTAAAATGTAGAAACATATCAGTGAAAAATTAAGGAGGGAAGTATCATTTCTCTCTTCTCAGGGAAACTAAATAGATATTTGTGGTTGCAGTGTCTTGGATTTGGCAAAGCTATACCCTACAAAGAAAAATAAGTATTTGTGAGTTTGCAAGGGAGAACCATTTTGTAGTGGGCAATCAAACTCATTTGTCTGAGATAAAGCTATTAAAGAATGGAATACATCTTTTTTTGTGAATGAGAGCCAAAAAAGAAGGGGATTGGGGTCCTGGAAAGAGGATTTTGAAATAAGATGGAATAAATTTGAGTCTAGACACAGCCAGATTTCTGAGACCTATCCCAGTATAGCTTACAAGCTTAGTTTGTAACCCAGAAGGGATCAGACAGTAGACCGAGGAAACAACCACTCGGGGGAGCACCGTTTGATTGTCCACACTAGAGGACCCATCCAAGATTGCCCCACCATGTAAGGAAGTTTATCAATATTTCTTCATTTTATTGTTACCACTCAGTCATTTTGTCACCACATTAGAATAATTCCAGAAAATTGTTTTATTATGATTTGAAGACCTAGAGGACTTTTGACCAGATAATGGTTTAGAAGAGATGCCTAAGTATCAAAAATTTGTGGACATAATTTAGTAAATTATTACATCTTAGCTTGGCAATTGACAGAAATTGGTACATCTATTATATATAATATATTTTAAGCAATATCCTAGTGTAATTTCTACCAGTATTTCCAATTCAAACAATTGTATGGAATAAGAGCTACGTGTTAGGCATGTTTTATGTGATGGACATGTACTATTTCTAAATCTGACAACAACTCTAAGATGGATATTATTAGCCTCCTTCAATAATTGAGGAACTTGTGATTCCTAGGGTTAATGAATTTGTTCAAGGTCAAACAGCTATTAAGCTGAAGAGCTATGGTTTAAATCAAGGCGCATGTGAAATGCATATTTTTACAGAGAGTTAGATGCTTATATGTTGTACTAATTTTTCATCTCCAGGTAAAGCATCTATTCAAGTTGCTTAAGATAAGATTATCAATTTTGATGGCTTACACACTTAAACCTCATCAGGTATTATCCTTAATACTGATTAATCTGAATAACCTATTCATTATCTGGCTATACTTTTCTTGCTCACCCCAGCAGGCTGGGTACACAAATACAATCCAGGTTTATTTCATGTTTAGCAATCAGACTCTTTTCCTTCACCATTTCTTATAAGGACTTTTAAAAAAGATTATCAAGGTATTCTCAGAAAGGTACCATCATATAACTGGAGTTGAGGCAATCTCATTAAGCAGAACTATGTAATAAGTGGCTTATGGCCATCTCCTATAAAGCAGCATCTTCCAAACATTATAAGCCTAAATTCCAAAGTCTAGATCTTTTTAACTTAATGCTAAACCTCCAGTCCTTACCTACTCACCTCTAGCCCCCAGTACTCATGACAATGCCTTTTATCTTGTCAATGCCCAGAACTCACTCATTTCAGAAATCTTAAACTCTAATATCCCATTCTCTCACTATACCTCCAGCTGCACAACTGTATCATTCTCAATAAACTAGCTCATCAAACTCATAAATTTCCAGTTTCTAAATTGCTAGGTTTTTATTCAAATCTAATATACCCACTTCTTCTTTCTCTTTTCTCTATATTGGAATCTGTGACTTAGCATCTGAAGGAACCTGTCAACAATATCTTGCATTTTCTTGCAGCTTTATTTTTTATTAGCACCTCTTCTGCAAAACTCCACCCTGGCTCCTTTGGATCAACAATACAATCCCATCTTTTTCACTAACAATCCCCAAGTTGCTGAAGGCTACTATATAGATTAGAACTAAACCAACATTTAAATTAGCACCAGTAAAATTACAATGTGTTCCGATTACAATCTTAGCTGGGCCCATCAGTCATTTTACTTATTCTTATTTATCTTACTCTTTCATTCCTTTTAATTATTCCAGAATTTCACCTCTCCTCTCAAGACATTTTAATCTCCAGTCTCACTTTTATCAGACAACCTCAAAATCATAATCTCTGTAATTTTCTTTCATGTTTAACAAAAAATAAATCTACAGTTGACCCTTGAACAATGCAGGGGTTCCAGCTCTCCTTGTCCCCCATGCAGCTGAAAATCCCCAAAAACTTAACTACTAATTAACTACTATTAACTTAACTACTATTAACTACTAATAGCCTACTTTTGACCAGAAGCCTTAGGTATGTTAGAATGTTACAAATAACATAAACAGTTGATTAAGATGTTTATAATTAGTTGAAGGGGCTTCAAGATGGCTGACTGGAGGCTTTTGGTAATCATGTCTTTCACAGAGAGGAACCAAAAAAAGCAAGGAGATAATGACACTTTGAGTAGATCATCTAATAGAGAACACTAAAATTTGATAGAGATGCGATAGGAAGCACAGAAAGCAAGAAGAGGAGAGGGAAGTAAGGCAGCCTGCTTGTCTGGAATCGACTGGGACCCTGGAGAGGTTCCCTAATGTGGGAAAAAGCTAAGTGAGAGACCCCTAATGGTCTCATCCTGCCACAGACTCCTACAATCCTGGCCATGGAAGAGCCCCTTGACACTTGCAGGCCCTGAAACTAACATAGGGAGCTGCCTGGAGCCCATGTGATGGCATTGCTCCAAACAGGGAGTCTTAAGCAGCTGCAGCACAGTGCCATTTTGGGATCCCAGCCCCCACCAAGCTGCATCCTGCCCTGGAGTCCTGCAGCCCCTGCATCTCTGCAGCCCTGGACCCCATTGACATTCGCCACCGGCAGCCACTACCACTGGGGCTGAGGCAGGAGCCACTGCTAGCAACCCCTCCCCTCTCCAACAGAGGGGCAGCCATGCATTTTCATGTACCCCAAGGACAAATTCCACCCAACAACAGGGCCACAAAGCACAGCCACTCCTTTCCCCACCTGAGCAGTCTGCTGGTGGCCTAGGAATCATCCTGCCCCTGCCTATCATGGCCAGGACCTGCATGTACCACCAAGAAGTCTGAGGCAGGTCTACCCAGCTTGGCTCCACCCCACCCCAGTACCAAGCACGCCATCTAGGGACTGTATTAAACCAAAAAGCTTCTGCACAGTAAAGGAAGCAATCAACAAAGTAAAAAGACAACCTGTTGAATGGAAAAAAATTGCAAATTATTCATCCAATTAGGGAATAATATCCAGAATATATGAGAACTAGACAACTCAACAGTAAAAATAATAATAATAATAATCCCATTACAAATCGGGCAAAGGGCAAGAATAGACATTTCCCCAAAGAAGACATACAAATGGCCAAGTATATGAAAAAATGCTCAACCTCACAAATCATCAGGGAAATGCAATCAAAACCACAATGAGATATCATCTCACCCCAGTTAAAGTGGCTATTCTTAAAAATTTTTAAATTAACAGTTGTTGGTGAGGATACAGAGAAAAGGGAACTCTTATACACTATTGATGGGAATGTAACTTAGTACAGCTACCATGTAAAACAGTATGAAGATTTCTCTTCTCTACCCAATTTTTGTCTGTCTCCTTTTATTTATTTTACAAACTTACCCTTCTCTATCTGGCCATCAATATTAGCATATCTCAAAAATTATCCTAGACCTTCTTCTGTTCTCATTTTATACTCTCTCCTCAGTAAATTCCATCTCGAGACACAACTTTAATCACTTAAAACAAACATTTTCCAAATTTTTCTTATCAACCCATTCTGTTCTTCTGAACACCAGATTTATATGTCCACCTGCCTCGTTGACATAGTGATTTAGATATCTTAAATGTATCTCAGGCTTCTATATTAAATATGGTTCTTCCTATAGTCTCCTTGTCACTGACTAGCAGTAACATTCATCAATTTCCACAAGATGGAAACTTATGCACCGTTCTTGACCACTACAACTTCCCCAGAATCTAATATATTATGAACTGTCGTATATTTTTCCTATTAAATAATAAATAACCCTTGAATCTGTCTATTTCTTTCCATTTTCATCACTGTCATTAGACCAAGCTACCATCCTTCCTCAACCCGACCACTGGATTGCTTTCTAAAAGGTTCCCTGTGTTCACTCTTTCCCTTTTCCAATCCATTCTTCACAGTGAGCTGCCTAAAGCCCGGGTTACCTGGAGCCAGAAGTGTTTGAAGCTAATGATGATTCTCCAAAAACCCAACTATTGTCATTTTTTTTCTCTTATTTATAATTCTTCAGTGGCTTGATATTAGTATTAGGATAAAGAACAAAATTTTCAATGATGAACAAAGAACTATTGTCTATTATCTTCCTCACTCTTTAGCCTCATTTTGCCTCTAGCCACATTTGATTCTGCTGACCACCTCACTTTCTGTATGATAGCCTTACTAACCCTTTTGTCCAGACCTTAGCTGTACCACGTTCTTTCGACCATGGATACTTCACATTGGACACATCGCGTTGGCACCACTTGTGCACCACTTCACTCCTCATAGCACCCACTGCGGTGGCCAGGCCAATACAGGCCTTGACGAACTTCCCACAGGTGTGCCCGACAGAACATAGCTCTTACTCCTTGTCTAGGGCCTTTTCTGATGCCAGCGTTTGAATACTCATAGGAAAAATTCTAAGATGCATTTTAGAAGGTCATGGCAGTGTCACGTACTTGTGCCTGCAATAGAATCAACAGGATAATGTAACTTTTTATTGAACTGTTCTCCTTCTTTGTGTCACTCCCCCAGTCCCTCACTTCTGCTCCTGGGGATCAATTCCTATATAAAATACCTGCCTGTGAGGCACTTGCCTGAGGCTTTCCTTTGGGTGAAATTCTGACTAAGACACATATTCCCTATGCTTGGAGCCTTTCCTCTCCCACCTTCACTAATTAACACTCAATGATGGTTTGAATCTTGCCAAGAAGATCTTCACCACTTCAATACTCCCCTTTCCCCTCCCCCTGTTGTCACAACTTAACTGTCATTGAGTATATAACACAAAATGATTTTAAAAAATGGATATGGCTGTGTTCTATGAAGACTTATTTATAAAAACAAGTGTCTAGCAGCTTTCTAGACCTGCCATAACAAAGTACCAAAGTTTGGTGTTTTGAAACAGCAGAAATTTATTGTCTCACAGTTCTGGAGGCTAAAGGTTTGGAATCAAGGTGTCAGCAGGGCCATGCTCTCTCTGAGAGAGCTAGAGGAGAATCCTTCCTTGTGTCTTCTAGCTTCTGGTGTTTGCCAGAAATCCTCAGCATTCTTTGGCTTGTAAACACATTGCTCCAATCACATAGCAGCCCTTACCTTGCATGTCTTCACTTTGTCTACCCTCTCTACCTGTTTCTGTGTCCAAATTTTCCTTTTTTATAAGAATATTGGTCATATTGCATTAGGACACACCCTAATGACCTCATTTTAACTTGATTACCTTTGTAAGGACCCTTTTTCCAAATAAGGTCCCATTCTGAGGTACTGGAGATTAGGACTTCAATATACCTTTTTTGGAGGACATAATTTAACCCATAACAAAGCCACAGGCCAGATATGGCCTTAGAAATGTAGTTTTCCAATTCCTAACGTAATCCTATATGATTACTTTGTTAAAATCTGTCTCCCTCACTGTATTTTAAGAATCATGAGAATAGAGAAAGTATCTGGTTTTGCATAACTTCTTATTCCCAAGAATTAGGCTATTGTCTGATAAAAAGAAAGTGCTCAACAAATTTAACTTTAAAAATGGCACAATTCAATCTCCCCAAAACTCACACTAGATTATTAGTGAAATACCCTAAGTGTTCTCCTTGCCTACATTTCAATTTCTCTAAAATCCATCCTCTATATAAGCGTCAAATAAACAAATTCTCCCCCTTTGTAAAATTTCAACTGGTTCTTATCTATATGGATAAATTCTAAAATTCTTCAGATGGCATACACAGTTCTCCATTGTATGACTATTGGCTACCTGGCTAGCCTTATCGCTCATCATTCTCTGGCTGACATTTCATGATGCAATAACATTATAAGACTTGAAGTTGCTGAATTACAGCAAGCTGTTTTAACTTCTGGTTTTTGATTTAGGTTGCTTTCTAGGTGTGGAATTCCTGACTATTCTCTTTGTCTAATCACCAGTTAACACTAAAAAGTCAACTCTGATATTATATATCCTAAGAGATTTTTCCTAGTTTTCCAATGACGTGTTAGGTACTCATCTTTATTGTCCCCATAAATACTTAATACATATTTGTACTTCCCACAATATTTTTTAAATCATTTGTTTCTAATTTTGTGCCCACTAGAAGACTACTAATGCCTTAAGAGTAAGGATAGGTTTTATTTGTGTCTTCCCAGTGCTTTATACAATTCTTCGCACACGGTAGGTATGTTTGGTAAATGTTTGCTGAGTAAATAAATAACTTAATGAATGAAGACGGAGTGCTGGTTTTAAGTCTTTAAACACTTTCAGAATCTCCCACAATGTGCGCCTGACAGCTCACAATGAAGTGGGACAGAGAGCCCTAAAGAAGAAACCATGTTTTAACTTTCTCCCTCTTTAGATGTTCAAAACCACTTCTTCCAACAAATCCCTTTTTATATGGCTGCTCAAGGGGGGCAATTAGATGAAGTAACTTATCAAACATAGAAAGACTAAATGTTTACATTTTGGTTTGCATATAAGCATATTTCTGAAAATTTCAAAGTTATAGGCAGGCCACTTACCAAATATTATCCATATGTGAAGAAGCACTCATGAAAGGCCATGCTTTTGTATAGAGAGCGCAAACTAGGAAATCACAGATGACATTCAGTCTTACACAGAGCAGAAAGAAAGATGCTGAAAGGCCATATTTTGAAGTTTGTATATAGTCCTGAAAGGAAGAATATAAAAGCAGAGATCCTCCAAAAGAAATAAATCTATCAGGGGGAAAAAATGCATCACCTATGATATAAATACGGTTTCATTCAACCAATAAAAATACTTTGGATAGACAGAGGGAAAACAAGTCCCAGGGGCATTTTTTTTTCTTTTTAGAAATTCCATTTTTGTTCAATAATGAAGGAGTCAAAGATCAAGTTTAAATGTCCAATTCTGTATCAAGTATATAATTTTATAAGCCAAAAATATGGCTTTTATAAAATACTTTCTTTGTACTTATTTGACTATTTCCACAAAGGAAATTCATCTTTGATTCTTTATTTTCTTTTATAATAACCTCTGGAAATGATAAAAGATAAAAGTAATGAAAGCTACTAAAGCTTTAGAAACATTATTTTTAAATAGTTTTTGCATCAACTTCTGCATAGCCATACATATGGCCCTTTGCCAAAATAATTTATTACCTATATGAACAGAATTGCTATAGAAATCCTCATGATGATTCCTGAAAATTAAGAATTCATTTATGAGTATGTATATATACTTGGATACATTGGACTTTTTAAAAATTGTATTCAGAGTTTGATTAGAATGTCATTTCATTTTACTCACAATAGTAAAATTAAACAGAGTGCTGATTTTCAATTTTCCATAGTTATGTTTATTATTTATTTTGGTATGGTTACACTTCAACCGGTTCCTAAATTGCTATGTGTTGGATGAAGTCAAAAGACATCAGTGAGGGCATGAGTAGGTGTCTGAGCTTTTGTCTCTGCCTATATTCTTTGAAGCAAATATTAATCAACTTTTTAAATAATTTTTAAAAAATTATATGTAGTGCTCATTAATTCCATGTTTACTTAAATGGTAATTAACTCTTTAATATATATAAGTTGGAAATGCAGATATTATAAATATATATCTATACATATTTTTCACTCATGATTTTCATCAGAGCATGAGATGAAGAAGGACATGTGGATGACACCATCCCTAATAGATGTGTGGTATGGTGGGCAAAAGACCTAATGTGGCATTAGATTGGAAGGTAGAGCCAAGGCCAACACAAGAGAGATGATAGACCTTGACTACTATGTACAGAAGTGTTATATGTTCCATTCCAGGTAACATCTGTAAGAGGAAAATAGAGAAAATGGATTACACTAAGAGGGGAATTATCAAAGTGAAAAGGAGAGTCACAATCCTGCCATTTCAGAAAGAATAAAAGTATTAATCTGGAAAATGAGATGTATGACTATCCTCAAATGTTTGAAAAATTTTGATATGGAATAAAGATTAGATATATTCGTTATAGTTCAATGAGGTGGAACCAGCACTCAAATATAAAAATGACAGGGCGACATAGTTTAGCTCATACATTTTTGAATACCTTCTAATATAAATCAGAGGGCCTGCTGATGGGGATAATGGGATAATTTAAGGATCAAATGAATTGCTATATTGGATTATCCTTCAGAGGAACTCTGTCATATGTCTAGAAGAATTAGATCAAATTATGCAGGCAAAGTTGTTGAACATAGTACTTTACACATAGAAATGTGAAAATAAATAGTTTTCCAGCAGTACTATTAATACTAATAGTAGTAGCAGTGGCAGCAACAGCAGTAAAAATAAATTATTTTTAACCCAAAAATTCCATGATTTATACATGGACAAAAGGGAGTGAATTTATTTTAATATTATGACACTATCTAAACATGGTAAACAGACTTGAGTTTTTTGTTTACTGTCATGTCAATTTTTTTAAAAATGCTTTTGTTTTTTTCTGCCCTGATACAACTACTTAGAATTTGAATTTTTTATGGCTCAGGGATATATGTGTGTGTGTGTGTGTGTGTGTGTGTGTGTGTGTGTGTGTGTGTGTGTATATATAATGAACACCTGAGTATTTAGTTTATGAAGCCACATAATGTCATAAATCATGAAATTAGTGGAAAGGAATTTGTCATTTATCCAATCATAATTAAAAGTAAGTATGATTCTATAGTAACTAGCATTCCTAACATGTGATTTCCAAAACTCTTAAAGTATTGGGTTTCAGATATTTTTTCCAAAGGCCTGAAACAGTGAATTTTTGACAGGAGACGTTGATATGTCCACATCTCTTAAGCTAAGGAGTGGAGAATAAAGTTTGGAAATGCTCTGCAGCTGATTTTGACACATACCCATGCCCTCTACTAACTGGTGAGAACAATTGATTCAAATACTAATAAAGTCAGAAAATATTACCCACTCCCAGTAGAAAGCTGGAATCAAGGACCGAATTCATTACATGCTGAGTTATGTGAATTTATGATTCAGGTCAATTAAACCTTTTGCTTGTAAAATTTATATTGTTAAGAACTTTTCTATCTTTTATGTTTCTTTGACTGTGGGAAGAAAACCAGCGTTGATTGATTACCTGCTGCATGTCCAGCCCTGGTGTTAGGTTGGGACACAGAGGAAGGGGAACAGATGTTTTGTCTGGGAAGGGGGCATTCCATTGAGAAATAGATGACATTAGGAGATGCTTTTTCTATTAGGAGGAACAAATTGACCAGAAGCGGGGCTTCCAAGGAACAAACAATGTGTCAAGGGGTCCCCAAGGACTGACCAAATATTTGTTCTACAATAAGGTGTCTCCAATGACTGACCAACCAGAAAGAGGTAGAAAGGCCACAAAGTGGAGATATGATCAAGGCCACACATAAGGGTCTCTGGAGCATGCGTACAAGTAAGGTGGCAGTATCCTTAAATAAACTACCCTCATTTACATAGTAAAAATCACACCCACCAGTGCCAGGATAGTTTACAAATACCATGGCAATCCCTGGAAATTGCCATACAAGCTTAAAAATGGGGAGGGTTCCCAGTTCCAGGAATTCTCCACCCCTTTCTAAGAAAAATCATGACTTAACATAAAAATTAGGGAATTTTAACTAATTCCCACCCACCCCCAACTTAACATAAAATTAGGGCATCAGCATAAAAGGGAAAATCTTGCTAAACCCAGGATCTCCTCTACTCCCGGGGGGTTGACCTATTTCTTCTCCGGAATGTACTATGCTTTAGTAAACTCTGGCATTTCGCTTGCTTGCATCTGCTTGGTCTGCTCATTTGCTTTATCAACTTTGGCACCAGTAACCATTCTTCAGTACTGGGAACCAAGAACCAGGGGACACGAACCTGGCATCTGGTGCCCACACCTGACACTGGGCACTGCATTTCATACGCACAGCTAAGCCAGTCTTATGTGCAGATTCCATTCTTTAGGAGGTAGGTGGCATTATGCCATTTTAGGGATGAATACAGAGTCTCAGAGTGATTGACTCTCCTAAGGTCATATACCTAATACGCAGTAGACTTGGTATTCAAGCCTCAGTCTGCCTGACGACTAATGTAACTTCACAGCACCTACCTGCACAATAAACATGGAATTCAAAAGAGATAGGTTTTGCAGCGTGAAATTTTAATAAGATCACAGAATTCATAAGAGACAGCATTGGAACAAAATTCGCTCACGCCAATGTTATACTGCACTGAATTCCTCTAAAAAAAAATTAATGTATTTCTTAAGATATTCCTTAATAGTAAATTTTTACTGAGAAGTTTATTCCCTTTATTGTTGAATTTATAACAGAAGCTCTTCACAGTTTTGAGAACTGGAGTCCACGTCAGGTCAACCAAGAAATTCAGTAAATGAAAAATAATCATAAAGTCAATATTGTGACAGGTTTTTCACAGAAAGTATAATAATCTTAATCCAGGGAAAGGTAGTAATTAACAGATAAGAGGTTCACTAAATGAATATGGAGTGTCATGACATTGGTATTGGGCATTGATCACTGTTAGCTCTATAGGTTCTCTCCTTGCCTGGAAATTCTAACACCACATTTATCACTTGCTCTATTTTTAGAATTTTAATGAGCAGATCACCAAGTCTTACCTCATTAATTTAGGTTCTGAGAAAACATTATTTACAGAGATAATAGTAGGTTAAAATAGTCATCACTCCTAAATTTATTAGGAAAAAATACATGCAGATCACATTAACATATTTACTTTGTAGTGGGCAGGTTTGACTTCATTTAACAGGTAAGTTTTTTTATATTCGTTTTCCTAGAATTAATCCCTTTTAATCCATTTTAAATATATATATTTTTCAAGGACAAATGAAGTATTTATCTAACTATTTAGCTCCTACGACTTACAAAAGTACATCATTTAAGTAATATTTAATATTTTTCTCTTCTTTCAAATTAATAATTATTGCTATTCCTAATGTCTGTGCTATTTTTAAGAAACACTTAAAAGTATTTAGTCTGATTTTGTTTAGCTATAGTAATAGGGATCATGACATAATTACATGAATACTTACATATATTTGAAGTGTAAAATCATGAACTCAGGTTTTTAAAAATTAAATATAGCATGGGCCCCATTTAAAAACATGGACCCCTCCACAAATGTTACAAAAACGATGGTAATATATTAAAAACAATGGTATAGACCCAGAGGGACAAAGAAAGAAAAAAGAAAAAGGGAAGTATGGAATATCTTCAATATTCTGAAAGTTGAAAAGCAGATGGAAGGAAATAGCAACTGACTAACCATGTTAGAGAAAACAGGGGGGGCTAGTGAGAATCAGTTTGATTACCTGCATGGAACCACGGAAGTCCGGAAGGACTGCAAACATGAGAGAATCTTTGAAGAGCAGAAAAAAAATCCCAAGATATGTGATGTGATTGCACAGGATTATAAGGAGTAATTATACCCCAGATTGTCTTCTTGAGGCTGTTCAATCACAAAACAATTCCTTTCCCATCTAGTAAATGATTTCCTCTGTTGAGATGTATGAGAGAAAATATGGAGTCTGTGACATAAGCCGGAGCTGAGAGTGGTGGCCAGGAGACCTGGGGACAGGATGAGAATCTGCTAATACCAAAGGATCAGGTGAAAGCATGGGTACTATTAATAAATCCTGAGACTCTAAACCCCACTATCTTGCTTACTCCAAAGCACTACTCTCACCAGATTTGTAATGTCCACTCACATGATTAAAGGAGTTTTCTCAGGGGAAAATAACCAACCCAAGAGAAAGCCATACAGATACTAACAGCTGTGGGACATTCAATGTCAGCCTGCTTCTGGTTCTGTCATCTTTTAGGAAAGCTTCAATCACCAAGATCTACTCATATATTCAGCATTTTCTAT